>NC_134485.1:392150086-392463191 GCF_040206685.1 Ascaphus truei
TATACATGGATCCTACACCAATTGATAGAGACACAAACAGTTGTCTTAAAAAGTGTGTCTATGCTAGTGATGAATGTGCTCCCGTAAGTAAACAAATAAGTACAGTTATCCCCTTTTCTCCAACCACCTCTATATTACATTAATGGAAATTATAAGGAAACATACATAAAATGTGATGAAATGTGAGTAATCATTTTGTAATACAATGCACATGAAAGCTCAAGAGTAGCTAAATGCATATACATGATACAGAAAGTACATATATGTAACATTTGTGTTTAAACCAATATGTTGGGTTTTTAGTTCCAATAATTATAGGAAGATTGAGGTAGCCACATCTTATGAGAGATGTCAGCAAATATACATACCATGATCAGTCATACTGGAGATATACCTATAATGCAAAGGAACAATATATAAATTGCAAACATTGACATGCCATCTTCAGCACCGTAAACAACACAGCAAAGTGTGTATTTGGTGTTAAATGTACAACACCATGTATATTTCATGACATTCAAAATGTAAATCAGCCTGGTGTACACATCATCTGGATGTACATGTTACACTGCACCAATAACATTGTATGTAAGCATACTAGAAGCATGAATGATTATGGGCATAATATGTGTTTTGTCTTAGCATAAGGAATAACACAATGCTAAAATATTATTGCTTTGTTACCCAAGTTGTATTCACATACACACAACTAAAGTACAATTGAAGAGGGATTATATAACCTGTGCAACAATAACATACCGGTGCCACATCCCTTTGTGCACACAGCAGAGAAAAGAAAGGTGTGCAACCCATATTCATCTGTGTCCTAACAGAAGGTTATATAAAGAAACATTATTGTTAATATAACATAATTAAACTATAAAAGTAGTACTAGGAACATATGAGTTTGTACTTACAAGAAAAAAATGAATTGATGAGATTCTGTCGTGTCTGGCCACCACTGGCTGTTTGTTCATTTTCAGCAGCTACATGGGTGGGATGCTCGTCTACCAAAGCCTCAGCTAGGTCTGACTGTACATTGTGCCTGAGTGCAACATTGTGCAAAATGCAACAGGCAAGGATAATATCAGACACTTTTTGAGGCTTGTATAGAAGAGCCCCACCAGTTCTGTCCAGACACCTAAACCTGGTCAAGAGTAGGCCAAATGTCCTCTCTATAACAGATCTTGTAGATATATGGGCTGCATTGTACCTGTCCTCTGCTTCAGTTTGAGGGTTTAGCACCGGAGTCAAGAGCCACGGCCTAATTCCGTATCCTGAGTCACCTATAATGAATGGAGCACACATAAGCTGACATTAGTGATCAAATTGTACAATGCCAACATTCCTAAATCAACATGTGTTTTGTGTTAGAACATGTAAATATGTACTCACCCAGCAGCCAACCAGGTTCAAAATGTCCCTCTTCGAACGCATGGAAGACTGAAGAGTTCCTCAGGATAGAGGAATCGTGACTGGAACCAGGGAACTTGGGTACCACATGCATTATCCTCATCGTCGCATCACATACCACCTGTACATTGAGTGAATGGTAGTGCTTCCGATTGCGGTACACATGCTCACTCTGACTAGGTGCAATCAAAGCAACATGTGTGCAATCGATTGCACCCAGCACAGATGGTATCCCTGCTATATTATAAAAGCCAGTCCTGACTTCCAGCCACTCTGTCGCCTCTGTAGGAAAATGAATATAATTCCTAGCGCGTCTATTGAGTGCATAGAGAAACTGGGTCAAGGCCCGCGAGAATGTAGATTGCGAGACCCCGCCCACTATGCCCACAGTTGTCTGGTATGACGCGGAAGCAAGATAATGTAATGAGCACAGCATTTTAACAAGCCCAGGGACTGCACGACCTCTGGCTGTGAAAAAATCTAAATCCCCCCTTATCTCCTCATAAAGAGCTAAGATTGCTGCTGAACTCAAACGATAGCGACTTACAATCTCCTCCTCACTCATCCCATCTAACAGGGTTCTCTCCCTGTACAGACGCGGACGAGGCACAAGTTGTCTCCTCTGTCTTCTCCTCTGATCTCCTGTCCCTCTACCTGTCCCTCGGCCTGTCCCTCTCCCTGTCCCTGTCGTATCCGCGTCACTGTCACTGTCCCTCGGTGTGTCCCTACCTTGCCCTATATGATTCTCTTGATCATCAAGCATGTCATAGAAAAGAATGTTCCTGCGTCTCCTAAACATTCGCAACATTTTGAAATGAGTAGCTGTGAATGAGCAGGTAATGTGCGTCCTTTAAATAGGTATGTGATGATGTCAGGTGACATAGTAAAATGCAAGGTGTTACATTAACATAATAAAGTACTTCTGTGGCAAGCTGTGTGCACTTGTTGTTCTAAGTATTTGTTGTGTGTATTCTGCAGGGAATGATGATATTTGGCAATGATGTGACGTGAAGCTTTGTACAAAGATTGCTTGCAAATAAATAGTTGCATGTGCAATGCATGTAACACTTGTGAACGCAAGAGTCAGTCATGTAATGAGACAAAAAGGCTGAGATTGACGTGGGAAAAGTTTTGTGTAACATGTGTAATTATCCATGTTATTGTGACATGTTGGCAACAATGAATAGTCGTGTGCATATGCATGCATTTGTGTAAGGAGGATAGTTGGTATAGAATGAGTTTACAAGGTGTCCCAATGATGAATTACTGTACATGTGTGTATAAGTTAGGTTGAAGTGCTTGTAATGCAACGGTTACAATGTAAACATGCAATGTGATTGAGCGTCCAATAAGTGACGTCATGAAAATAGGGAGGACCCAAAAGTATATGTAAACATGAGAATACAGATGTACATGAACGTTTAAAGATGCGTGTCACATTACAAGCATTGTGTAATGTAAAGGAAGATGAATATACTGTGTATGTGTGACATGTGTGACATGTGTGACATCATGTAAATAATTGTCGCTGAGTTGAGTAAAATGTGTGATATGATGTGAGGTTCTCCTTTAAGAGTGTAGTATAGTATTTTCCCTTGCCACATCATCACATGATGAGTAATGTGACCCGCAAATGCTGAAAACATGTAAAAGTCGAATGTTATGCAAATAAGACACGTCAGCTGTGACACAATGCAGGGAATGCCCCCACACTGTAATGCAAATCCCCCTTGTATTGTGAGCAATGAAACGTAAACAGTACTATACTGTTATACGTCCCCGCTCCATTGACTTCCATTGATGTACAGAAGATTTTTTTTTTCTAAGTGCCGTTCCGGCAGCCTTAGCGATCGTTCTCCCGTCCAAAATGCCAACTTTAGTTGGCGGGAGAAATCGGCCATAACATCTCAATTTCGTAGTGCCGATCAGCCCCGATAAGCTGTTTTTTTTTGTTGAATCCAGCCGATTTAAAAAAGTGGCGATCAGTGTCGAAAACAGGCTTATCGGCAGGCGACTGGCCATAACCAAATTATCGGCTCCGAAACCTGGCGATATGAAGCACTTATCGGCGCTTACTGAATCTCAAACCCAATTTTGGCTATAACATGGCCATATTTCCCTTATCAACGCTTACTGCATGAGGCCCTATATTATATACAGCATTACAAATTTGCAACAACAAAAAACACACTGTTACTGTGATCCACGACGAGTGGCATTGATGAAAGAAATCCCTTGAACAGTGACAGTAGTGTACAGTACTATAGATTGTTGAGATGCGCCTGGGTTTTAACTCTGTAAATTACTAACAAGGATCTGGGTTTGCTTGCATCACGGCAAGAGTTGGGTGAATTTGTTTGGCGATTCGCGGTTTGTGAATTTTTAATTATTATTATTATTAATACACTCCGCGGATTCATCCATTGTCGGATTTGTAGAATCCAATATGCGGATTATGCAACTGTCCCGGCTAAGCTCAGTCTAAAGCTTGCCGGGAGCTGGCCAAGATCGTAGCGGGCTAGCCGCAAGTCCGTTCTTCATTTAAAAACGGAGTTTCCCGCGCTACGGCCGCTTAAATAGATAAGCGCTTCAATAGATAAGCGCTAATGGCGCTTACTATTGAAAGCGCCCGAGGCGCGGGAAAACCGGCCGAAACCGGCCCGGTTTCGGCCGGAGACAGCCCGCGCGCCGCCCGTGCTATTTTAAAACTGCGGTGGCGGCCGCATTAGAGTCGGCTCGGCCGCCACTGTATACAAATCCATCAACGCATTGTATCCAATGGCGATTTGTAATGAATCTACACAGATTCAAACCCACCAAATCCGTTTGCGGATTTTAGACTGCAAAACAGATTTGGGGGGGAAAAGGTGAGAAAAACCAGGAAACGTATTTCTCCATCTCTGATTACGACGACTAAAGACCTATGCGACTATGCAAATGTTGGAATCGTGGCAGAATGGTGAGCTCTTCGGTGTTACTTTCTAAACACTGTATAGATCAGTGTACATCAAACTATAAGATGATGAAGCGCTGATACCTCACCCAGTTTGTTACCAACGTGGGCACCTTGCATTTTTATTTAGGAATAGTGACACGCTCATTCTTTGCTGAATATTATAGGTCATCTAGAATAAGGTCACCTCAGAGTATAATGCTCTGTTGCCCATTGCGAATGTAGATTGAAACAAGTATCTTCCACTTACCAGGTTGGCAACTGACCTACTGTGTGTGCCTATCAGTGACTATATGCCTCAACAACTGAGTTACTGATTGAGGCTCCTGTGCTGAAGCAGGGATATTCTTAAAACCTGACCTGTTGGTGGCCCTTGCGGACTGGAGTTGGCCACCCCTGCGTTAACCAATATCACATCTGTTTATTATTAAAAACATGTTTCACATTTAAAATTAATTACAACAAAAATTAGTAATTATTTGAAATACTGTAGCAGTCTAGGTATTCTGTGTGACATAGAACAATAAAACCAGATGACTGCTTAAAGAAAGGCACAAGGAAATAATGTGATGTTTTCAGGATAGCATATACCTGGCACGCAAGATCAATAACCTGTCCAAAAAACTATCTTCTTTATAATTTAAATATATGTAGTCTTCAAAAACTTATCATGACTAACCTGTACTGTCAATATATTGCACACAAATGAAGGTCTTACACAATGCCAATATAGCAGAGGAAACAGAATGAATGGCATACATTAAACATACATTAAAACAATGATCCATATTTTCTAGAAATTACTAGAAGTTAACTGTGAGCCATGACTGTGTTTGCCATATCAGTCACTTGAAACTGTTTAACCTTAACAGTTGACAGTACATTAGAGTGAAATACTTTCTTCAACATACACGTACAGTAACTGTCTCCAAGGAATATAGCTCTTTCAAGCTCTTAATAACGACACAATGTGCAGCTAATGGCTATTTGTAATCTGTCAGACTAAATACTACACATACAGTGGTAACATGCTGTGTCTGCAGACAGGATGGTCAGTTTTTTGGGATAAACAATAAATGGCAATATTATGAAATAAAGTATGATACAACAAAAACGTTGAGCTTTTTGTTATAATTACAGTAGTTAATTTACAGTAAAATATTTACTATGCAGTGCTACTCCATAAGATACTTACTGGCACTGCTTATACAGACTTAGTAAACATGGCCCTTTAAAGCTAATTTAAATGGGCAGTGATGTGTCTTCCAGAACAGAAGGTGTAGCACTTTATAAATTCTAGCAAAAATGGTTATGGAATTAATTATTTTTGTTTATTATCATAGTTAATGTTATGAAACTGAATAATTCACATACTGTATAATATGCTGTAAATGTGCTTGCTAGTTTTGTCAAATATGAATATTTTTGGTCATCCTTTAAGTATCAAACATTTTACATTTCTTACTGATAAACATGCTAATTCTGAAACAATAGTATTTGTATGTAATATTTTCCTACCATATAAAAACCATCAATATATTGAACAACAAAGTTAATAATTTTAGAGAGCTGCTACAAACCTCTTCATAAAAATTATGTACATTTTTGACAATATAGTGGACAATATAGGTAGGGTACTGCAGAGTAACTATTTCATCTTTTGAAATACAATATTATATACTGTAACATAAATCAGCGGTGCGCAAACTGGGGGGTGCAACCCCCAGGGGGGGCACGAGACTGCCTGCGGGGGAGTGCGCGGTTTACAGAGGCCCTGCGCGCTTCCCGAAGGCACTTCAATTAAGTGCCAGGGGAGCTGCAGTGCCTCTGTAAACCTTTACTTACATTGGCTCCACACGCGTAGCCATGGCAATGCGGCATCAAATGACGCCGCAAGGTCATGTGACGTCACGTTGCAATGGCAACGTGATGTCATGACGCCGGAGCTGAGGTAAGTGGGGGTGAGAGGGGGCGCGAGGGTGAGATGACCGCCGGCAGGGGGGTGCAGGGAAAAAAGTTTGCGCCCCCCTGACATAAATGACCATATTTACTAAGCATTATCCTGCCATACAGCACCTTTTTGGCACTGGAAGTCACCTTACAGGCCATTGAAGTATTGGAACATATCTAAACTGTTCATATAATCTATTCCATAACAGAGATAATCATCAGATCTGTCATGTTCACTTGTTATATGGTGCCCACTTGTTTCTACTTATTTTTCCCTGCTCCATACCATACGAGTCAATACGAGTGACAACTACTAGACATGGTTGTGTATTCCCTGTGAGAATTTGAAGAATGTGACATACTGTATGATATTATATAACTGGCAATGAGTTGACAGACACAATCTATTACATTTGTGGAATCATTTTTTTTCTTCTTGTTAAGCAAAACAAAATAAATAATTGTACCGCAAGACAATGCAGTTTCATACCATAACATCAACCACCAAAATTTAGAGATGTGTTTATTTTCCACTTTTTTTAACATCTTTAACTGGAATGTTGGTTGCAGTCCCATTGTTGCCTTTTAGTAACAGTAGCGGTTTTGGAATAATAATTTATCTGAATTCTCTAAGTAATAATAAAATCCTTTCTATAAAAAAAAATCAATGCCTTGTAACAAGGCTCCTTTACAAAATAATGCTAATAGAAAAATTGTAACCTTTTCCATGTCTGCAAAACCAGAAGGATCATTCACATTGCGACCACGTGATCACTGTTGCAAACGATCCTCAGTGACGTAGAATGGAAGTGGAGTCCCCTCCCACCAGCACAGTGGTTTTTTCAACCTTTTTTTCTTCTCAAGGAGCCCCTAATCACAGTGCTCTGTTGCTGAGCTGCCCCCACAACAGGACAGTCAGTCACAGAAGACACAGGACAGAAATAGACATAAAAGGCACAGGACAGAGACAGACAGAGAGTCACAGAGACACAGTACAGAGACAGACATAGAGTTACAGAAGACACACAGTCACAGAAAAAAAGGACAGAGACATACATGGTCACAGCAAATACGGAATAGAGACACACAGAGTCACAGGAAACACAAGACAGAGACAGACGGCATAGAGTGACAGGACACAGAGGACAGAGAGTCACACGATATGACATGACAGAGACAGACAAAAAGTCACAGGAGATACAGGACAGATGACAGTCACAGGAGACGTCACAGGACAGAGACAGAAAGAGACACAGGATACACAGGGCAGAGACAGACAGTCACAGGAGACACAGGGCAGAGACAGTCACAGAAAACACACACCAGGAAAGAATAAATACACACAGGATGGACAGACAGACACTGAGCCTCATCTTTTTCCTGTCCATGCTGCTTCCTCCTCTGCTTGGCCCCACTTCCAGGCTCCTGACAGCACTTCCTAATTGGCTGCATTAGGCTATGCTTATAGTGACGGCGACAGTGACGCAACGTCGCGTCAAAACAAATGCATTGCCGCCGACGCGTGCGCTTATAGTAAGCGCAATGGCGCGACAGAGCTATGGCTCGGTTGCGACAGCTGGAAGTCTTTTCAATTTGATGTCACGTTGCCATTGCCAGCACTATAAGCATAGCCTTACCCAGCAGCAGCAGCCAATAAAGATGGAGGAAACTGCCCAGTCCCCTAGCAACTGCCATGCTTTCTCCTTGCTCTGGGAGAATGGGGAGATACTGCAGCACCATTTTGATCCTCTCAAGGAACCCAAGTGTGCTGTGGAAACCCTGTTGGAAACACTGCACTAGAGAATGAGAACATGTGATTATGATTATTCCTTATTGTCACAAGGGCACTGTGACAGGGCAGATCCCCTGTCTAAACGGGTTTCAATTGAAAGCCTGTATTGGTCTGTGGAATTCAGCAGGGAGATGGTTAATTGCAGCTACAGATAATTAACTGGCTGGGAGATCTCTTAAGCACAGTTGGATAGCGTTGCCAGCAGGAAACTAACAGGATCAGTTGTCTTGAGCACAGAAGGACTGTTCTGCCTGCAAGACACCCTGAAACCAGACCCTCTACATCCAGAGTACAGCTGACCCTGGGACCCACCAGAGGGTGTCATCCAAAGGACAAAACCCAGAGACTGTCATAAAGAGCCCCCTGCCTACAAGTACCATGTTTGCCTTTGGGGTCATAGGTTGGCAAGAGGCCTAACCTCCCAAACCTGCAGATTGAGGCTGGGAAAGTGAAATAGCCCTTACAAAGGGATATAATATTTGTTTATTTATGTGCTTCCTTAAAATGTATTGCTTAAAACTACGTTCTGAATAAAAGCCATGGTTATTTTCCCCAAATATGTCTCCCTTGTATCTCTGCAGGTCTCTTACAGGCACATAGAATACCATTCAGGGATGTCATACGTTCACCATAAGGCTTAAGGGACTTACTGTATAGTGATTTACACTATTGTTTCAGGGATTTTCCTTTTATCAAGATGGCAAATCATGTTTCATACACTATAGAAACAGTCTTAATTGCTCGAGCAGGGGTCCTTACGTTCAGTCCTCAAGGGCTACCAACAGTTTTGATTTTCAAGATTTCTCTAATTAACACATACTTAATCAATTTGCCTAACCTTACACATCACTAAAACAACGTGTATATGTTGCTTTGAAAACATGGCCTGTCGGAATTCCTCAAGCACTGAACTTCTGGACTAAAGGGACCTAATACTGTTCTCATAATTACTTTTGTTTCTTTTTCTGCTTGGGATTGGTATATAATTAGAAGTTCATAGTACAGTAGTGCTAACTACAGTAGCTGGAAACGTTCAAAAGGGCTTCAACAGAGGTCTTAAAGGTGCAATTCCAAAGTCAACTAGTTGAATTTCTAAGGGACCTCTGAATGAGGAAGTATTTGTCAATCGAGTTTTCTTTACCCTTACCCCTTCCTGCACTTATCTGGGAGGCAAAATAAATAAGGGATGGTTGGAACAAGGGCTCTGGCTGTATAAACCCTTGCTAAACACACAGTGATCCCATGAGAGTAGCCAGCAGATGAAATCAAACCCCTGTTTTAAAAAATATATATTTAACGTCTAAAAAATAAATTCAAGTTGCTTGTTAGATGTCAGACTTGGGTCAAAAAAAGGAATCAATTACCAAGATGAGAGCCCTTGAACATGTCACTTTGTTCCCAGAAGGAGTCCCGTTTTTAAAAATTATGATATACTGTACATGACAACTTCACCAATGTGGGTTCTCATGTTAGTGGCAATAGCCCATTCACTTATATGCAATCATTGAATGTCCGAGAATATTCTCTTGTAATATTCATAGCAGTTCTATTCAATGCATCTTGTTTAATCTACCTGTATCTTTTAGAACTTTAATGCTGCTTTGAAAACAATATGACATGTCAATGGTAACTTAGACATCGATGTCATCCCTCGAAGGAAATGAGATTTGGAGCTTCCAAACCGAAAGAAAATAATCGTAATGTAAATTTTCTGATTTCTACCAGTGATACTGTACTTCATTGAAGTCTAGACGGACTGCTGCTGATAAAATGTAGTAAGACTCCCAGAAAATCAGTGAACATTGACATGTTTGCCTACATATTTATAAATCTGAGCATGCATTGCATTGAAAAACCTGTCAAAGCTGTTTTGTTACAAAACTATTGTAATATAGAAGTATAAAAATAGTAAAGATATGCTCTGTGCCACATTTCTAATTAACAAATGGAAATCTGTAAAAGGAACAAGTAGAAAACTAAAATGAACCCTACAATAACCACACTCTTATAATTACATTGGGAAAATCATGCTGCCATATATCTGCGAATAATGTTTTTCTTAATTGTTAGCATTTATGAAGTTATGTAGATATTGAAATGAGTGTGATAAAGTACAAATTGATATTATTTGTGAAGGTCTTCTTAAAGAAGAACAGATGGCATTAGTAATATAAAATGATGCCGGGTGCCCATCTCAACCTTTCTTTTGGCTGCCACTGCTGTATCTATAATAAAATGCTATTCCACCTTCAGTGCAGGCAAAATGCCATTTACACAGATGGTTATGTGAGGATGCAGCCAACAGACCATGTATGAGCATCTCATGTCTTTGTTGGGGGCAAGAAATGAAGCCAGAATTACTGAGATTGCAGTCTATTTTTTTCTAGTTCATTTTCATGTGTGTCAGAAAGACGAGCCATACTGTAGCCCATCTTAAGGGGGTTTAAAGGTTATAAATATATAGTTTTATAACAAGTACCATATGTATCTCAAACATACTATAATATATACTAGTATAATCTGAAAAATATTGTTATTTTCCCTCCATTACACCGAATATTTTGTTCAGCTCCATATATTTTATGTAATGTCTCACCTCATCCAACAATAAATCTGTAGCATAGCAATGGTTATCTTCCCTAGTAAGATACTATATGGGTCAAGCATTACTTAGCCTGCCTTACAAAATGCAATCTACTTATGAATTCACACCGTGCATTTCAATCTTTGACAGCACTAGTATTTCAGAGGATAACTGATATGAGGTATTTATTGCAGGTACATTGCTACTTAGAAACTAATCTCACACACATGGCTGTTAACGTGAAATATGGATTTTAATAATCCTAGCTCTGTGAGATATGTGAGCCTGACTGATGGGAATGTGATTAGCCATTGTTTGTAACAATAATTGAGATATGGTGCACAGAATTACATTTAGTGAACTCTAAACCCCCCTGATTATGAAAGGGTCTGCTTAGTTAAATCCGTATCTTTATAAAATATAAAATCAACGAGATTAAAACCTCAGCAGTGACAAAAGGAATAATACACATTGCTGAATTTACCAGTCATTGTACCTTTGATAAAAAGGAAAGAATGTACAGAATGTGTATGACAAAGTGTATGCCAAAATACAAACTGGAAATATAAAGATATTATCAAGGTAATGAAACAAAGATCCTCCAGTCCATTTAGCACAAGTCCAAATTGTATTAAATCCCTTCTGTCCTTTCAATCAAACAGACCTCCACAACATGACAAATCCTGAATGATATCAGATAATATTGTCCATATGTCTGTCATAACTGAACCACTAATTATAGCACATCAATAATAATCCTTAAATGCACCAAAAATAAGGTGAAAAAAGGACGCTAGAAATTATCTACACATTTATACTGGACGGTAAAAAAATCCAACAAAACAACTAACTTGCTGAATTACTGAATTACTGCACACTGCTATAATCTATGAATAAATGATACTGTACTACAAATCTGTTTCCAGATGGGCTTTTTGACATTTAAAGACTTACATACACAGGATCCCAGTTATCTAAAAGAGCTCCTGGTTCTCTTCACACTACTCCCACTTGCTCACTTCAATTCACAGGTCGAAGTGAGCAAGTGGGAGTGACTCAGTGACTCCTAACAGTGCCCGAGCATATAGCCATGCTGCTCCTACTCTTTAGAACCTTCTGTTTTGTGTATGTATATATATATATATATATATATATATATATATATATATATATATATATATATATATGTAGAGGTATCAGTACCGTGTTAGCCGAGCTTCAATAATCAAAAAATAAATAGATGATACCGTTCTGTGGCTAACGAAATGCTTTTATTTGTGCGAGCTTTCGAGATACACTGATCTCTTCTTCCGGCGATGTTATATATATATATATATATATATATATATATATAAATATATATATATATATATATCACTTATTTTATCACTTATTGTCACTTTTTTTACTCACCATACTATATATAAATATATATTATGGTGAGTAAAAAAAAGTGACAAGAACCCTCCACAGTAAAGCTTGTAGCAAATGGAATTTTACTGGGGACCACATTCCAAACGGTATGAACATCGACATAGACCTGGGTTCCTTTCTAAAGGACTAACACATATCCTCGCCACTTCTCTAAGTGCTCTGCTTCATAAGTACTCTGCCCTGTGATATATTGGACATTGAATCGGTATTTGTGTCCTCTATCCTAAATTTCCATTGTCTTTGGTGTTTATGTTTGGAGGCAACCAATGTAAGAAATACAACACTCTAATGGACCGTCGCGCACGTTTGAGTAATCTCGTGACTAGAGATGTTGAGTAAATATGCAATACTGTTGTAATGATGTTATATGTGAAACATATAATTTCAGCTTATATTTGGCAAGGTTGTTGAAGATGCTAAGTGGATAGTATCCGCTGAGTTTCCCAGATTTGTGTTTAAGTATTTATCATTGTATACTATGTACTATGCCTCTGATTTGATATTCTCTCAATGTGCAGCATCTATATAGTCAGAGTGTAGATTACCCTATATACAAATAATTTTTTTTTTCCCATTCCCATAGATCATTGCTCCACTATAAGATAAAAATTCCAAATACATATGTATATTAGTTTGTCTAATCATCAGTCAATACGGTGTAAACTCCCCTATATTTGTCCAATTCTACACCCCTGATCCATATACCAACCTAGCACCTAGAGCTAACATACTGTGGGCTATGAATCATTTATACCTTTTCTGACTAGCTATACGTCCATATAAATGGATATATATACAGAGCAACACTATGCTATAGTTTGCATTGAGATGGATGTCACAATAGAGGTATAATTACCATATGTTGGACATATGTATCTGTAACTTTATATTGTAACTAATTCAATAAGATGTCTTTTTGCACGTTTTTATTTTCGTCATTATATTATATATTCCACTATAGATTACTGTAATTGATTGTATGCACCGTTATATTTCAACACATGAGTAGATATATTTATAAATTAGAATGTATGCACGGTTATATTTTAACACATGAGTAGATATATTTATAAATTAGAATGTATTGGGAATTTATTTAAAATCACTATATAAATTATATACCAGAGCATTTAGATGCTCTGTGTCATCTAATAGAAAATAATGTCACTATAATTAATTGAATGTCTAAACACACACGTTTGTCACGTTGCTAGGAGAGTTATGATGGAGGGTAAGACAGGTACTTATCTCAACATCTCCTCTTAATTAAATAAATATATATCCAGATATATAATATATGGGATCTATAATAACTTGGGAGCAATCCCAAAAATTACATACCATGAGCATAAAGCTCTTTTTTGCTGTCTATATCCATAGCATATAATCCAGATATAGGATCCATTATATATTGAAACTAATCCTGGACATACATAAATACCTAATTGATTTAGGACACAATTCTGATATCCTCTTAAAGTCTAGAGATAACATATTTTTGTGAATATCACACTAAGGTCAAATGTGGGATACACAATTAGTACAACCAATTTGATATATGTACTGGCCATCTCCCCTCTGCAAAAAATATCTCAAAAAAAAAAAAAAAATATCTCAACATAGACCTCTGTATTGATCTAGGCTGTTTTCAAATATTCTGTTTGGAGGAATATACTCCATACATATGTACTGGCCATCCCCTTCTGCTAACAATCTCTTAACATAAACTCCTGTACTGATTTAGGCTTTTATCCAATATTCCATCTGTTTGGAAGAATATATTCCATAATGCCTTAATTTCATCATGTATGCTGATAACTTAACGATATATTTAAGGTGTATATATACAACGCTAGTAATGTGCATTTATGAACTCTCTATATATAACATATGCTTGGTGTATGCAGTTTTAATCCATAAATGTTCAATAATACACAATGAGATCAGTGTTTGGAGCTGCCGTGCAGCAGCGCATTTAATTGTTATGACATCAATAAGACAACAAATAATTATGTTCCTTGTATCCAATGAGTTAATTAAATCTGAGCCAATCGTTGTTGGGGAGGTGCCTATAAATACCCTGGTAGGGATTAGTGAGTTAATAGCAGCCCCTGACGAAGCCCGCTGGGGGAAACGCGTAGAGCCAGCTTGTATTAGCAGCAGTGTGAGAGACACACCGAGAAGCCCCTGTGAGACATTCAGGAGGAGTTCCGGAACTGAAATCCTGTACTAACAGACTGATAACATCGCGAGAGCCGGGCCGGGTCACACGCAGCGTCACACGCCACGGCCGATCACGTGGTACGGAAGAGACTGCGGAGAGGACTGGTAAACCGGCGATTCTGAACGAGTGTGAGAAACTCGCTAAAATACTCTCAACTGCTTGTAATTTTCTCACCAAATGTGAGTTGATCACCCATATTTTATACAATCTTCTTTAGATTAAAAAGGTTTTACACATATTTTGCTCCCCTCCATTATTTCCTCCCCACCCCCCCTTCCCCACCCCCCCCTTCTGTGAGATTCATCCATAGTGAGACGTGAGTGCCTGGGAAGAAGATCTCCTGGATGTGCAGCAGCTGATTTCCTGCAAAGAAGATCTCTGGAATACCAAGCAATATTCAAACAAGTCCTTAAAAGCTATGTTCGTGAGTCCCAGAGAGGATTAAATGCTCATATTTATTTGATCAGTGTAAGCGCATATCTTACCATTCTTATATTTATATAATTATAGATATACTGCCCTATGATCCCTTTTTGTGTTTTCTCTCTCCCTTTTTCCACTTGCGCTTAGGTCACTCTTCTCCAGATCTCCAAAGCGGCGATTGTGGAGCCGCAGACCTAAACTAGCTGCAGTGTATAGGGTTAGAGGTGAACCAGGGTATGTACCCCTTTCTTATTATTGGCTCTACATAGTGGTGTAAATACTATCTTCCACAGGAACAAACTGTATAGATTTGCGCTGTGTGTTTCTTTTGTATATATATATATATATATATATATATATATATATATATATATATATATATATATATATATCACTTATTTTATCACTTATTGTCACTTTTTTTACTCATCATAATATATATAAATAAATATTATGGTGAGTAAAAAAAGTGACAAGAACCCTCCACAGTAAAGCTTGTAGCAAATGGAATTTTACTGGGGACCATATTATATGGTTTTGAAGCAAAAGGTTGCATGTGCTCATTTGCATGTCATTTCCCAAAATACCTTGCTGCAGTGGAAGCACTGTGTGCTGGGTGATAATGGTGAAAGACAGGGTTGCAGACCTGTCTAAGACATGCAAATGAGCATACAGTAATATTTCCATTATATATATACTGTATATATATATATATATATATATATATATATATATATATATATATAATATTTAGCCCTTGTCAATACACTGCTGGATGCAGGCCTTTCCAATTATCTTCTAAGTACTGTAGTTGCAATCTTCCCTTTCTAAATGTTGCCCCAACAAATTTCCTAATGTTATTCTCCCATCTTATTGTTTGGTCTTCATCGTGGCCTTTTGATATTCCTTACAATCCAGTCGAGTATCAAATTTGTCCAATGATGGTAATTTCTTCTTTCAATATTTCGGAACTATTGCAATTTTAATTTATTCACCCTTCTCAAGAGATTTTTGTTTGGTTCTAAACTAACATTCTTTTCAGTCTCTTGGTGTAACACCATACTTCTTTGAGGTTTCTGAAGCTTTTAGTGTATACAGTATTTGCATTTATTTAAGGTATTTATACTGTATAAGTTTCACAACCATACAGTATGTGAGCATAAGCAGAATACATTGGTCAAACACTTTTCTAATAAGGCACAGTGAATGGTTCCTTTGAAAGCTTGTCTGAGCTCTTCCAAATGCGATCCATTCCATATTTTCCTACTGATTTCAGTTGAAAGCTTCCCATCCATTTATACTTGCCAACAAATGTGGTCAGTTTTCAACTTCTAGTTATATTTTATCTTTCTGGATCTTTGTAGAGATGACACATTTGTTGAATATCACTTTGTCTGGCTGAGATTCAAATAGAATCTTACTTTCTTACTCCAGTTCTCTGAGTTCTTGCGGTAGGTCTCCTGGACATTGATTCTTTTTTTTCCCCAATTCAATCTCTGGACCAATTCTTAAAGTGTTACTCTGAAAAGCTTTAGCGACATGATGTCACCCCGTCACACTCCTTTGTTGATCATTATCTTGCTTGTATCATCATGTAATCTAAAGGTTATTGCTGCATCCTCGTAAACGTTTCTAATACTATCATTGTGCACGTCTTCAACATTTTCTCTTCTTAATGCATTAAAAATAGCTACGTGTCGACATATTCAAATTATTTTTCCTAATCTACTAATCCTAGCCTGAGTAGTAGATTGTAAATTAGAGAGTATTTTCTTAAAAATCTTGTAAGGGATTGGAAATAGACTGCTTGGCACAGGCATACCCCGCATTAACGTACGCAAAGGGATCGGAGCATGTATCTAAAGCGAAAATTTACTTAAAGTGAAGTACTACCTTTTTCCCACTTATCAATGCATGTACTGCAATCGTCATATACACTGGCGACACACTTTATTCGAGCTCGGCTAGTCCCACGAATTCGGGTATACCCAGGTGTATTGAGGTTTGTGACTGTTTTCTGCCCGAGTGCATTGGGTTATTTTCCAGGCAGGGATTGAAGCATTTTATTCCCGCTGGCTGCAATACTGCACAGTATATATATATATATACTGCATTACAATTCATGAATTTATGCCATCTGGTAGACACGCGAAGCATTGCAGCCTATTAAATCCTAATCATTATCATTTAACAGATCAGCCGCCCGTCAGCCAGGCATGAACCCAGGCTGGGAAGGCAAATGCAACGGGGCTTGTCAGAGGTGAGGAGCGGCGCATTCCAGGTATCTGCCAGGTACATACTGGGTATTTGCTCGAATAAAGTGTGTCGGTGCAGTACGTGCATAACTGATGTAAATAACGCATTTGTAACAGGCTCCCCGCTTGCGCACATCTTCGGTAAAGGTAGGGAGCCGGTATTACTGTTCAGGGCGTGCTGACAGGCGCATGCATGAGCTGCCGTTTGGCTATTGGGCGATATGTCCTTACTCGCGACTGTACTTAAAGTGAGTGTCCTTAAACCGGGGTATGCCTGTATTTAGTTCTTGATACCTTATTTGTCTCCTTTCTTCCCATCAGTCATTCTTTCTGGAAGGATGCATGATACATGATTGAGGATTTCATCTTGCTTTGCATCTGTTTGATGATGCACTGCGCTATCTGTGCTCTTCTACCATTTCATGAAGAAGTTATCAAAAAGAGAGTTCAGAAGTGCACCATCTTTTATTTTTGATCCATCGTCTTGTTTGAATGAAAGGTTTTGTTTCTTCCCAATCAAAAGTCTTGCCTCATCTTCTTTAAACTTGTGTTATCTTTCAAATTATTATCTTACAGTTAAATTGTATTACATTTTCAGTTATACACTTGTAGATCATCTTTCCCAGCTCTATATTTTGGGATTGCTTCATATCTTATTGTTTCCTCAGTAACTAACTTGTTTCATATGATATTTCTTATACTGGGTTTTTTTTATAAGGGGTTCTTCCAGTTTTTCTGCACTTTAGCTACAATCTTCAGAAGATTTTGAGAATTGTTTGCTCAAGTATCCCCTTACTTCTCAAGTAACCTGAAGCGATTGTTCAACTGTAGTTGAAATTCTCTGATGTTATTTTTTAGGTTCTTGATGTTTGATGTCTTAGTATGTTTTCTTCATACCTTATTTGCTTTAAGATTAGATTTGCAGCAAACCAATCTCTGATCAATTCTTGTGTCAGAAAAGGTAAAACAGGTAAGGACAGTGCAATCACCTGTTTCTTGTTAGCAATGATATAGCCAATGTTATTCTTGATTCAAGAGGTTCTAAAGTTCATAATGGATCAAATATATGTTGTAGATACAATAATAGGTATCACTACCTACTCCTCCCTTTTTGTTACTTTATTATTGATAGGACCAACATGGCTACCCATCCTTTTTTTCCTGGTAGGCAATTTGGCATGTTCTCAAATTATACAGTAGCTCTATTAAGATATCTAGGATCTAGGCATATGCGTAATTGACCATTGCTTTTTCCCACTAAAACTAGTTGCTCTCCTTTTTTTGTATAACACTTGCAGTGCTTCCATTCTTGCTAAACCTTCCTTAAGTTAACTATATAAAATGAAGGGCCCTTTTCAACATTGATGTACAGTATGTCTTTCACAACTTGTCTATTTATCTGAATAGTATGCTCACCTGGCAAGCATCCAAGCCACTGACACAAGTCCCGGAATTTCAAAATGTGTATCTCAGAACTACAGTAGATTCAGTGCAATCTAGTACCGAGAGCACCTGCTTTACCAAAATTAGTTTCTCACAGGCAGCCAGGCTCAAAATTTGTGGCTACCTCAATAAATAGAAGCTTTTATGTGGTGTTTCTCTGACTAATGCACACAATACATCTCCCTTTTATTTTTCTTGGTCCCAGTTTTGCCTTTGTTCTCAGTCTCATTCTTTTTCAGACAGAATGTTAACCCTTGGCCCAGTGTCAAGTTTCAGAGGAGTGCTTGTTTGATTCAGTGTTGTTGAGACAGTAGTATCCAGCCCTTCTCAGCTGTACTAATATATAACACTTCTGCATACAATTTCTGAGACAGATTGTTATTTTTGCCACATTTATGACAGAACTTGCCAAAGGCCACACATTGTTTGGGGCCATGACACACGTTCCCCATAACCTTCTATAGTAGCTATCTCCTGTAGCAGGGGCTTTCCATTCATGCATTTCAGATTGTTTTCTGAGCATTTCTTACTGTACCATATTATACTTAGGGAATGGATAACCTGTCTCTTGAATTCAGCTCTTTTACTTGGGCTTTCACCGTTTCTACTGCTCTGCATATCTGAAACGTTTCAGAGCTGGTTAGATCTGCTTTACAGAAAAGTTTCCATCTGGACACATTTTTTTAGTGTTAAGCAGAAAGGAACAGCTTCTGCTCAGCTAGAAGGTTGTATGTTGCAGGTTGTATGAGGGGTGCATGCTGGGATAAGAGACTGATAACAAACAAAAAGAAGTGATCCCTATAGTGCGTGCGCTCAACCTCTCAAGTAGAACTCTATTTTTCTAAAAGAGATGGAACTTCATCTCCACTAATATGTAATTTTATTTAATCAGCACAAGAAAATGTTTTTAAAACCTAATTCAACAATTAGTGTATCAAAATAATCCTGTATGTGAACATGGATAGATTGATAAGGGTTAGCCACTACTAATCAAGAGTATCTTAATCCTCATAAGCATCAGCAAAATTAAGAAGTGTACTCCTATAGCTCGGGAGAGTGGTGAAGTGATGGGTGTAAGTGATCTTAACTTAAAGTGAAGTATATCCTTAAAAATACAGTAGGTGAATAAAGGTGTGTATGATAATCGTGTACAACCACAGAGTGTAGGTATGTAAGGCGTGATCTGTGTCAGTTATAACATATATTCAACCATGTATCCCTATTGGTACTGAGCTTATGGTGATAGCTTGTAAACTTCCTATTAATATAGCGTAAAAGAGCGATATTTATACTTCAGAATCTTGTTAGATAACAATACTTGCATCAATTTAACGCATATAGCTTGCTAAAGTAAGTATTCATGTAATTCGAAGGTCCTACTTAAAATTTTCTGACAAAATGCTTCACACATATAATCGTAAATGTTCATACAGAGCGCCAGATAGAGCTTGTTGTTGTAATTCCTTAGTAAGCGCTGTGTATCTCCCTAAAGACAAACTATATCCAATGATTTGGTCTCAAAACATACACATATATATATTGTAATGATGTGGCTTCAATGATGTCCTGTTTTCCCTATTGGTCACAATCTGTGATGCGCTTACCATTTAATGCCTTTAAAAGTATATATGTATACATATGCTATGTATGGAGGGATTTGGGGATCTGTGGCTTCACGGATAGGTGAGATTCAATATACCTTATCCGCCCTTCAAGTATTTCTCATAGCTGCTCCCTTTAGTCCTTATCTATACACCCCTTAGTATTGTCATCTAGGGTGCGTGTACAAGCAAAATCCTAGCTGCTAGTGGATTCCTTGACGGTGCACATCTTTTTAGCTAGCTAGAAGATACAGTGTATTGCGTGGCAAACTGACTTGCAACCTTTGTTGCAGTCACGCTACAAAACAGATGGCAGTGATATCATCATCACCCGACGCGCATTTTATTCACTTCAGGAAGTTCCTAAGGAATTACAACAACAAGCTCTATCTAGCGCTCTGTATGCACATTTAGGATTATATGTGTGCAGCATTTTGTCAGAAACATTTTAAGTAGGATCTTCAAATTACATGAATACTTACCTTAGCAAGCTATATGCGTTAAATTGATGCAAGTATTGTTATCTAACAAGACACTGAAGTATAAATATCGCTCTTTTACTCTACATTAATAGGAAGTTTACAAGCTATCACCATAAGCTCAGTACCAATAGGGATACATGGTTGAATATATGTTAGAACTGACACAGATCACGCCTTACATACCTACACTCTGTGGTTGTACACGATTATCATACACACCTTTATTCACCTATTTTTAATTATATACTTCACTTTAAGTTAAGATCATTACACCCATCACTTCACCACTCTCCCGAGCTATAGGAGTACACTTCTTAAATTTGTTGATGCTTATGAGGATTAAGATACTCTTGATTAGTAGTGGCTAACCCTTATCAATCTATCTATATTCACATACAGGATTATTTTGATACTTAATTGTTGAATTAGGTTTTTTAAAAAAAAAATTGTGCTGATTAAATAAAATTACATATTAGTGGAGATGAAGTTCCATCTCTTTTAGAAAAATAGAGTTCTATTTGAGAGGTTGAGGGCACAATTTTTTTAATACTACAAATGATTTGATCTCCAATTAGAGACCCTATCAAGTGATCAAAAGCACAGGTCTCACAGTGTCAGTTGTTTATTGATATATTGCTATATGGTTTCTATACTTTTTTGCATGGATGTGAACAAAATGATATCGTTAAAAAGTCTATTTTCTTTTTGGCATAAACTATTCCTCACATTTGGTAAGATTTTGAACTTATTTAACTTTATACTTGTACCTTACAAATATGCTAAGTTCCTCCCCTACATGAAACACTTTTTAAACCATGTAAAGATCTTTGTGGGTTTATAAAGCAGTAAAGCATTTGAATGAGAAATAACTAGCAACAGCCGTGTTGTAGAGCCCTACTTCTCCTTTGTTGCATTACATGACCGCTCCAACTGCTAGAGATCCTCTCTAATTGCCTGTATTAGTAACACTGTTTAATACACTGGCGACACACTTTATTCGAGCTGGGCTAGTCCCACGAATTCGGGTATACCCGGGTGTATTGAGGTTTGTGACTGTTTTCTGCCCGAGTGCATTGAGGTATTTTCCAAGCAGGGATTGAAGCATTTTATTCCCGCTGGCTGCAATACTGCACAGTATATATATATATACTGCATTACAATTCATGAATTTATGCCATCTGGTAGACACGCGAAGCATTGCAGCCTATTAAATCCTAATCATTATCATTTAACAGATCAGCCGCCCGTCAGCCAGGCATGAACCCAGGCTGGGAAGGCAAACACAACGGGGCTTGTCAGAGGTGAGGAGCGGCGCATTCCAGGTATCTGCCAGGTACATACTGGGTATTTGCTCGAATAAAGTGTGTCGGTGCAGTATATCCCGTGTCCAGGACACACGTAAAAATGAGAGGTAACTACATGCATTTTTCCTGGTAAAATATTTGATAAAGAAATAAAATAAAAGGGACTGTCTATACATTTTACTATCTTACACAATATAAATATCTCCACACTCATTTTTCCTAAACTTACATATAGTCCTTACTGTATATCACTATTGTTTCAGTGTCTTCCTTATGGATGTCTTCTTTTTCCAGGCTTTTTATTGTAAGTTGTTAAGTACTAATGTATGTGCTTAGGGAATCTGAATATCTATATTTACTGTAGGTTGCTATTTGGAAGGCTGTATTGTATGTCTTTATTTATATAGCACCAAAAGTCTACTCAGCGCTTCACAAAAAATACAGTACAGGGAATTAAAATACATTAAGTGCAGCAAAATCAGCAATAGGAAAGGAAATCCATGCCCCGAAGAGCTTACAAACTAAGGGGAAACTTACAGAGACAGCAGGTGAGGGAATAAGTGCTGTACATGGCAGTGCTTAGCCACAATGGGTGGAAGGAGTGACTGTGGGACAGTAGCCATGAGTGCAGGCTGTTGGGATGCTTAACTTGTGGGGTGAATTTTAAGATTAGTCAGTATTAAATCAGAAGTTTAACACCATTTACAAAGGAAGAGATGGCAGGGAGGCATGGGTGAGATCAGGTGTGTATGTCTTAGCTGTGAAGCGATCTTCTTGGTGCTGGAGAAGATTTTATTCTAATTTGTTTGAATGGAGTTGAACTCCTGCAGCATGTGGGAGATTGCATCACAGCTTACTAAAAATACCTTTTACAATCTAAATACCAGCAGTTTAAGTACTGTGCAGCATTTTAGAAAGTAAGACCGTGTTAAAGAGAGAGTTTTATTGCAGCCATAAACACAACCACGCATTCATTTAATATTAAGTCAAGGGCAATCAAGAAAAACATTGCAGATGCCTAGGCATTCAATTAGGTAAAATATGAATTGCTACAATCAAATAATGTGAAATTCAGAGTTATACTGGCAAGCTCTGAAACGTGTCCGAGGCAAACGTTATCTGTTTGTGTAAAAGTTCTGACAAACTTGTCATAAAGCATAACGCAAAGGCATGGAAATGTGTGAAAATGTATGCGGACTGGACACTCAATAATTCCCATCAGCTGCTAACCTTTTTTGTTACTACTTTTTCAACAAATATATATATATATATTGAGAAAATACAAAAAGTGCGCAAAAATTATATATCAAACTGTGAAATTGGAGTATACTGGATGCTGCCACAATGTGTAGGACACACACAGAGCCAAGAATATATAGAAAAATATAACAAAAGGTGCAAACCAATACACTGTGCTTGCAATAAAAACACACAAATGGATATACACTTTGAATGTCCAGTAATAGGAGGGGGCTGGAAATACCTAAAATAAAGAAAGAAGAGCCAATATGGTGAAGTGCGTATATTAAGAGATCTCACAACGCAAGCACTGATCCTACTTACGAAGTGGTAGATAAAACAGGCATGTCGGTACAGAAACAATCTTTAGCAGCAACACATGCAGTTGAATTTTGAACCGGATCACACCCACGGATACAGAGGACGCCGTCTGTCATCAGCCTTCAGGTGTCTTTGAATGCTTGTAATCAGATTCCTCTTCTCCTCGGTTACGTGATCTCGCAATGCTTGCATGCTTGTAGTACACAGATGCTGCTGACGTTGTATATGTTCTGCCGACACTCCTCATTCAGTGAGGATAAGTAAAAGTTCAAAAATGCCTTTAAAAAGGCATATGTCAAGAGAGTCCGTTTACTGTAAGAACTCTATTATTGTGAATAAAAGATAGCACAATTCCCTACGCGTTTCATCTGGGATTACTTTGTCAAGGGATATGTTGCACACTGCATGTCAATCCTATATAGGAGAAACTTACTCCTCGTTGGTTAATTGGCCACATAGTGCCTTATCAGAATAGAAATGACTTGCAAATGCCAAACATAGCCTGACATATACAGGGCTACATGTTTGTTTCCCTATGATTTCAATTATATACTGCCCACACACCTATATTGCATAGGTAGCTTAATACTATATTATCTACACCAATTACAAGCTGACCCTGTAGATCAAATATTGCCCAGACTGGTATCCATGTGTCTCACTCACCTGTCAACATATACCTGGTCACAGGTTTAGGCCTTTGATATATTGCTTTCAAGCTTACTTACCTCTTTAGGAATATGCCATCTCCACTGATGATTTTATGAGTTATTCTCACTGTAAATATATTCACATTTCACTTCGCCGTATTTGTGCGTTAATAACATTTTATTATTTTTGGGTTTTAAACTCTGATATGGAGATTTTTGGCTTACCTACTCAGTGTTCCTTTGAGGATCCAATACCATATTGAGCCAACACTTGGGACATTAGCATCTCATCATTGTCCTTTTCATTGGGACAAGTGCATCTATTTAGGGACTTTGTGACTCTTTGGTCACGTTTCAGTGTGTTTTACTGGGAAGAACATAATATCCGGCACAGAGTGACTGCACTGAAGAATTGGTTATCCTGATATTTGGGCAGCATTGACAGCAAATATTCATATTTGGACTGAGATCACCAATAACTTTGTGATTTAATCACCCAGTCAATTGTTCCTTCCTATAAGGTTACAACAGGGCTTCTACTCTGCAATCTTCTAGGGGGTACACTTCCTTGCACAATGTTTCAGATTACCAGCATACTTTTGTGGTTTAAAATGTAAGTTCATGTGATAGTCAATTCACCATATTACAGTAAGGGGATGGTACCTATGCACTATAAACATTGTTATATCGATCCCTGCTCTCCTGTAGGCTACACCCCAGCCAATTCCTGATACTACCTGTACATAGCCACCTCCCCACCGCCTTCAACACATTGCGCCGGGCAGCATTCTGCAGTATTCACTAGGTCCTAGGACACTGGTGCTCACACAGGTATTATGTTACTTAGCGCACACACCTTCTTTTACAGAAGGTAATAAGGGCCCTGCTCATGAGCATGGGCATCTAATGAAGTCTTCCTCTGCACAGAGAAGACAGCTTCACAGCATATGGAACAGGAGGCCTTAGTGAGATCTGAAAATGTGTATGCAGCAGTTTGAAAAGTAGACTAATAACTACATTGTTAGAATGTATAAATATAAATATCTAAATCCTAGCAATGTTACATCTTATACAATGTTTTATTGCTGCAACCTCCTACATATTTTCATATTAATTTACAAATCTTTGAAAGGAGACAGCATGCAAGTAACGCAAGTAATTAAGATGATGCATGGACCATAAAGAATGGCTAAGTGAGCAGTTTAGAATTGCAATGTAATGCTTTTCATTGTGACCTTTGAGAACTAACAAAGAGGTTGCAAACTGAAATACTGTATGCTATCCAAATTTGCAGGTGTTAAATGTTCTGTTTTGCCCAAGGTCACCAGTAAACCTACAAAGCCATTGTTTTCACAAAAATTACAATGATGCAAATTATAATCTGATCTTTAAAATAAAACAAAATGTATTTGGCAAAGAGTGCTAGTTTACTGTATTTGCAAGATAAGTGCAATGTGTAAAATGGCTATAAAAGAAACAATTTAATTTATCATTTCCCAAGCATGATATGAATGCATTAGCTCAGGGGTGCGCAAACTAGGGGGGCGTGGGATTCCCTGTGCGGGGGCGCGGTGGTTACAAAGGCCCCGCACGCGTCCCGAAGGCATTTAAATTAAATGCCGGGGGAGCGGCGAAGGCCTCTGTAACTTCACTTACCTTGGCTCAGACGGCTTCTTGTGTCGCATCGCCATGGCAATGCGGCATCAAATGACACTGCTGGGTGATGTCGCATTGCCATGGCAACGTGACGTCATGACGTCAGAACGCCGGAGCCAGAGGTAAAAGGGGCGGGGGCGCGAGGAGGGGGGGAGAGCCGGCAGGGGGGCGCAGAGGAAAAAGATTGTGCACCTCTGCATTAGCTCTTTAAACTATTTACTCCAGGGAAGACTTTTTTTTTTTATAATGAAGGTTACATCCTGTCTACTTGTTATTTCAGTTTATTATAAGTAATTTCATTAGTTCACTGTTGTCTAAATTTAGCATAGGTTGAACTTGATGTTCACGTCTTTTTTCAATCTCATCTACTATGTAACTAAGTAACTTGCTAGACTCACTGAATTTTCATTTGTCGGGTATTTTATGTAGTTCTCAAAATATATTACAACAAAATGATTGGGAAGAATACATTCTCCAGGCATCTACAAAAAATAACAACCTTTCTGATTGTGCCTCTGTCGTACTCAGGGGGGGAATGGAGCTGTGAACGGGGAGGGGAGCAGAGACAGAGGGGGGGGCGGGAAAATTTAATCCTGGTCAACACCGGGTATATCAGCTAGTAATGTATATTATTTGCCATGCTTACTTTATCCATTGTTTGTTTAAGCAACTGAAACCAAGGTTAAATTCATGATAAGTTCACATGGAAATCTCACCTGGGTATTATTTCTCTTCCCAATAGACTTTAAAGCTCAATGTACTGCATCTTCATGGAATGCCTCTACTGACTAATTATTTGGGTTTACTACTTGAACAGGATCGTTATTTGCTCAGCCAGACAGCTGAAAGTGAGCTATAAGGGTTTGAATGTTGCTGTAGGGATTGAGAGAGAGCAGCAAGACATCCGAATTGTTTCATAGAACAATACCATTACAGGTACTTCAACATGATCTGGTGTCATGAACAGTGTGTAACCTGGGAGAGGTTGGCATGATCTGCTTCACGGAGAAAGTGATAAGCAGCTCAAAAGTAAAATACATCTGCTCTACAATGCATTGATGAACAGCTGGAAAGCAATGTTAGTCACATTCATGCAGGCCCATTATGACCAAATGAAAAGTAAAATAAATATGCTCCTCTTGGAAGTCATATAGAAAAGCAGCTGGAAAGTAAATGGAATTTGCTCTGCGTGGTTTTTAAGAAGCTAAAATGTAAAAGGAAGATAGGCAGATATTAACTGTAAACAGAAACAAAAATGCATTATTTTTTGGGTCTCCTACTGTTTAGGTAAATAAATAATTTTATACATAGCAATTATTTGTTAATTCCTTCAGGATTAATGGAGTCCTGCTTTGTTGTTCCATATCCTGGAGGGAAAAACCCTGTGATAATGGGTGCAGTAACATTGGCTACATCTGTATATGGATTTATATTCCAGGAGTGTCTCTTGAAGACTCAACTTCTTGTAAGTGTCCAAATGGACGAATAGAAAAGAATACCTCTGACTTCAACATACCAGTTTGTCGGGACTGAGATTGGGCAGAGGCGATAGAATGCTACAGTTGACTTTACATATTGATGTGAGCATACAGTATACCAATTGGCTTTGTGAGTATATTTAATTGTTTTATATATGCACCGTTTCCTGCAATAAAGCATTATACGGGGATCATATGTTCCCTTATGTCTTTAAGCACTCATCTGGATGTGTAAAAATTGACAATTATTTGCATATTCACAGCTTGCACCAACAAGGACATGAGTCTGCTGTGGAAGCAGGACTGTACTGTCAAGGACATTGGATCCAGAGGGATTCCCTGGACTCTCGTGGGACCGAGTCCCAACAACAGATGCAGACTAAATAATGTATATTTGGGTGCCTAAGGACTTTTGAAATTGTTGCTATTCGGGTGGGTTGTTTTAAAGCCGGGAACCAGTTTAGTTGGCCAGCGACAATCAGAGAGGGAGCTGATGTTTAGACAGTCTCCTGATAGGAGTAGGCTTTATTTTTATGATTTATTTTTCCTTAAAGGGACGGTGGGCCTATTATTGTGTTATTTAACCCCTGTAAATAAACCCCGCATAAAGAAATAGAGTTTCCTACCTTACTATGGGATACATGACCCTGCAATGTGACGGCGACATCACAATGTACAAAAACTTTTATTCAAATCTTTGTTCAGATTTGAATATTAGGTATTATTATGTAACAAAGCTGTAATGTAAACATTATAATTTATGATTTATTTACAATATGCCAACAACACAGGGCAACTCAGGGGCTTTGGGAGACAAAAAACAGCGCTTCCAAAAATGAATAATTGCTTTTTTTTTTTTTTAAATAAGCAAGAGCTTAACCAATGAAGGGGGAAGATTTCACTAATAACTTGTATGCATGACATTTAATACATATTGCTGTACAGTATGGTAAAAAGACAAAAGTCAAATGAAAATAGTAAGAAAGCTTCCATCGTATTTGACTCATCATATATGTCCCAGTTGTTGGACATATCAAGTTTTAATGATATTCCTGCTTCAGCACAGGTGGCTCAATCAGTGGGGATATTAGGTTAATACTGTAAGTTAATTAATTAATAATCCCCCAAAAAACAGTCAATACCAATTTTATGAGGGTATTATTTATTACTTTTATAAGTGAAATGTAAGCTTTTTCTCCCCTGCCCCATCAATAATACAGACACTTGTGTATAGTAATTTTGATCTTTATAAACACGATTTTCTTGAACTTTTGTTTTCTTTCTTAGACCCTTTAACAGTTTCTTTAAAATGTATACTGTATACTGTAGTTGCACATGAACCCAGGCTGGGAAGGCAAACGCAACGGGGCTTGTCAGAGGTGAGGAGCGGCGCATTCCAGGTATCTGCCAGGTACATACTGGGTATTTGCTCGAATAAAGTGTGTCGGTGCAGTAATAAGGAAAGGGGAAAGGAAGGAATAAGCTCACTCACAGGGGAAGCATAAAATCAAGCAAATTGTGAACAAATAATGTCACCGCCAGCCGGGTCGATCCACCAGTGAGTATCCACAGGATGTATCCTCAAAGACCTTCTACAGCCATAGAATGGAATCAGCTGCCCCTCAGTAATGACATCTGTGCGGTAGATGGTGAATGGTGAGTCTTGGGTCCTTGTTAAGTCCCAATCCACAGAATAACTGCAATAAGCAACTAGTGCTGTCAGCCTCGTGCAGCAGGGACGCAATCCGGCCACAGTCTGAAAGTCCCACAGTGATGACGTAGTGACGCTGCTGACGTCCTGATGCATTTCGTCCCTCTTCCCTCTATGGCGACTTTTTGAAAGGAGTATGCTTGTCTCTACTACCAAACAGCATTAAATACCCTAAGGGTTGCCTAGCAACCCGATCGTGGCTAAAGACATATACACAATAATCTTACTATACCAATAAAAAGAACAATCATTAAAAGTAAGTAATAAATGAGCCTTAAAATAATCATACAAGACAAAATCACATAACAAGAAAAGATCAAACACTCATAAAGTGCAATAAGGGTGATGTATACACAATAAATTAACCCGTTCTTGCCAGAAAACAACCTATGCCATAAATATAACTATCACATAACTGAGATCTGTAATACAAGATAACGTTAACTTGAGATGCAGTGAACACAACTACAATGGTTAAACTTATAAAGGACAGAAAAAAACCCCATAGATCAAAATCAGGGGATATGTCAACATAAGATGCAGTGATCACAGTTACAATAGTTATGTATGTTATATTCCATAAATCATAGTTCATAGATGTACAAGGTTAAATACATTGCCAATGGGAATCGGAGAGTTCAAAAGAGCCAGAGCTATACAGAATAAGAGATTGGAACATAACAAATCTCAGGGGAAGAAGGAAGGCCTATTAGATGATACAGTAGTACTGGTATCAAGAAACTCATTGAATCCACCAGGTGCAAGTGTGGCCAGCTGGTAGATCCAATATGTCTCACGTTGGCATACTACTTTCCAGCTCCCTGCAGAAATTAGTCGATGTACACCAACGAGATCAAACTTATACTCACTTTCGAGTATAGTGTAAAGGAGATCAATTTCCTGGACTTGATCATCTCAAGAGGTCATAACAATTAATTAATGACCACAACATTTAAGATAGCCACAGCTTCCAACAGCCTCCTCCATGCGACCAGCCATCACCCTCGCAACCTTATCAGAGTTATCCCGGTTGGACAGTTTCTACGGATCAGGAGAAACTGCTCAACCGAGGAATCCTTTGAAATTCAGGCAACTCTGATGAAGCAGCATTTCTTACAAAGGGGTTACAGTAATAAAGTGGTCAAATGGGTCTACAAAAGGGCCAAATATACTCCCAGACATTTGTTACTCCAAGATAAAAGCCATGACACCGAGAGAACGATCGTCAGATGCATTGGCACATATATTCAATATTTGAGACAGACACAGAACATATTTAAGAAACACTGGCATATTCTAATGGCTGAAAGTGATCTCCAAGAAGTCCTCATGCCCTACACCTCAATAACAGACAGACGCCCCAAATTTCCATGACCTACTCATTCACAGCCATTTTGAACAACTGAATAGACCAACATGGCTATTGGCCAATCCACAGGGCTCTTACAAATACCCACAATGCAAGGCATGTGAATACATGAAAATCACTAAGTGTTTCAAAAACTGGAATGACACCAAAATATTCACAAGTATATATATATATATATATATAAGAAGAAAAATTTCAGTAGCACCACTCGTGAAACAAAGTAACAAATAAACCGTGCAAATATTGTGGATAACATTGATGAAAATTAAAATATAATTAACATTCGAACAATATAAAAAACCATGAATGTGAAAAAAAAGTGTTAAAAATGTGAAAAAATTATAAAAAAACGTGCCAATAAATAATGATAACATATATCAAACAAGAAAAAAAGGGACAAAAAATAGAAGAAAGTCCAACCCTTAGTACAAGTCCAATAGAAGTTCAGATATAATTAGAAAGGATGATCAGGGATCCACGGCTGCTCTCAGAAGGAATAACAATTCCAGCAGAAAAACTATAGAAAGAGAAGAACAGAGAGCGCACGTCCCATAGTGTAAAACAGTACATTTAATCAATAAAAAGAGAGGACAAGGGGATTAAGAACACTCACAAAAGTACAAGATAAAAAGGCAATTTGTGATATAATCACCACCAACAAGGCCACACCGTCCTGGAACACATCAGCTGTTAGATAGTCCCTCCGGTTCACCTTCAGCAATTGTCGGATGATTGGAAACAGTGTCTCTTTGCATCAGTGCTATTAGGAGTTTTTTCAGCCTCAGATCAGCTCCATGCGCTCTCCGGCCGTAAAGCGCATACTGCGTGATGACGTAGTGTCGTGGTAACGTGCCCTGACGCGTTTCGTCACGACAGTGACTTTATCTAAGGGAACTGTAAATATTCCTGTAAATATTAATGTATATTCATTTGCATATCTTAGACAGGTCTGCAACCCTGTCTTTCACCATTATCACCCAGCACACAGCACTTCCACTGCAGCAAGGGATTCTGGGAAATGACATGCAAATGAGCACACCATAACCTTAATAAATGTGGTGATTACCTACTCTTTAATCTCATCTGAGCAAATGCCAGCAACCAACCTCACACTGATGATACCCATCAAGGTTGAAACATGTCTGTGAGTGGGTTAACTGACTTTGCATCTCCCAAGTCCTTAAAAGCTGTGTTTAAAACAGCATGCATTGGCTAAGGGTTGCTCATGTAATGTGAGCATGAGATAAAAGGTAGCACTGTGTGCTCATTTGCATGTCATTTCCCAGAATCCCTTGCTGCAGTGGAAGTGCTGTGTGCTGGGTGATACTGGTGAAAGACAGGGTTGCAGACCTGTCTAAGACATGCAAATGAATATACAGGAATATTTACAGTTGCATTATGCTTTACTGTGGAGGGTTTTAGTCACTTTTTTACCCACCATAACCTTAATAAATATATATATGCAGATTGGGTGGGGGAAACAGGGTTACATATATTTTCATTATGATTATTATTACTATTATTATTATTATTATTATTTTTATTATTATTATTATTATTATTATTATTATTAATAATGATAAATATATAGTATATACAAATATTTATGTATATGTATTTTTCATTTTATTTTATAATTTATCCTGATAATAATAATAATAATAGTAATAATAATAATACTATTGATAATGGCAATAATAATAATCATAATGAAAATATATGTAACCCTGTTTCCCCACCCAATCTCACATAGGGTCTCCTTGGGGAAATACTACTCTGGTTACATGGCTTTGTGTGGTGCATACCTGCTTGTAACAGGGGGCCCTGGGTCTCCTGCATGATGGTAAAGGGGAATATCAGGACAGGCTTCTGGGGTCTTGCCCAAATTCTACTCACAGGTGCAGCGCCTCCATCTCGTGCAGCCCCCAGCTGTATGGGGTGAAGTCTCTGCAAAATAATTCTTGTCCTCCTCCTCCTAATAGACTTCAGTCTTAGCCAGGAAGGTATAGGTAAAAACACAAGATCTTTATTTGGTCTTCCTTTATCAGCAGCCAAAGATGACAGCATTAGAAGAATCTTCACCTTCACGATGTGCCTGGATCCTACTCCCAGCCAAAGGGCACCAAGAGTGGTCCTTGCTCTTCCCCTATCCCGTGGTGAGATAGGAGGTATGGTTCCCCACCTCTCCCCGGAGGGAGGGCCTGAAGCCTGCCAGAGCCCTGACAGCTTAGTACGGGTGAACCTGTCTCTCTCAAAGGTAGAGACCAACTGGCTAAATCAGAAAGTACAATACATTAAGTACAGCTCCAGTAAGCACCACCCTTGTGTCTCTAATTGGACACAAGGCCTGATGACACTACCTTCACTGACTCACTGCACTGCATGTGTGGGGAAAACCCATGATTGCTCCTGGCAAACCTGCCCATACTAGGTATTACTGCCAGGAGAAGGGCAGACCTATAGCCCAAATGTACCCAGGGCTACATATATTTATAATTAAAATAACTATTCAAAATTTTAAATATAAATTAAAAACAAAATAATATTTTTTTATATATATATATATATATATATATATATATATATATATATATATATATATATACAGTAAACACACATATACACACATTTAAAGGTGTCTAAGACTGCAGGAAGATACATATACAATCTTTGTGGATATAAAAAAAAGTAACACTGTTGTACATTATTGAAGAGCTTATAGCAAAATGATTAGCATAGTACAAAATCTTGCAGCCATAAAATTCTATACACGGCAGGCTTCTTCAATTCGCATAGCTTTTTAGAGGAGTAATAAATTAATCGGTTTACAATGATTTGTTGTTAGGAATCCCAATATACCGAACCTTTCATAACATCTCATTTTTAACTTACCACTTTCCTCACAACTCAAATTGTTTGATCAGTTTTTTTTTAGCAGCACATCAAGAACAAAATATAATTCAGAGTAATGTAAAGTTGGCAGTGCATGGAATCAGCTGAAGCTTGACTATTGCTGTAGGCTCCTGCCTTTCGAATCCCCATCAGAATGAGAGATGCACAGTAGATGTAAAACAAACTATAGAAATAGCCGCAAGAAGCATGTTTTTTTTACTGTCCAACTGATGGTCCTTGATGTTCTGTGCCAAAGAACAAATTCTCTTTGTAAAAACATGGTAGAATGTTTTGTTCCTAACCTGACATTGAAAGGAAAAAACAGTACAGTTGCAGATATGCTTAGCGAATTTTTGCACAAAATGTTCACATTACTCCAAAGATTCCCCAAAATGGCAGTATACGGTATGTACTGTATGGTCATGTGACCTGTACATTGACTTTTAAAGCATGCACATTTTTGGGGGGCAAGCTTTCAAATTTTCACAAAAGTCACGCCAAAAAATTGGCACATTTGTCTATTGTACTTTCATAAAGTTTCGCAAAAAGTTTGCACATTTCGGGTCTGAATTAATACAATGAGTATTTCAGTTGACAACGTTTAACATACTGTACTGCATGTTGAACTGGATGAACATTTGTCTTTTTTCACTGTCATCTTCTATGTTACTATGTAATAACTTTAAGTTATCTGTAATGAGACTAATGCCACTTATGAGCCTTATAATAAAAGTGGCGAGGGAGATTAAGTATTTTAATTAATCTGGTTCTTCAGAAGGTTCTTCTTTTAGAAGGTTAGTTAGAAATTGTGTTAAAAATACAGGTCAAGACCCTTTCTGAGTCTGTGCTGATCTACAAAGAGGGTTTAACTGATGGCCCACTAAAAGGGAAATATGTATAGTTTAGAAGGCTGTAAATAATAGCCAGATCATGGGCTTTCAGCCAGGTGACAAACCGCTCACCACTTAGCTGAAAGGCATATTAAAAATGAGGATACCAAGGTAAGACATATATTCTGAAGAATAACATATAGATAGATATTCAACAGAGTTGCAATTAGACAGATGCAATAAGGCCAAACCCTCCAAAATTAGTATTGTTACATTCAGCAAACTTGCCTGAACCTATTGATACAGTATGACTCAAGTGTGTCTAAGCATTAGAGATATAAAACTATGAGGTCTTTTATATATTGTGTCAGACTTTAAACATCTAGAAAGGTTTTTTTTTATTCTTACCGGTAGTTTTTCTTTAATAAACAGGGACCTTAGACCCTGGCAGATAGATACATATCTTATTTGCATACCGGTATTTCTTGGGTGGTGGCAACGGATATTATTGCAACCAAGGAGAAAGGTGAGTTGGCTAGAGAAGCTGTTTGTATTAGCCTTGGTTGCATATATAAGGCACATGCTCACAATTGTGCTGTTCGTGACAGATGGTATATTACTGTAGGATGGATTGAGGGGAGATATTGCTAATTTGAGGGACTTTTGTTGAAGGTCAGCTATATAGCTGTTTAATAACCCTTGTCCCATATGCAGGTCATGTGCTTACAGGTGTGTCATACGTGACAGGCCTTATTCAATACACTCTGGAAATGTAGATTTGGCTTTGCAGAAACATTTTGAAACTCTTCCCCTAAATATTTATTATACTTTGCCACTAAAAGTGCTGAAGGGCCCATATTTCTTATTATTTTTTGCTGATTTCTATCATGACTTCCTAACATTCCAGGTGTATATTGAGTATGTGTATATGTATCTGGCATAATTAATAATGAAATATTGTAAATATTATCCCATTAGTACCATAGCGGTCATGAAATCATGCATCATACACATCTTCATGTAATCTGTAGTAACTAAACGATCTACCAATTGCATGCCATAGAGGCTAGTAAGGCCTTATTCAATGCCTTATTGACCACAGAGACATACAAGGGATTAATCTATTGGGGCAGAGTCCCAGCTGGAAGGACCCTAACTTGGGCTAAAAATAAGAAATCCAGACCAGGGTTTTAGAACCGGTTCGGTGCAGCTCAAATATGCAGGACTGGTGCTGCAATCAGGCGTTTTTGCAAAAACCAGAGGAATAGAACATGACTGAGCTTGATGTAGGGAGGTGCAGTAGTATGCCTCGCAGCTTCCCAGGGTCAGGAGAAGAACAGAAGAAGACATCTAGAAGAATCCTATGCTTGGAGAAGCAGCCTCTTTGCAGACAATGCAGCAGTGAGAAAGACTGGTGGGTTGGGGGAGGGAGGCTTTTTATTTTTTTTAGGAGGTTAACCAAAACCTGTGATTGAAACCTCTATCTGGATACCTAATTCTGCTGACTCTCTCTAGTAAAGCTGCACAGCAAGAACTGAAAGACAAGATTGAAAAGTATATTTTTGTCCTTATTGAAGAAGAAAAGTTAAAGGCCTCATTGAGCTCAAAAGCAAACACATTTAATATTACAGAGTTACAGAAGGTGGCAGTATGAATAGAATAGGCTTCATGGTTAACAAGAGATGGAGAAATAACATAGTGAAGTATTAAGGCTCATCAGAAAGAGCAGCAAGAAAAGTCAGTTAGTTGACAAAGAGCAACAATCTTCAAATAGTCCATGTGTATGCCTCAATATAAAGTCACACTGTAAGAGGGGATAAGGCTGCACTCCACAAATAGAAAAAATGCATACAATTTACCGGTGCTGCTGGTTCAAGGAAGTACCTGCCATAAAATCCAAAGTACACTGAGGTAAAGAAGGGATCCAGCGCTCCACGGATTTTGAATAAGAAAATTTATTGTGCCACACAACGTTTCGACCTTATGGTCTTTATCAAGTGACTAGGCATACATAAGTAAGGATCTACCTAGTATATATATCCTTAACCATTACCAATAAACAGGTGAATAACGTGAATATTACCCCCAGCTGACCCCAATTCGCCTCCCCTGATCAGTCCTGTGTCCATACAGTGCCCAAACAATTCGTGAAAGTCTATTTCCGTTTTTTTGATCCTCTTCCGGTTTTTGCGTTCCAGTGACGTCATCGTGCTCTTCTGCGCATGCGCAGTCCGCGCTTGCATTCCAGCGTCGTCTCCCTCTCTCCGTCGGCCAGGTCTGACGTCTGTCAACACGGTCTGATTAACTCTCCCCTTCTCATCATCCGGTGGGTGGTGTTTCGTCCTCTCCAGACTCACACTTCTTTCCTCTTGCTGCGCTCTGGTTTTGGGAAATGCTTCTGTATCATCAGTCATCATGGTCATCTTGCTGCAATCCTTGTTGTGGTTAAAATCCTGTATATAATGGGCATTTTTCCATGAGTGTCAGGATAATGTCTGTCCTTATTGTTTACATGGAACAAATAAACGTATGTGATCAGGGGTGGCAACTTATAGTGTAAACAAGTGCCAAAAAAGTGTAAGTGCAAAAAACACAGAACATTTAATAAAAACTTTTTTTGGGGGGTGCCTGCCAATCTATTCTGTTACTTACTCACATTGAAATGAAGAAGAACAAATGACCTTTGTCAGCAAATACACAACCGCAAGTAGATTTGTAAAACAAACTATACAAAAACATTGGAAAATTCTGCAAGCAGATCTGATATTAGGTCAAATATGTAAAGAAACCACAACAAGGATTGCAGCAAGACACAAATCATAAATTAGACAGAGAAGACCTCAAGAACTACAGACCAATCAGTCTACTTCCAATCACTTACATTATTATTATTATTATTATTATGAAGATACTCACTAATCGACTTCAACAAACCCTGGACTTCACTCAGTCTAGAGAACAATCAGGGTTTCACAGAAGATACAACACAGTGTACCACATCGAAGTTGTACAAGAAGTGATTTCCCAAAGTAATGAATACGATCTACTTCTCAGTTTAGGATTCATGGATTACAAAAAAAGCATTTAATTCTGTCTACACCTTAGCGGTTTTAAAGGCTTTAAAAAGACAAAGTATTGAAGAAGCGTACATTGATATTATAAGGAACATTTACAAGAATGAAACATGAAGATATAAAAGATATATATATATATATATTATATATATATATATATATATATATATATATATATATATCTTTATATATATATATATATATATATATATATATATATATATATATATATGTAACCCTGCTTCCCCCTATATATATATATATATATATATATATATATATATATATATATATATATATATATAGCCCCCTGTAAACAGCACAGGCTATACCTATCTTCCTTCTACTGTGATAAGCCCTGTTAAGATCAGGCGCCAGTAATCATCATGGGTTTTCCCCCTTCATAGCCCTATCCTGAGTGGTAGACGCAGGCCTGGACTCTGCTGCAGGCATGAGCAAGAGGGGAGGTTCTGCTGACACCATGAGGGGAGGGGCTAGCTCTATATTTAGCAGCCAACTCCGCAGAGTGGGTTCGTCTGGTTTTTCGTTCGAGAGAGTAGTTACTGTAGGAAGAGTCGAATGAACCGTGATATCGAGAGTCTAGAGTTGCCGGTTATTATGCCGTGAGCCACGAATCCTGCGGAACGGTCCGAGGAGTATCAGGAGGCTGCAGGCTCCCCGGCGCAGAGTGCCGGAAGAGAGAGAGAGAGAGGAACTAAACCGATCAGCGTCTATAGGTAGAGCTGATAGAATTATAGACTGGTGGACCAATGCCCTCACCCCACTGCCAGGGGTGATGGGGGAGAATTCAAGACCCACCTCGAGGCTAACCTCGGGGGTGGGCCATGGGGTATTGAAGCCCTAGCTCAGACCATCCTGCCGGAAGAGTGACTTGGAGGGAAGGAGAGGAGGAAGTATTTGGGCGGAGGTGAGCTGTGTATAACCCGTCCTTGTGATTGTGTTGCGGCTGCTGGAAGCCTTATCGTTGGGATATTGTTGCTCTGTCAAATAAAGAGACTATTCTTCATCCGTAAAGACTGTGTGTGACTTGGAGAGTATAACCCTGGGCCCCGAGGGGTTCTTCTATACCGGTCCTGTCCCATTACCCTGGGAGTATAGAAGATGGAGGCGCTGAACCACTAAGAGATCATGGAGGCTACCACCCCAGAAGCCCGGTCCTGGCTCCCCCACAACACCGCGGGAAGCTCAGGCCCTCCTGTTCCTAACAGGTACGCACCACACCGCATGTAATCTGCCCTCATGTGCCCTAGACACCACCATAGAGTCTGGGGGAATGGGAAGCAGGGTTACATATATATATATATATATATATATATATATATATATATATATATATATATATAACAAAAAAACAACAATATGAAGTAGCGTCGCTTAAATTGCTGGTTACCTCCCTATAAATATCAAGGACTTATGCTTGGAAGGCTTCCCTGAAGAAGCCGTCATTTGATGACGAAACGCGTAGGGCGTGGCTAGATTCTGGCCGTCATTTGCCCACAAGCACTGCTGCAGGTTGATTGTAGAACTCTGGCTCCCGTGTGCTGCTCTCCCGGCTTACAACCTCATACATTAGCTACACTGGAGGTGTCTGTTTCCTGGAGGGACCAATTCGATTGAACACTGAAGGCGAAGGACCCCTCTTCCGGATCCGGTTCCACGGAGGTGACTCGCGTGACGACGCCATTGATCGCGGACGGACGCTGGAGATTGAGCTGCATGGCACATGAGAGCCTATCTCATACACGCCTATATTTGCTGTACTTTTGTGAGTGGGCATTTGTAAGATTTTATGTTCAATCAATAAATTTTTATTGTGGTAATGCACTAGGTGTGCGCCTGTTTCTTTCTCTTTCCTTTATATATATATATATATTTTTCCATGAGTGTCAGGATAATGTCTGTCCTTATTGTTTACATGGAACAAATAAACGTATGTGATCAGGGGTTATATATATATAAGATAAGGATTGGCAAGGGTGTACCATGTCATCAAAGCTTTTCTCAGCAACACTGGAAGAATTGTTCAAGACATTGAATTGGGAAGATAAAGGAATTAGCATGGGGGCTAACTCTTGATTGATAATTAAATCAGTGACAGTACAGATGTCCTAGAAGGGAAAGTATGCGTTGTTGCAGATAAACAGAATGACCAGTTGTTTATGTAAACTAGAGGATTGGCAGAAAATTTACTGTAGCAAAAACAAAAAATAAGTGCAAAAGTGTGCACATACTGTAGGACACAAAAACCCCATGGATAGAATATTTGTTCAATGGTGCAATATGGTCACCTAGCGCAGAGGAAAGGGACCTGGGATGTCATTATATTTAATAAGTTAAAAGAAGGCAAACTTGTCTTATTACTGCAATAACCACACACGTTAGGAGTTGTTGAATCTTCAAATGCAAATGATAATCTTAATTTAAAGGAGGGCTCATACATTTATTCACAGAATGTGAAATGCTGCTTTTCATTCACCTTCATTTTTGTAATCAATAAATGTGCCTTTAATTTTCCAGTGCTGTAATCGTCAAAATTATCAATTTTTTTAGAAGTGTTTTTGTTTTTAATAAGTACAGTACATAAGTAGTGCACCAATTTATCTGTGAGTAGTGAATATGTGTTGTTGTACAGAAACCCTTGCAACAGACAAACAAATAAAAATAGAACTGCACTGTTTCTTATATGGCAAAGGAGTTCTGTCATCATTCTGCTTTTCGGCAGTAATTTACAAAGACATGAGCAGCCAACAGAACTAAGCAAACAAAACAAATGCTTTTAGTTGCAAACTCTAGCTCCCAGTATGTATTGCCCAGATCAAAAATCAATACTGAGAAATGGACTCAACTAAAACAAATTAACTGCACTGGTGACTTGAACTTGATCCGCAAACATCATCCATTTAGTATTTTTAACCCTTGTTAAAATTAGAATACTTACCTCTCTATTGACGTGGAATGTATTCAAACCAAAATAAATTGAAAAGAATGTCAAGTGGATAGTGCGATCCGACAGCGATTCATGTGTAATGATTTGTTTCTTGAGAGGACAATAGAATTATAATCTTTGAATATACCGATTTCAAAGAAACAGTTTGTCATTTTTACAGGATCTGCCTTTTAGTGTACCTTTGAAAAAGAGAGGTCTCTTAACCCTTATACAACAGGTCATTAAAACATTAAGGCCCACAGCTACAAACCAGCGCTATTGCAGAAGACACTTTCTGACCCATTTAAATTAAAGGGTTATAAGTTAATTTACAGAGCTGGAAATTGTCTTAGGAAATAGCACAACTTAGTATACGTGGGCCTACATTCTCTGTACTACTTTTGGTCTTTCTGTAATTATTGTTTCTGTTTAGTACAATATCCCTCACTATGTTGTATCCATAAATCCATAAATCTTGTTACCACAAACATGATTTTCATTTTCATGTATCTTTCCTGTTAACATATTTTAAATAAAAGAAATACAATACATGGGCTTGGCCTGCACAGAATATTATGACATGTCAGACATTAAGAAAACCTGTTGCCTCAATACTACTTCTGCTTCCACTAGTTTTTCCTTATGCAAAGTGTTTGATCCGTTTCTGCAATTGTTTGAAGATGCCACCCAAGTCCTTATATTCATGTTTTCAATTTTCTCCTGTTTCATTTGTTTTCTCCTTGCACACCTATCTAACCTAAAATGGTAAACAGAGAAATCCCAGCGGTCACTGCAAATCCTCCGTGAAGCTCAACCAAGCGTTAGTATATCAAAAAACTTTATTGGTACAAAATAGTAGACATGGAAAAACCTCTAACGTGTTTCAGCCCGTGAAGGGACTTTATCAAAGAGACACTCTAGAGGTTTTTCCATGTCTACTATTTTGTACCAATACAGTTTTTTGATATACTAACGCTTGGTTGAGCTTCACGGAGGATTTGCAGTGACCGCTGGGATTTCTCTGTTTACCACTACTGTTTACCTGATCGGCAGGAGCATGCAGACCTCACCGCAGCAGGGCACATAGCCCCATACCTGCTTCTACGGCAAACTTATGGATAACAGCCAGCTGCTTTGGGCCAACACTTCAGGGTTCTGGTAAGGGTAGCAGTTTCTGTTCTTCCCGTGATTTACTCGGCGGCATGTATCACTATGTGCAGCCCTGTACTTCTAACAGTCACTGCTTTTAGCCCCCACCCCGCTTTAGTCTAAACATGTGTGTTTGGTTATACCCTCATGCATATTATTTACTGCTGACAGTGGTGTGGTCACCTGCGTTCATTTTACACATGATACCTTAGGACTGTTTACTTTATAGCAGGCTTTTGTAGCATCGGGACTTTTGTGGGGTCATACCCTTTTCTCTACTATTTAACCTAAAACACATTTATCCCAAGCTCATCTTACTCTACTGCTCATTTTACTGCACTCAAATATTTGACCCACTAACATTGTGCACATTTTTAATTAAACAATGTAGAGCATTATATTTGAGTCTTTAAAACAATTAGGACCGTATTTACTAATGGGCATGAAGGGGTCTTCCAGGTCATAGCACTGCTAAGTGAACATGGCACAGAATGTTATTTCTTTGACATTTTTCACAGTTAGGCTTTCTATAAAGGGTGGGCACTTTCACTTGTCTTTTGGTTTTCATTCTAAAACTTAGCAACTATTTTTCAAAAAGTGTGCCTGATTTAATTTAAAAAAAATGTAATTGGAGGATCATCCACATGGGTTTTACCTGAAATTTTGTTCAGATTTGACAGTTTGTTCCAAAGTTCATGAACTTCAGTTCTCAAGCTCAAGCATGCCCATCCGTACTTCCAGGCCTACATTTGCAATAAACCATGAATTATAATTGAAGTTAAAATAAGTTAGGGAAGATAGTTCATGAACGCTTTCATTACAACGTCATTATATCTTGCTAACTAGCTCCTCTGGAGTTGAACTATGGCAATCAAAACTTCATGGTCTTCCCTACCCTCCCAACTACCAAGATACTGCATTTTGTTTACTTCTTCTAGTACTTGCAAAAGAGGAAACAAGATGGCTGTGGGGTCACCCAAACAAAAGCTACCATCACATAGTTACATAGTAGATGAGGTTGAAAAAAGACATACGTCCATCAAGCTCAACCTATGCTATATTTAGACAATAGATACTTTATCCTATATCTATACTTACTTATTGATCCAGAGGAAGGCAAACATAAAAGTCCACTGACAAATCATTCGATGATATCTCATAAGGGGAAAAATAAATTATTTCCTGAATCCAAGAATTTGCAATCAGATTATTCCCTGGATCAACATTCTTCCCATGTTTACTTATTTGGTATATCCCTGTATACCTTTTCTTTCTAAAAAGATGTCCAACCTTTTTTTGAACAAATCTATTGTATCTGCCATCACTGTCTCCATGGGTAATTTCCCATTTTAACTGCCCTTACTGTAAAGAACCATTTCCTTTGTTGTTGGTGAAATCTCCTTTACTCCAAACTTAAGGGATGCCCCAGAGTCCTTTGTACTGCCCTTGGGATGAATAGTTCTTTTGAAAGATCCCTGTACTGTCCCCGAATATATTTATATATAGTTATCATATCCCCTCTTAGACGCCTCTTTTCTAATGTAAATAAATCTAATTTAGCTAGCCTCTCCTCATAAGTTAGATTATCCATCAACTTTATTATTTTGGTGGCTCTTCTCTGCACTCTCTCTAGTTCCATAATGTATTTTCTAAGGAGTGGTGGTATAATTGTACTCCATATTCAAGGTGTGGTCTTACTATTGCTTTGTAAATGGGCATAATTATGTTTACTTCCCTTCCATCCGTTGCCTGTTTAATGCAAGATAAGATCTTGTTTGCCTTTGCAGCTACTGAATGACTTTGGGCACTATTGCTAAGCCTGCTGTCTACATGCACTCCTAAATCATTCTTCATCAAGGATTCCCCCAATTTATCCCCATTTAATTTGTAAGTCACCTTTTAATTCTTGCTTCCCAAATGCATAACCTTACATTTATCTCTTTATACCTCACCTGCCATTTACCTGCCCAAGTTTCCAGTCTCTCCAAGTCCTTCTGGAGAGAAATTACATCCTGCTCTGATTCCACTACCTTACACAATTTAGTATCATCAGCAAAGATAGAGACTTTGCTCTCGATGCCAACCACAAGGTCATTAATAAACAAGTTAAAAAGAGGGGTCCCAGTACTGATCCCTCAGGTACTCCACTCATGACCTTAGCCCAACCTGAAAAAGTTCAATTTATGACAACCCTCTGTTGTCTATCCTTCAACCAGTTTTCAATCCAGATGCATATATTTTACTGAGTCCAATTTGCTTTATGTTGTACACCAACCTCTTGTGTGGAACCGTATCAAAAGCCTTTGTAAAATCTAAGTAGATCACATCAACTGCATTACCCTGGCCTAAATTCCTACTTACCTTCTCAAAGAAACAAATGAGGTTAGTTTGGCATGATCTATCATTCATATATCCATGCTGTCTATTATTAATAATTTTGTTTTCCATTAGGTATTCCTGAATATTATCCCATATTAAACCTTCATGTAGTTTCCCCACTATTGAAGTCATGCTTATAGGTCTGTAATTCCCCTGTTGTGATCTAGCTCCCTTTTTAAATATAGGCACCACATCTGCTTTATGCCAATCCTGTGGTACTGAGCCGGTGGAAATGGAGTCCTTGAATATTACATATAATGGTTTGGCTATTACTGAACTTAACTTCTTGAGAACTCTTGGATGTATGCCATCGGGCCCAGGGACATTGTTTACTTTAATTTTTTCAAGCTGCTGATGAACTTATTCCTCAGTTAACCAATTGTTCAATAATATGGAGGTTGTGGCTTCCTCCTGCAGCACTACAATTGAAATTGATTCTTCCCTGGTAAACACAGAGGCAAAGAATTTGTTTAATACCTCTGCTTTTTCTTTATCTCCAATAATCTGCCTGCCCATCCCACACAGAAAGGGTCCTATATTTTCGTCTCTCATTTTTTTGTTATTAGGGTACTTAAATAACTTTTTAGGATTGATCTTACTTTCTAATGCAATCTTTTTTTCATTATCCATTTTTGCTAATTTGATTGCTCTTTTGCAATTTTTGTTACATTCCTTCTAATTCTGATACGATTCCTCCATCCCTTCTGACTTAAAGAATCTAAACGCCTGCCTTTTCTTTTCCATTTCCTCTCCTCCCTGTTTATTTTGCCACATTGGTTTTGACTTTTTTCTTTTATACTTAATACCCAAAGGTATACACTGATAAGTGTGCTTTTATAACAATGTTTTAATGACTGCCCATTTATCTTCTACATTTTTCCCTGTAAAAACCTCATCCCAATGTATTACTTGTAGATTAGTCCTCAGTTTATTAAAATCTGCCTTTCTAAAGTTTAGGGTCTTCGTTGAACCCAAGTAATCTGTTTTTTGATAATTTATTTCAAATGAGACCATAGAATATAGATGGCACCTCTCAGAAAAGTAGTCCCAGTGCTCTAAAAACCCAAAACCCTCCTTCTTACACCACTTTCTTAGCCATGCATTAACCTCCCTAATCTCTGACTGTCTCCCTGCAGTAGCACATGGCACTGGAAGTACAGCTCAACCCCATTATAGCGCGATCCGCTACTACACGGATCCGCTTATAACGTGGTCTAAATGTGGTTCCCGATATAAAAACACCTCCATTTTTTTTAAAAACGGGATTGCGTAAATTTTGCCGCGCGAGGACTTACCGGCATCTGCATTTATCTTCTCTCTGCGGCTCACTCTCTCCTCTCCCTGCCCTAGACTTTCGAGCACAGAGGAGGGTCACATGACACACACACACACCCCCCCCTATACCACATGGATTTTTTTTCCCCCTTTAAACATTCAATACTTTATTGCTAAAAGACACATATAGACACCCCTACACCATGTGGGAATTGAACATGAATACATTTTATATGTGTGTTTTGTGACCCTCCTCTGTGCTCAAAAGTCTACGGCAGGGAGAGGAGAGAGGAGAGAAATGCAGATGCCGGTAAGTCCTCGCGCAGCAAAATTTATGCGATCCTGGTTATAACGCGGTCTCATTCCGTGTACCTCAAGGACTGAGTTATAACAGGGTTCAGTTGTTTTTCAGAAAATACTACCTTGGAGGTCCTTGCCTTAAGCTTTTGGCCTAGATCCCTGAAATCATTTTTTAGGACCCACCATCTTTCTCTAACTTTGTCATTGGTGCCAACATGTCCAAGACCGCGGGGTCAATCTCAGCCGCTCCCAACAATCTGTCTACAAGAATGTGCCGAACCCGAGCACCCGGGAGGCAACAAACTGTTCGGTTCATGTGGTCATCGCAATAGATTGCCCTATCTACCTTCCTAATAATTGATACCCCTACTACCACAATCTGCCTTGGTATCTGAGGATCCTGAGTCCCCTCTGTGCTGAGGGAACTATTCCCCTGACTGCTAGAGGAATCAGTCTCCCCCAGTCTTGACATTTCTGCCCACTCCCAATATCTTCACTCACATGGCAAATCTATTGGGATGGGTCAGCAAGGTGTGCATTGAGTGGCATTTTCAATCCTGCTCATTGTAGCAACTTTGAAGTTTATAAGTACTAACAATAAACTTTACTTCAATACCTTGTTTAACCCCTTCCTTGTTCAAACTGCTTCTGATTCTAACTGCATACTTAATACAAACAGCACTTGAAATCAACCAGCCACACAGATCAAGACACGCAAGCTCAGGATTCGTAAGCAACCTCTGTTTAAATAGGGACACCCACCAGGTGTGCTAGGTTAGCAATCAGCCAACCACACCCATTGTTGGCTCAGGCAGAGGGAAAAAAAAGCTTTTTTTTTGTCATCTAATCTCACATGGTTTTTTTGTCAGCCAGTGGCCATATTGTTTCTCCAGGAAACAAATGCTTGCAAAGGAAATAAGAAATTAATTGTCATACTGTAGGAACCAGACGGCCCTGTAAATTTGGAGTTTTGCAGATTAGCTCCAGGGGAACCCTTGTTTCAAATAAGGGGTATGCATATGAATTTCACAATGTGTAAAATTTAAAACAGCTTATCTGAAGATCAAGCTAAACTCAGCTTTATGGCTCTTTTGAATGCTTCCTGCTACTGTATGTCTCACATGCGCCTACTAGCATGCAGTGTTTGCAGCAGTGCTGGTAGAGACTCATGCAGGGTCATCTATGAGACGTGAAGTAGCCTTTCACCCAGTCAGTCGGTCAGTCCCGCTTATTAGGGTCTACAATCATGCAGAGTTAGCAGCGGTGCAGATGGACGGTCACTGAGATGCATCTGTACAGTGCAGAATAGCCTCACAGTTAGGCAGGCAGACCATCACTTGGGCTGGCGCTATGAATCCCTTGCAGGAGAAAAAGAACGTCCGTCCTATGCGTTTCATGACTATAGAGTCACTTCATGAAGTTTATTCAAATGAGTGTGTATACACCACTCGAGCACTCTAATTTTCTTGGTGTGATATATATATATATATATATATAGATATATATATATATATATATCTATATATATATATATATATATATACAGGTAAACCCCGTTATAACGCGGTCCTCGGGGTCCACCCCGAGACCACCGCGTTAGTAACGGGGTCGCGCTAATTTTAAAAAAAAATGGCCGCCGCATCAGCGCATGTTCACCCCGCGGTCCCGGCTTCCCCCTGTCACCGCGTGACAGGAGATGGGAGGGGGGATGCCCCTCCGGCTTCAGCTTCCCCTGTCACCGTGGGACAGGAGATGGGAGGGGGGATGCCCCTCCGGTCCCGGCTTCGGGTTCCCCGTCACCGCAGGACAGGAGATGGGAGGGGGGATGCCCCTCAGGTTCCGGCTTCCCCTGTCACCGTGTGACAGGAGATGGGAGGGGGGATTCCCCTCCGGTCCGGCTTCCCCCCGCCGCAGCACAGGGCCCTCGCGCCGCAATACAGGGCCCCCTGGCCCGCCGTAGCGCAGGGTCGTCCTGCCACCCCCCCCATTACCCCCCGCGCTGCACCGGGCCATCCCACCAGCCCCCGCAGCATCGGGGGCCCCCGCAGCCATCATCCCCCTCCACCACAGCACCACCCCCACCGGCACCCCCCCCTGCAGCCACATGCCTCACCAATCAGCCCCAAGGTAAGGCTGATTTATGTATATGTTTATTTATTTATTTATTTATTTATTTATTTATAAAATATTTTACCAGGAAGTAATACATTGAGAGTTACCTCTCGTTTTCAAGTATGTCCTGGGCACAGAGTAAAACAAATAATACATGGTTACAAATACAGTTACATAAATGAACAAGGTATACATTTATATACAAGACATTGCATGCACAGTTAAAGAAAATATATATTATGAGCGTATGAAACAGTTACAGACCAGATTAAAGTGTGAGACAGCCTTAGATTTGAAAGAACTTAAGCTGGTGGTGGATATGAGAGTCTCTGGTAGGTTGTTCCAGTTTTGGGGTGCACGGAAGGAGAAGGAGGAACGTCCGGATACTTTGTTGAGTCTTGGGACCATGAATAGTCTTTTGGAGTCTGATCTCAGGTGATAGGTACTGCATGTGGTAGGGGTGAGGAGCTTGTTCAGGTAGCTGGGTAGCTTGCCCAGAAAGTATTTGAGGGTGAGACAGGAAAGGTGAACTTTGCGCCTAGACTCTAGTGATGACCAATCTAGTTCTTTGAGCATTTCGCAGTGATGTGTGTTGTAGTTGCATTGGAGAACAAAACGACAAATTGAATTGTAGAGGGTGTCAAGTTTGCTAAGGTGGGTTTGAGGAGCCGAGCCATATACTATGTCTCCATAGTCAATAATTGGCATTAGCATCTGCTGTGCAATACGCTTTCTGACCAGGAGACTTAGGGAGGATTTGTTCCTGTAAAGTACCCCTAGTTTGGCATAGGTCTTGGTTGTCAGGGTATCAATGTGCATCCCGAATGTTAAGTGGGAGTCAAACCATAAGCCCAGGTATTTAAAACTAGTGACAGGTGTTAGGGTGGTTTTAGCGTTGGTTCTAATCAGGAGCTCAGTCACTGGAAGCTTTACAAATTTAGTCTTGGTCCCAAATACCATTGTTACAGTCTTGTCAGTGTTTAAAAACAGTTTGTTTTGGGAAATCCAGTTTTCGAGTCTCAAAAAGTCAGACTGAAGTATGTGTTGAAGGTCAGAGAGGCTATGGCTGTGTGCATACAGGATTGTGTCATCTGCATACATGTGTATTGAGGCTTCCTTACAAGCTGTGGGAAGATCATTAATGAACACTGAGAAGAGTAGGGGCCCCAGAACAGAGCCTTGCGGGACACCACAGGTGATATCCAGGGGGTTGGAGTTAGAGCCTGAGATGGACACATGTTGGGATCTTCCTGATAGGTAGGACTGAAACCAGTTTAAAGCATGTTTCCCTATTCCAGAGCTCTGGAGTTTGTTAAGCAGGATAGCATGATCAACTGTGTCAAAAGCCTTTGCAAAATCTAGGAATACTGCACCAGTGAGTTGTCCCCGTTCCATTCCACACTGGATTTCATTGCAAACTTTTAGCAGGGTAGTTACGGTGGAGTGTTTGGGACGAAACCCAGACTGGAATTGGCTAGGGAAATTTGTCTTGGTGTAGAACTCGCTTAATTGGGAGTGGACACATTTTTCCATAACTTTGGATAGAATTGGGAGAAGTGAGATTGGCCTGTAGTTTGAGACAGTGTTTTTGTCCCCACTTTTGAAGATTGGGACAACTCTGGCAGTTTTCCAGGTCTTAGGGATATGGCCTGCAGACAGGATAGAGTTGACTATGGACGCAATTGGTTTGGCAATGGCTGGGGCACCAAGTCGTAGGAACCTAGATTGTAGTAAGTCGGGTCCACATTGGCTGCTTAGTTTTAGTTTGAGGAGCGCTTGTGTAATCTCCTCTTCAGATACTGGGCTAAATTGAAAATTGTGGGCAGTGTTGGGAGGGGGTGGGACTATAGGGGTACTCCCAGGATGAGATTCAGGTTTGGGGTTTGTGCTGCGTTTCGCTAATAAGTTAGTGGCACACCCCACAAAGTAATCATTGAATGCATTTGCAATGTCAGTGGGGTTTGTCAGAGTAATATCCCCCTTAGTGATATTACTTGGTTGTTGATGGTTAGGAGGCTGGAATATATTGTTGATAACCTTCCAGAAATTAGCTGGGTTTGATGTATTCTGGAGGAGATTGTCAGAGTAATATTGTGCTTTTGCATGCCTTGTTTGCCTTGTGCACACGTTCCGCAGGCATCTGTAGTGATTGAGATCCTTGGTAGTGCCAGTTACTTTGTAGCTTTTCCACAAGGCATCCCTGAACTGGTAGAGTGCTATAAGGTCAGGTGTAACCCATGGAAGGTGGGCCCCCCGTACCCTTATTTTGCGTAGTGGAGCATGGGTATCGCAGAGTTTTAAGAACTCGGATTGGAAATAGTCGAGCGCAGAATCAGGGTCGGGAATTAAATCGATTCTGTGCCATGGGCAGTTGGTAAGGTCATCCAGAAACTGTTGTGGGTTAAAGTTTTTAAATGTTCTAGTGAGGAGAACTTTGGGGCTTGAATGGGGTGGTTTAATTTTCCTTACACAGTACACTATTGCATGGTCACTGAAAATGTCAGGAAGGATGCCAGAGGATTGGATTCTGCTGGGGTTTGAGGAGAGAATCCAGTCTAGCAAGGAATGGTTATGCGACTTCAGGTTTATTCGTGTGGGTTGGGAAATGAGTTGCGATAGGTTAAGTGACTTGAGTTGTATCTGGATTTTGTGGTTTTTAGGGTCAAGCCAATTGAAGTTGAAATCCCCAAGAACTAGCAGCTCACTCCTCTCATTCAGAGAGGAAATGGAGGCAAGAAATTGGGTGATATCAGTCAAGGATTGTAGAAGGGCTTTAGGGGGGCGGTAGATGCCAGCAAGCAAGATGGGCTTAGAAAAGGGGAGGCAGATTTTGCCAACTAGAGTTTCAAAAGAGGGTGGACTTGGTGGGCAATGTAGCAGTGTAAATTGTAAGGTGTCTGCAATATAAAATAACACCCCTCCTCCTCTCTTTGACCTATCTCTCCTAAAAATGGAGTATCCCTGAATGGCGATATTTGCATCAGGGGTTTTAGAGGATAGCCATGTTTCTGTAAGAACGATGGCTTTGGGTTTATGCATAAGGCACCATGCCCTTAGTTCGTCTAGTTTGGGCAGCAGGCTCCGGATGTTTATATGGGCGACAGATAGGCCTTTTTGGAATTTAAAGGTGGAATTCTCAGGGGCATGGGACAGAGCTGAAATGGGAGGACCTGGGTTAGTTTCAATATCACCTGCTAGAGAGAGTAATAGTATGAGAAGAAATTTGGGTAGTTGTTTACAAGTTGTAAATTTGTGGTGTTTTCCATTAGAGTGAGCAGTGGTTGGTGTGCTGGTTTTTAGAGTTCTCCACCAACATTCAGTAGATAGTGCAAGGCTTTTGAGTAGTCCATGGTGTATGGTGATGTTGGGTGCGGGCCAGGATGGAGGAGTTTGTAGTGGATAGAGGGAGTAACATCTCCATGAGGCCAGGAGAAAGAAAAAAGTTAGAAGACATAGCAGGTTCATGATGCCAGAGGTAGGCAGTGTTGCATGGAGCTGTTATGAGCAGAGTGAGTGTGTGCAGACTAAACAGCAGGGGTGAACCTGTACCTTTTCAAGTGTTTTGCTGCATTGCAATGCTAGGGTCAAGTCAGGGTTTCAGTGTTTTGTGCAGTCAGTTTTGGGAGAGGCTGCAGTGAAAGAAGTTGTAAAGGGGTGGGGGGTGGTGGGTTAAACTATGCAGGCTAACAAGCATGGGATCATAGTGTGATCTGAATAGCTTACCATTTGTTGTCTTGAGTTAAAGAGTTTGCAGAAAGAAGCAGTCCCCAGTCACCTCTAGTCACACTGTAGTCTAACTGTATCACTTAAAAACCTCACTTTAAATGCCTCACTGCCTAATGCAGTTCCTGCCCAATGCAGCTGAGCTGTTAGTATTATACACAAAAAAAGTCACATGACCCTCCCCCTCCCCAATCAGTCACCTTGTTCCATTTGTTCAATTAACAGCACAGAGTTAAGAGGAAAGGAAAAAAAAAAAAAAAATACTTTTTACATTCAAACATACTAACTTATATATCAATTCAACAAGGCCAGATTCAGTCTTATACAGAGAGTTTCAACATCAGGAACATACTTATATATCAATTCAACAAGGCCAGATTCAGTCTTATACAGAGAGTTTCAACATCAGGAACATACTTATATATCAATTCAACAAGGCCAGATTCAGTCTTATACAGAGAGTTTCAACATCAGGAACATACTTATATATCAATTCAACAAGGCCAGATTCAGTCTTATACAGAGAGTTTCAACATCAGGAACATACCTGTGAAGAGAATGCAATTAGATCCATGTCATATCAGCTGAGGTTATTGGTTATTGGTCTTGCATGAAGAAGGTGAGTATATTAACTATATATATATATATTAACTGTAGTCTAACTGTATCACTTAAAAAGCTCACTTTAAATGCCTCACTGCCTAATGTGTATTGGGAGGGGTGTGTGTGCGTGTAGTGTGTGTGCAGTGTGCAGTGTGTGTCAGTGTGTGTCAGTGTGTGTCAGTGTGTGCAGTGTGCAGTGTGTGCAGTGTGAGCAACGAGCAGTGTGTGTGCAGTGTGTCAGTGTGAGTGCAGTGTGTCAGTGTGAGTGCAGTGTGCAGTGTGTGTGCAGTGTGTGTCAGTGTGAGCAGTGTGTGTGCAGTGTGCAGTGTGTGTCAGTGTGAGCCACGGGAAAACCGCGTTATAACCGAATCGCGGTATAAGGAGGCGCGTTATAACGGGGTTTACCTGTATATATATACACACATACATACATAATAACAACACAATTAGACTGCTCACTCAGGTCACCTCTGTCCTAAAATAAACTTGAGATATTGTGTAAGAGTGGTGCTATATGGTCCCTGTTGATGGGTGTGTACTTTTGGAGTGTAGTTGGTGTATTTTTGCAGATTACGCAGGTTCTCGCTCTTTTGCACTTACCTTTTTTTGACCAGTCGATCGGGGTGATTTGTTTTACCACTTTAGTTTGTAAATGAGGATCATTATATCAATTTAAGTAATTTGAGATCTGTGTGTGTCTTGGTCGACTTTTCATCATGTTTTTACTTGGTTTTATGTGTTCTCTATTTTATATTCATTTTTCCTAGAATGCTATTTTCAAGGTACTTTCTTTGTTATATGTGTTTGTGCGAAAATAAGGTAGAAATATGGATTGCTGCTTTACAGAGCTAACGGCATTTTTTTTTGTTCTTGTTCTTGTATAGCGCTGCTAGTTTTACATAACACTTTACAGAGACATTTTGCAGGCACCGGTCCCTGCACGTGGAGATTACAATCTATGCTTTTGGTGCCTGAGGCACAGGGAGATAAAGTGACTTGCCAAAGGTCACAAGGAGCCAACACTGGTAATTAAACCAGGTTCCCCTGCTTCCAAACACAGTGCCAGTCAGTGTCTTTACTCACTGAGCTGCTCCTTCTCATAATGCAGCACTTTGGCTGGCAGAACAATACAGGTACACTGGATTTATGCCCTTTGGAGTTAACTATTTTCTTTTGCTGCCCTTGAGGCTCTGGAAGACAGATTTTAACTCAGGTTCACAGTTGAGTGCATTGGATTACTTTTCTTTCCCCTCTTTCTTTTAGTAAATAGTTGAGGTACTGGGAACATTATGCTGACAAATGTTTTTTGTATATATCTGAGTAAGAACCAGCTGAAACAAAATCACAAAGCTCATTCCACTTGGGAACAAAAACAGTTTTCAGGAACAAAAATGTCACTGCTGCATGTTATCACAGAATGTAGAGAAGCAAGGAGCACAGCTGGGTTGAAAATCTGCAGGAAGGGTCCTGTAGAAAAAATGAATGAAGGGCACAACTCCGTTCTAAAACTGAGGGTGGTTTATTGAATAAGTGCACAGGGACAGAAACACAGCCCACACACCGACATGTTTCGTCCCACAATTCCTATACACTTAATGGAAAGGTAATGGGCATTAGCCCTCATTTAATGTTACCTTGGTCCCTATTTAGGGAAGTGTATATGTTAAGGGGGGTAAGCAGGGTAAACCATATCTGCGGTAGTCGTGCTGACTGACCGCTAGGTCCCATGTATATGTCCCCCCTTAACTCTGCATTATACAATGATGGAATGATTTATTGAAGTTCCCATCTATCTATATGTTGATATACAGCTTGTGAGTCCATACACGTGTATGAGCGTCAATCTTTACGTATATACATGTTGCATGTTATCACAGACATATGATGTTGTTATTTTTTCCTTACTGATTGAAAGAAAGATAGGAGCAGTATATTCTATATATAACAGGGTTCCCCCCCGGCCCCCCGGAACCCCGCTTACCTCTGCTGCTACGGGGGAACGTGCAGAGTGTGTGGCAGGCGAGTGCATCGCCGGAGACTACCGGCAGCTCCCTTCGCAGGGCGCCGCCATTTTTAATATGTCCGTGCATGCGCAGTACAGTAGCGCATGCGTAGAGTAGCTGCAGGCGGCTAGGACACAAGAAGCTCCGCATAGGGAACTACAGACCCCAGAAAGCTATGGGTCAAGGCACCACATGATCCACGGCAGCCATTAGGGTGCGCAGAATCTCTTGCAGGGAGATTGATACATTGCGCGTGCTAGGAAGCTCGCCAGTCGGAGTTGTGACAAGGAAGGGGTAGGTTGTGTGTGCTGGTGTCTGTGACACATGCACTAGGCCAGATACCCCCTGTTAGGCCTCAGTTAGGCCCCGACTCCCCTCAGCTTGTGGTTGCTGCAGGGACAGGCCCATAGATAGGGACACTGTCCCTGTAGCATTAGAGTGAGGGACACAGCCAGGACGCGGCTGCATCCTGGCATACGTGAACTTGGACCAAATCATCCAGCTGTTGCTGCAGAGACTATTGAAGGTGGTACACTCCACGCGGGACACACCCAACGTAGAGGTGGATACTTCGCGGGTTACATCACTGGATCCGTGGATCCCATTTTGCAACATCAGCGTGCCTGGGTGTGGAACCACCCGGCAGGTACCTCACCTCATTAAGTGCACCAACAATACACGGGCTAGCATGTCTCACACACTTGGATGGGTGTTTGACTTTGTGGACATCCGGGTGGTTGGGTGCCATGGGGCACCTCAGTACATTGGGGTAAACTCTACTAGGGTGTGGACACGGTGTTGGGGAGGCACGGTGAAGAGTTATAGCCCTGCGACGTCTAGGTGTTCTTTAGTGTTGTTATTATTCTGTTTGTCTAGTAAACCTGTTATATTATACTGGTGTGTTTTATTATATTCTCCTGCACAGGGTTATCCCACTCAGTTAGGATCCCGCGCAGGTGGAGGCGCTGTCAACCGATGGATCAGGTACACCCCAGGCTCCCAGTAGCGGAGGCTCAGACCTCCTGTGAGCCCCAGGTAAAGCAGCACATACACACTAGCCACTATATCTCCCAGGAGGTGGGTGAAAGTATGCTACATATATGAATTATATGTCAGTCAATAACAGGGTTTGATATAACGATTGTCATGATGCTGGACTCAGGCAACCTTGGGCAAGTCACTTTATCTCCCTGTGCCTCAGTGTGAGGATTCGGGGATTGCGTCCCTTGCGGCGCGGTTCCTCCTCTTTACATAATAGTACTGCAGCGGCTGCTGCCTCCAATCTGCCCCCCACTGGTGCGTTCACCCCTGCTCTGTTTACAGAGCGCGTGCGCACCCGCGCCTCTTCTACCAGGTCACAGACCTTAGCTCCGCCCCCTCAGTCACGACGCACCTCCGCTGCGCGCGGCGTGCACGCGTGACGTTGCGCAACGAGCCCCAGCTGCGAGTCAAGATTGCTGTGAGCCCTTGTCTCCTGCAGCCTATCCTTTGCATCTGCAGAGGCTCCGCCTCTACTCCGCCTCCTCTCCTACTGGTTCCTGTCTCCTATAAAAAGCTTCCTCTTCCTGTCATACCTTGCTGAAGATAACCTTGTGTAGCCTTTGCGTGTGCCTGTCTTGTCCAGCCCAGTCTTGTCTTGTTCTCTGCAGTTAACCTCTCGTGTACCGACCTGGCTTTGCATTTGGATTCTCTCTGGCTCCTGAACCCTGGCTTACGGATAACGACGATGAGTACCTCTCCAACCCCAGACCACAGGCTTATGGACTCCAACTACGTGTATCTCTCCAACCCACGGACCCCGGCAAGTATTGGATTAACCCTTTCTACATACCCAGACCCAGCAACGCTACAAACCACCTTCTGGGCTCGTCTCCGCTACTGTGGGTGTGTGGCACAGTCCTTCCCACCTCAGTGCCGGGGTCAGGTCTTGTTTGTGGGCTCGCGCAAGCGTTACATAATGTTCAGCCCAACAAACATTGACCCCCCTGAGGTGGGCCGAACCACAACTGTTGCTACTCTAGTGGGAAATATACCCCAGGAACCACGTCTTCCGATACCTAATCAGTATGCGGGTGAACCCCTAGGATGCCGAGGCTTCCTGAACCAATGTGACGTCCACTTTGAATTAACCCCTTCTCGCTTCTCTACCGATAGATCTAAAGTGGCTTTTATCTTTTCATTGTTAACCGGAGATGCACTGGCCTGGGTATCTCCTATATGGGAGTTAATGCCTGAACTCACGCATAACTTTATTTCTTTCAAAAGAAGGTTTCTGCAGGTTTTTGACACTCCTGGCCGCAAGGCTACTGCGGCCTCTTCTCTTTTCCATATCACCCAGGGCCACCGGACCGTCGCGAAGTACGCTCTTCAATTTCGGATTATTGCAGCGGAGACCGGTTGGAACAACGAGGCTTTAACTGCAGCCTTCTGGCATGGCCTCTCTGACTCCGTGAAGGATCAATTGGCTGCATGTGAAAGACCCACTGCCCTGGAGGATCTGATCTCTACATGTAGATGGATTAACGCCTCCAAGAGAGACGAAGTGAACGCCGGATTACACGTACGCCGGTACCTATACCTATCTCTCCTACTCTCTCTCCTTCTTTTGTTCCAGTTCCTGAAGCACCAGACCCCATGCCGCTGGATACTCACCATTTGTCCTTTATGGAAAAACAGTGTCGGAGAAGCGAGGGGCTATGTCTTTATTGTGGCCTAGCTGGCCTAAGCGTCCGGGAGAACGCCAGCGGTCTATAAGGTATGACAGAGTTGCTTTGGATACCATATCTTCTTGTTCCTCTTCCAAGGAGAATCTGCCAAAAAGGATCCTTCTACCTATCATAATGGAGGGTACGGACTTTCATACATCTGCACTTGCCTTCATCGACTCTGGGTCTGGAGGAAATTTCGTGGACCAGAATTTTGCAATAAAACACCGGATCCCACTGCTTAGGAAGTCCACTCCCATAGGACTCAAAGCGATAGATGGTCGTCCACTCCAGCCTGCCTTTATCACCCTGGAGACCGTGATCTTCACCCTTTCCACCAAGGATGGACATAAGGAACAAATCTCGTTGGACGTCATTCATTCACCATCTGTACAGGTAATCTTGGGCCTCCCCTGGTTACAACTGCACAATCCCGTGATTGACTGGACTGATAAACAAGCCATATGTTGGGCTACCCCATGTGCCATTCCTTGTGCTCTCACTTCACTCTCTCTTGCCGATTTAGAGACTGCGGATCCTTCCAAGGGGTTACTTCCAGAAGTCTACCATGAATTTATTGATGTTTTCGACAAGGTCCGTTCAGAGATTCTTCCTCCACATCGTCCCTTCGATTGTCCCATTGATCTGATTCCTGGTGCCGTTCTGCCTAAAGGCAAGTCTTACCCTCTGTGCCTTCCTGAGTCCCGAGCCATGTCCGAGTATATCCAGGAGTACTTAAAGAAAGGTTTTATTAAGAACTCCACCTCTCCTGCTGGGGGCAGGGTTCTTCTTTGTAAAGAAAAAGGACGGATCTCTTCACCCGTGCATAGATTATAGAGGCTTGAATAAGATAACACAGAAGAACCGTTACCCGTTACCACTCATATCTGAACTGTTTGACCGTCTCCAAGGTGCCTCCATTTTCTCCAAACTTGATCTCCGGGGTGCCTACAACCTGATACGCATAAGGGAAGGAGACGAATGGAAAACGGCCTTTAACACCCGCGACGGCCATTATGAGTGCCTAGTAATGCCGTTTGGACTCTGTAACGCCCCTGCGGTCTTTCAGGAGTTTGTTAACGAGATTTTCCGTGATGTTCTCAATTTATTCGTCATTGTATACCTTGATGATATACTAATTTTTTCTAAATCCTTGCCTGAACATATCCAGCATACCAAGCTAGTACTCTCTCGGCTTCGCCAGAATCGTCTGTATGCTAAGATGGAGAAGTGTATGTTTCACTAAAATTCTACTTCCTTCCTGGGTTATATAATCTCCAAGAAGGGATTTTCCATGGATCCTGAGAAATTTAAGGCGGTATTAGATTGGCCCCAGCCCACGTCGCTTAAAGCCATACAGCGATTCCTTGGATTTGCCAATTATTATCGTAAGTTCATCCATAAATTCTCCACACTGGTTGCTCCTATTACCGCTTTGACCAAGAAAGATGCTGATCCTTCCACCTGGCCTCCGGAGGCTGATCTTGCTTTCAAGTCTTTAAAGAAGGCCTTCACCACCGCTCCTATTTTGCATCACCCCGATCCCTCCCTTCCCTTCACGTTGGAGGTCGATGCTTCGGATATTGGAGCCAGGGCAGTGCTCTCCCAAAGACGTTCTCCTCAAGATCACCTGCATCCATGCGGCTACTTTTCCAAGAAATTCTCCCCCGCAGAGATCAACTATGATGTAGGGAATAGAGAACTTTTGGCTATCAAACTTGCACTCCAAGAGTGGAGACACCTTCTTGAAGGTACCGAGAAACCGATCCTTATTCTTATTGACCACAAGAATTTATTGTATATTGAAGGTGCTCAACGCCTTGGTTCCCGTCAAGCTCGCTGGGCTCTTTTTTTCTCAAGATTCAACTATGTAATCTCTTACATTCCTGATACAAAGAATTTGAAGGCCGATGCTTTGTCCCGTCAATTCATTTCCGGAGACCAATCCGACGACCTTCCAGAGACTATTCTTCCTTCAAGATTGATCATTGCAGCAAATTCCTTCGATATTTTGGACAAAATTCTGGACTCTCAAACCCGGATTCCAGAGGGTCTGGAGGTACCTGAGGGCTGCCTATATGCGGCAACCAAATTCCGTCAAAAGATTCTTGAGTGGGGTCATGCTTCCAGGTCGGCCGGTCACCCTGGGATCAGAAGAACCACCGATTTAATCAGACATAATTTCTGGTGGTCAGAGATGTTGAACGACATTAAGGAATTTGTTTCATCTTGTTCCATCTGTGCTCGGAATAAGTCCGTTCGAAAAAAGCCTTCTGGTCTGCTACGCCCGCTCCCCATTCCTGAACGGCCCTGGTCCCATTTATCAATGGATTTTATTGTGGAACTGCCCATTTCCAATGGCATGAATACCATCTTGGTCATTGTGGATAGGTTCTCCAAGCAGGCCCATTTCATACCCCTCAAGGGCCTCCCTAACTCTGCAACTCTAGCTGATATCTACGTCAAAGAAGTCTTTTTGTATACATGGGGTTCCTGTTTCAATTGTATCCGACCGTGGATCTCAATTTGTATCCAAGTTTTGGCGAGCTTTTTCTCAAAGACTCAATATCTCGCTTCTTTTTTCTTCCGGGTATCACCCGCAAACCAATGGACAGACTGAAAGGGTAAATCAATCATTAGAACAATATCTAAGATGTTTTGTTTCTGATGCACAGGATAATTGGGCTGAGCTCTTACCGTGGGCTGAGTTCGCACATAACTCCCTTAGAAACGAATCCACCCAAGAGTCGCCCTTCTTCATCAATTACGGCTACCACCCTAACTCTCTTCCTATTTCTTCTAATACCTCTGGAGTTCCTGCTGCTGATGCCAGAATCAATGCTCTACAAGAGTCATGGAATAAGATTCGGAGAACTCTCCAGGAAGCCGTTCGGAGACAAAAGACCCAGGCGGATCGATTTCGTCTAGAGGCGCCCAGGTTTAAGACAGGAGACAAGGTATGGCTCTCATCAAAGAACATCAGATTAAAGACACCTACCTTAAAATTGGCTCCCAGATTCTTGGGACCATTCAAGATCCTGGAACAGGTTAATCCTGTGGCGTACCGCCTGGACTTACCTACCTCTATGAAGATACCATCGGTATTCCATGTCTCTCTTCTGAAATCTGTCAAACAGAGTTCCAGGTATCCTGATGTGGTTTCCCCTCCTCCTCCTGTGTTGGTCAAGAGGAATTCGAAATCCGCTCTGTCATTGACTCAAGAATCTCCAGAGGGAAGGTACAGTTCCTTGTACACTGGAAGGGTTTCGGTCCTGAAGAACGTTCTTGGGTCTCCTGTGACCAGATTCACGCTCCCGGCTTGCTCAGAAGCTTCCACGCCAGGTACCCAGACAGGCCATTTATGGATCGTCCGGAGTCGATCCTCAAGGGGGGGGGTACTGTGAGGATTCGGGGATTGCGTCCCTTGCGGCGCGGTTCCTCCTCTTTACATAATAGTACTGCAGCGGCTGCTGCCTCCAATCTGCCCCCCGCTGGTGCACGCACCCCCGCTCTGTTTACAGAGCGCGTGCGCACCCACGCCTCTTCTACCAGGTCACAGACCTTAGCTCCGCCCCCTCAGTCACGCCGCACCTCCGCTGCGCGCGGCGTGCACGCGTAACGTCGCGCAATGAGCCCCAGCTGCGAGTCAAGATTGCTGGGAGCCCTTGTCTCCTGCAGCCTATCCTTTGCATCTGCAGAGGCTCCGCCTCCACTCCGCCTCCTCTCCTACTGGTTCCTGTCTCCTATAAGAAGCTTCCTCTTCCTGTCATACCTTGCTAAACATAACCTTGTGTAGCCTTTGCGTGTGCCTGTCTTGTCCAGCCCAGTCTTGTCTTGTTCTCTGCAGTTAACCTCTCGTGTACCGACCTGGCTTTGCATTTGGATTCTCTCTGGCTCCTGACCCCTGGCTTACGGATAACGACGACGAGTACCTCTCCAACCACAGACCACAGGCTTACGGACTCCAACTACGTGTATCTCTCCAACCCACGGACCCCGGCAAGTATTGGATTAACCCTTTCTACATACCCAGACCCAGCAACGCTACAAACCACCTTCTGGGCTCGTCTCCGCTACTGTGGGTGTGTGGCACAGTCCTTCCCACCTCAGTGCCGGGGTCAGGTCTTGTTTGTGGGCTCGCACAAGCGTTACACTCAGGCACCAAAAAACATAGATGGTAAGCTCTACGGCGCAGGGGCTATAAACCTAGCAGTGCTATACAAGAACAATCTATTATTATTATTATTATACATATGTTCTTTTTAAATAGAAACATATACAATTACCAATAATTTATAATGTAATACATTAGGACAGAAGAAAACCCTTCACAAACCCCAGAAGCATTGCCTTATAGGGAAGAAGGGAAACCGGACCACAAGCAAAGGGAAGAGAGAAATTTAGGAAGGTATTTTAAAACCCCATTCCTCCTCTTCACCCTCCCCCTCCTTAACAGCCTTCCTTCCCCTTCCTACATTTTAACCCCACAATTCACTTTATTTTATAGGGACCCACCTAGCCAAGGTCCCTTTTGAATCGAGTGCCTATTCTTATATTTCTTGGGCACTTCTTCTCTCAGCTACCAATGTATTAATGTTGCCCTAGTATTTCTAATTTGCCACTACCTGATGCCATCTGGATTCCGAAAGGCTCAGACCCAACCTCTTGTCAATCTGACTCATCGATGTATCATACAACACTGTAAATCGATTTGCAACTGTTGAAACAAAAAGCCATGCAGTAATATGTTTAGACATGTTGATTTGTAACACAATATCAACACTTTTCTCAAACTGGTTGTGTCAGGAGATCCTTTTACCTGTGTCTATACATTTTATTTTTAACCACTAGCACCTGCAGGGTAACTGATGAAATAAATAGAAACTGTAGGCCAGGGCTGGACAAGTCCAGTCCTCATGGTCACCAACAAGTTAGGATTTAATGATATACCTGCTTCAGTATAGGTTGCTCAGTCATTGACTGAGCCACTGATTGAGCCACCTGTGCTGAAGCTGGGATACCCTTAAAACCTGACCCATTGATGGCCTTTGAGGACTTGCATTGGCCGCTCCTGCTGTGGGCAATGAACTTGGAGCCACTGTAATGGTTATGTAGCAATGGTCATTCCTTATAGTTATTCCAATTGTACAAATTTCAAGTGGGTCTCAATATCCTCCACTGTAGCCTTATGTTTCTTGTGGGATGTACTGTAGTTGGCATCTAGAATAAACTCCTGGAAGAATCAGGGAAAATGCAGATTCTAGCTGAGCTATGAGTTGCCACAATACTACAACTAACAAGACATCAACAACCAGTGGGAAATATTTGAATATTTATAGGCAAACTGAATGAGACCTGCACAAACGTAAATGCAGTAACTCTTTCAGTACAGGGAGCGTTTCCTTTTTCCACGTAGTGTTGCAGCGGTCGCCCTGCATCCCGTTTGTCATCGAAAAGTTTTATCTGAAAAGTTGGTTGGAACCTCATTTGACTGTTTAGTGCAACTTACTACAGTATACAGGTACATAAATTCACAATACAGGGATGAATTACATGTCAAAGTGACATGATACAGTAGCAAATAAATGTAAGATAGGTGATTATCATTCATGTGTGAATTTAAGGTCTATTTATAGCTGAAAATACTGTAAACATTTTAAATAAAAATATTTTTACTGGGCTATTCTTTCTTTATGTCTGTTTGTGTACATTGTCAGGCAACCTACATATTTTCCAGTAACACAAAAGAAACAAACACGATGGCAGGACTTCCACAGCTATCAAATGATTCCAGCCATTGCTGAAAACACAGAAGAATAGAAGCTGTATGAATAGTGCATTGTTAATGTAAATTGGAGGGAAAACACTTTCAGGGAGGATGTAAGGTATGTTTTACTTTTATTTTTAAAAACTTGTTAATTATGTTTTTCACGTAATCTAAATAGTTCATTCTTTTTACATTGCATACTGTATTTCCCTTAAAATTTGCTGTTGTCCTTTCAGTCAAAACGGCTTTTTTTCACTCCACTAGGAACAGTATGTGTGTTTTTCACATGGAATCACTTTCTTCTCTTCATTGACAAGTTTTTTTTTAATCTTTTGTCAATTGTAACCATTTTGCCATTGAATTGCTGGGCTACAATAAATGCATGTTTCAACTGTCATTTAATTTCTGTAATTTTCTACATAACTCACCTGTATAGAAGATCTCTGTGGTTCTATTTTTGTATTAAGCTACATAATGATAGGGATATTTATCAGAACGGTTAACTTTGCTCTAAAACACTGAAACAATCTTTCCTCTGCATTTCTTTACCCGAGCAGCATGTCTGAAGCTTGTTAATCTTCTTTTGATGGCACGCATCTGTGGCCAGGTCTCCCTTTGGGTTCCCTTTCGGGCCACCTGGTTCCCTGCTTACCTCCGCTATAGCGGAGGAACCACTGCAGAGTGCCAGGGAAGTGCAGGGTGCGCAGGGGCGGGCTGGTGTTCCGATCGCCCGAGATCAGTCGAGGGTGTCGCCATCTTGGATGGGCGCAAGTGTGCGTGCGGATGTCCTGCGCATGCGCAGAGAGGTGCCGGTAGTTGCCGCGGCCATACAGGGCATACATGCGCAGTGGCAATACAGCAGCGGTGGCCATCTTAGAGATAGGGCTTCACGGTGACTAATGCCCCCAGAAGGCGATAGGGCTGCAGGTCACATGTGCGCATCAGCTAATAAGGCTGCAGAGATCTCCTGCAAGCAAGTGGATACATTTGGCGTGCTCAGGCCTCGAGCTTCAGTCAGAGCTGGTACACCAAGAGGTGAGGTTTCATGTGCAGGGTGTCTGTGGCCCCTGCACTAGTCCAGAAACCCCATGATATGCCCCAGCTAGGCCTCTACTCCCCTGTAAACTTTTGGCTGCTACAGGGACAGGCCATTAGACAGGGAAACTGCCCCATAAGCTGATCAGTATCAGGGACACAGAAGCGACGCTGCACAGCACTGGTGGCCTGTGGTCTGGGACCAGACCACCACCGCAAGGTCTAGAGACTATCTTCACAGTGGGACCCTACAGCCCACGTGGAGGCAGATGCTATCGCGGATGGCAATGGTTCTGGATCAGATGGTTTTATCATCAGCTGATGGTACCAGGTGCTGGAGCACCCGGCAGGTATTTCAACCCTCAACAAGTGCACCAACTATACACCCTGTGGACAGCGATATCACACACTTCTGGGTGGGCTGGCTACTGTGGACACCAGGTTGCGTAGGTGCCAGGGCGCCTCAGTACATTGAGTATAATCTCACCGGAGTGTGGATGAAGTAGTTGGACAGTGGGATACGGTGTGTGGGTAAGGCCGTGCAAGGCTTGAGTTATGTCTTATTGTGTTACCCTTTGCATGTCAGTAAACCTGTGTACTTATTGCCTTGAGTTCTGTGAAGGGGGTTATCCGGCACTGTCAGGATCCCTCACAGGTGGAGGCGCTGTCACCAGATGATCCAGGTACACCCCAGGCTCCCAACATCGGAAGTTCAGGCCTCCTAATTGGCAAAGCACCACATACACTCATTAGCCACCACATCTCCCATAGGGTGGGGCAAACATCTCTTAGGCTATGGCCCCAGTGGTCACAGCTGCATGTGCGCTGGGTCATCTGGTGGTTCGTGCACCTGTGTCAGTCGTGACCTGTTGTCTGCGGTTGTGCTTGGAGTGGAGAGCAGGAGATCCAACAGGGGGAAGGGGGCATGGCGGGGCACAGCCATGACGTTATATGGCTGGTACACCCTCATTGACTGTACCGCCGCCGTGACATGGCCAATGTTTGTCTGTCGCACCAAAAATCTTGTTTTTTGGCCAATGTGGTCACGCACCTCGCTTTGTGCACCCACACACACTCACCGACTGGGGCTTGCCCCAATAGCGGGCTGTGCTTTGTACTGTATGCGGCGCGCACGCCATTGTGCACGCTGTTGTGGCCACTGGGGACCTAGCCTTAGGAGTAGACTATAAAACATAGATCAGCAGACTGCTATACAATAGCAAAAATAAACAGACTACCGAAATACTTAAAAAAAGAATAACTAGATTGTAAGCTCCTTGGAACAGAGGACCTCCTTCCTATTGTCTCAGGTTGTCATAACATATATGTACTCTTTTGTCATACAATGTTATTGTCTTGACACATAGTATTGTGCTGCGGAATATGTTTGCACCATATAAATAAAAGATGATAATATAATAATACTACTGATAATAATAATAACAATAACAATAATAATAATAATAATAATAATAATAATAATAATAATAATAATAATACGGCATATCAAACTATGCAACCGGGATTATTCCAGGACCCATCCAATGCATGTCCTGGTGCTTTATCAAGAAGATGGGGGGAGTTCCCAGCACTCAAATGCAACAAAAAAAGGGGAAATAAGCCAAACTGATTTTAAGTAAAAAAAAAAAACTGCAGCCATAAATGACCTCCACGGTAGTCAGATATGAGTATAATCCACACAACGTGAACAAGGGGGAGGGGGAAAGGGAGGAAACAGGAGAATATGTTGATCCACCTTAGTAAACTCAGTACACTAGCAGTATGAGAGAATCTTGCAGATAGTGGTCAAATTGAGCTGATTCAGGACAGGAGAGCAGTGAAGTTCCAATGTCATTATCTACTACAGACGTAAACTTTTTCCTTTTCATTTGCTGAATGTCAGCCTACTCGCTGCTATGTCCTCAATTTGAGCACAATCTGCAGGATATCCAGTATCCATCATTTTCTGTCAAATACTGATAAATTGAACAGATATTCAACTGTGATCTATCCTCATGTAAGCCACTTATTTCTCAGCCAGTGAGATGCAGGAGTTTTACACTCAGTGACAAATACATCAGCATCATAATTGCTTTATATTAATCTAGTATGAAAGGGCAGACAGCCAATAGAAACACAAAAAGAGAACAACGTCACTTAACACGAAGAAATGGATGGAAAAAAAATAGTAAATAGAGCCATGCATCTTTGGGTACAAACACTAAAAAGAAGAAACTGAAGGTACAGACAGACACAAAGATGCTTATTCTACATCCGCCAAAGCAGCTCAAGAATGACCGTGCTGGACTTTGTGTGCTCATTCCATCAATTCTTTGACTCAAAACTGATTATGTTATGTCTGAAAAAAATAAATGTCCAAGTACCCATGGGTTGAGAAAATGTGGATATGCACATAACATAAATTTAAGGTACAACACTTTTTTTGCCAAAGTACTAAGATAAATATTCTTAAAAACTGCAAATTTGTAATATATATATGTTTTTACAGCCACTGTACTTTACATACAGTAAGAACAAAGTATGACCGTATTATTTGAAAATAGAGATTGCCATGATGTTAGTACTTAATATTCTGTTTCAATATTTACCGGAAAAAGACAGTAAAAATGTCATATGTCACAATTGACTAGAATTGCATTGTGCAGCAAATCATTTGCACAACTGTAATGCACAGTATCCTCATCAGGAAGTCCCTTTTGTAACCCAAGGCCAGTGTCTAATGTGAAAGGATATAACCTAATGCTTTCCCTTCTGTTTACAAGATATTTGGATATGTAAATAATGTGCTATCCATAATAACTATCCATAATCTGCAAATTGTTCAACCTACAGTAGTAACACCTCTGCGGAGAATGGGACTACTCTGTAGCCCAGATCCATCACGGTTCATTAAGTGACTCGATGAGATACTAACCTACGTTAATGCCTCGTTATGCCTTAATGTGTATCTTTAAAGTTTAATAACATTTGATTGTCTAACGGAAACAGCATTGTTAACTAGAATGGACGTCAGTGCAAAAGAAGTGTTCCCCCGCACAATGCATATCCACAAAGGTCCCTTAAAGTACACACAGGGATTTAAGCTGATATTAGTTAAATCATACCTAAGGTGCGTTACTCCCTTCGTGACCCTGAAGTATAGCTTTACTGTAGTGGAAAGGAGTGGGGAGAGAACCCATATTTAAGGGTCTGGATTGGAGTAATGCCGCATTTAGGTCAGACATGATTAATGCCATGTTATTTCAATCTAACACAAGGTTGTGTCCTAACCTAACTTGGCTTTAGGCCTATGCTAATGAGATAAAAATTTGTCATTGTTTTTGCATATACTGTAATTCTCTTTGTGAATATCCTTTAAATTTAGGGAAAATAAGGACTGTTACTATTTTGATAACTGCCTGTTATGAGCTTTGAGTTACTGGACTTAGGGGATCTGGGTCATCCTGTCCGCATCGGATTTTATAGAATGAAAAGAATATATCCCTTTGTTTATCTCAATCTCTCTCCTCCAATGTCCTCTCATATATTATGATGTATCTAGCTACAATTGGTTAGATTGCACAAATGGTATATTATTATTCACCAATTCTTGGTTCACAAGAAACGAGAATTATGTAATGATTTTTACAGCTATAAAATTAAGTCTTAATTTAAAATATATTTATTCTACCAGTACCATATTCAGTGCATTAAGCACATTCTGTCTTTCTTCCCACAATAAAAAAAATAGCTGCAGATAACAAATCAGCATCATATCACACAATGCTATTAAGATTCTCTGTTTTTATGTTTAGTTTACTTTTCACTTACAGAGCAATGATGGAGTTTGAAATAGTTTTACAGACTGCATTCATGTTACTGTACTTGTTTTACTCCTCATTGTCTAAAGTTTTGCAAAGGATTATTACTATAATTAGTTTTCGTGTAACCGTGTACACTAATTAACCTGATCTTGTAGGTTATCTCTGTGCATTATAAAAGTCTAGTTTCTTTAATGTATACCAGTAACGTAGAAATAAAGGTTACAGTATGTGAATACCACAATGTTCATCTGAGACAGTGATATTTAAATGTCATCTCGAATAATGTTTACATTATACATATGGAAGCTAGTATCCAACCATGTTTTTAATTGGCAAGCACAACACTTCTGCATTATGCGCTATGACCGATATAATATAAATATCTAAACTTAATAATGATGTCTTGTTTATTTTAGGATGCAAAAAGTATCAATATATAAACTATGTTAACAAACCTTTTAATACCTCTCCTGTGTCTTTTTCATGTGATTTCACACGTGATGCTCTGAAAGTTCTTCATACAATACTTCAAATGAACCTTCACTGAGTTTTGAGAATTCATGACATTTTAGTTGGACCGTGAAAAAGGCAGAAAATCTTACTAAGGAGTCATTTTGGCTATTTACAGTATGATCTCTTGACTAGACTGGAGCACTTGTTTTGAATTATGTTGCAATACAACTGTCTCTGTAATTCTCCAGCCCTACAATGTTGTAATTTACCGTAACTTCTACTAATACATTGCATACAGTACAAATCAGTGGTAGCATTTTATTTAATGACACTCTATGTTGCACAGTTTTAAGGCAGATGTAATTAGAGATGCGTGAATCTGACCAAATCCGTTTCCTGGAATTTTCCGCTGATGTTACCCTCAAGATCCGTTTTGTGGTCTAAAATCGGCAAACGGATCTGGGAAGTTTCAATCCATGTGGATTCATCAAAATCCGCCATTGGATACAAACCGTGGATGGATTTGTACAATCCGATCCACGAATTCAGCACTCGCTGATTGGAATGTACAAATCCGTCCACGGGTTGCGGAATCTGTGGCGTGTATTGGTAATAATAATAGTAAAAACGCAAATCACCCTTTTTGACATTGATCTGCTGAATTCCGCGGACCAAAGGAACCGGCCGATCCACTGTGGATTCAAAATCGCAAAAAAATATTCACGCACCTCTAGATGTAATGTACACTTAAAATAAAACACTGTATATGTACTTAAAGAATAATCATAAGGTTTTGAAATAAATGTGCACTATCATTTTATCTATAAAGAATTCTTATGTTGGTCCCCTATATGGTATCCCAAACTATAACACATATAAAACTAAGAACATGATAGGAGTTTAGCAACATACTATATGAGAATGACTTGGGTGCATTAGCAATTATGAACATTTAAGAGCCATTAATAAAAAAAAATATTATTGAAATATTCTGTGCTAGATATTGATATTTGAACATTATTACTGGAATTCCATCTGCAAAACTAGTGATCTAAGACAGGTCTCTATTGAATATATAATAACACTGAATTGCGTTCAATAGAGAAAGAATTAATGAGAGATCATAATAATCATAGTTTTTTCTTATTTAGTGCTGACAATGTATGCTGCACTGGACATATTAAGGGCACGAGTCTCTATCCTGTAGAGCTTACCATCTATTTATTGGTGTCTGATGCACAGGGAGAAAAAGTGTTTTGCTCAAGGACACAAGGAGCTGAGCCCAGAATTATATATATTATATGTGACATAATCACAAGGGTGACTAAATTTAAATGGCAGTGGGACAGAAATATCACAAGAAAAAATTACCACTATTGGACAAAGATGGTACTCGAGATGGAAGAAAGAAATTAGAAAAGTTGTTGGACCAACATTGAGAAGAGAGTCTGGCAACCGCATTACCTGGAAGACCATTGGGTAGGCCTTCATCCAGCAGTGGATCGACAAGAGCTGATACATTGTATGTTATTATATCCTCTTGGATACTTACCCCTAGTGCGCTGTGTCTCCTTGTATACTTCCTGTTGGAGATCCGGTTGGATTTGGTGTGTGGGCAAATGGAACGTCCATTCTAGGCACATACTGCAAAAGGGTGGTTTTACCTTCATGACCACATCTACATCCATTTTAAACCAGTGAGAGTCTGCCTGCGTTATTGGGACTTTTCTTATATATATATATATAAGAATATATATATGTGATAGGAATGAAGAGGAATCACTTTATGTGAATTTGTGACCTATTTTTTCCTGTACTTATACATGTGCTATTGAGCAGCTTTTTTACTCTACTATAGTTATTACTGGTATCTTTGTCTTTTGATGCCCTTACCTCATATATAGCCTATCAACCACCAGAACCTCATTATATATGTATCTCATTGCGCCGAATGCATTGTTTTATATATATATATATATATATATATATATATATATATATATATATATATATATATATATATATATATATATACTGTGCATAATGAAGGAAATAACTATATATTTGCTTTATACCTTTTTCAGAATAAATGTTGACTACTCTGAGTCTACAATTTATAATGCAAATTTTGTAAAAAAATATATATATATATATATTGCTATTATATACGGTTAAATATAGCCACACGTATTGAACTTGAGCATGCATTCTCCATATTTTACTTTCCTGTGTTCCTTTTGCTAAGAGAAAAATGCTCCCGCTTTGATTGCATTGTTCTCGCTTCTTCTGCCTTCACTAAAAAAAATACTTTTGTGGATAGAGGAAAGATGCAGATTCAAGTGTACTAGCTGGAGAAAACTTTTGGCATGCACACAATCACCACTATACAAGCATTTACCATGGTGCAGCTTGACTATAACACCAGGGACTTTATCATTTATATGATTTTTTTTACTTCTGTTTGTTTTTTCCAGCTGAATCAACAATGAGCAATTCGGAAATTCAAAAACCTAACATAAAAGACTGTCAATTCAGGCTTCACACTTGCCATGTGTTTGAACATTCTGCCAAATTAATTTCAATCGCAGAGCAGAGGAATAGATGCAGTTGCGTCCTATGTCAACTGCATTGTTTCATTCAATAGTTTGATCTCCATTTCCAAGACTTCATATCTTAACACAAACTTTTACTGACTTTTACAAAAACAGATAACAAAATATATCGTATTTTGACAGTATGACAAAATGCACAATCACCAAATATACACTAGAATTTATTTATTAGATTACAATAACTAGATTAATCCGGTTGCAATTCTGGAAAATGAATTTAGTAATTACATAAGTAGATTATGCCTTTGATTGTGTATTAACCAAATGTTTTTGTTCAAGAGCAATACAGATGTAGCAGACGTTATTGCTCACGTTATCGCATTACCGTAGAGGTGATTTCTGATGGGAAGTTTACTGTGACTCCATTCGAACAAATGAAACCGCTGGTAAAAAGCTGAACCCAGCTAGCTGAACAAGCTCCTCATCCCTACCACTTGCAGCACCTATCACCTGAGATCAGACTCCAAAAGACTGTTCATGGTCCCAAGGCTCAACAAAGTATCCGGACGTTCCTCCTTCTCCTACCGTGCACCCCAAAACTGGAACAACCTACCAGAGACTCTCACATCCACCACCAGTTTAAGTTCTTTCAAATCTAAGGCTGTCTCACATTTTAACCTGGTCTGTAACTGTTTCATACGCTCATAATTTATATTTTCTTTAACTGTGCATACAATGTCTTGTATATAATGTATACCCTGTTCATTTATGTAACTGTACTTGTAACCATGTATTATTTGTTTTACTCTGTGCCCAGGACATACTTGAAAACGAGAGGTAACTCTCAATGTATTACTTCCTGGTAAAATATTTTATAAATAAATAAATAAATAAAAACATCACGCAATTTTGCAAACAAATGACTCAATGTCACGCGGTGAGGGGAGTGGAAACGTCTCCTACATTTGTACTTACTTACTCATGTTCCAGAATACAGACGTTTTGAAACAATACTTGATATAGTCTTGATATTCCAGTACAAATGAAGGATATCATCAAATATGTAACTCTTACATAACTAAGAGATAGTGCCCCCCCTAGCCCTCAGGGAGGGGGGGGGCTCCTGACCGGGGGGCTAGTCTCCGCCTATCAGGCCCGCCCCATCACCTCCCTCCGCTAGCCAGGGGAGGGGTTACAAATGGGCTACTTAAAGCCCAGCTGGAGGGAAGCACGGCCTGTTTGCTGCGCGCCAGCCATTTCCCACCCAGCCCGCCCTTATTAGAGAATAGTACAGGACAACCATAACACAAATAAGTAGCTAATTGTCAGCAGTTCCATTGTATTACCTGCCATGTTTACATGTGAATATTGTATGTGATTATTGATGTATCTTTGTTCTGTTAAAATATGAAGTATTGATACTTTTTTTTTAAAATGGAAGGAATTAAGTTCCTAAGAGGAGGGTCATTGACCAGTTTGCCTTTGTCGCGGTGGCTCTTGGGGGGTAGGTGCTTGTTCTTTCCAGTCTGGGAGCTGGGCTGTATAAGCCTGGGGGTAGTGTGAGTGGGCAGGGTCATTTAGACATAACTTCCAGGAGCCCGCTCGCGACAACGACCGGATCACAGGGGCCTGGCTGTAAAGGGGGCACGGGGTCAGCGGTTCAAAGACCAGCTGACCATCCTCACCCCCTCCTGTCAAAGGAGCACTCTGACAGGGAGTGGCATTTACTGCATTAGTTATTTGTTATAAATAAATAGCCACAGCCTTTTATACCTCCAGATCCGGTCTGTCTTTATTCGTACGTTCCACATGGGTTTGGGGGGGAGTGAGGGGGGTGGGAGAGGGGAGCTACCTCGCAGCCCCCTGGTCATGTGAATTCACTATAAAGCAAAACAATTAATTTCAAGACCATATACAGTAGCAGAAAATAGTTCAACAAATGGAAGGAGCACATTATATTTCAATGGTTTCAGGAAACCCTTTATTTTTACTTTAAAAGCGCAAACACCGAACTGAGACCGTTTTCCTATACAGGTGCAAAGAACTGTAAATATTGCTAGATTCTTTCGCAATGGCAGTAATGAAGACAAGAAATATGTTAGTTATTAAAATAGTTAATGAGTGGGATTAATGTTGCCTGGTATTAATATCATAATTGTTTTATGTTTCCATTTCTAAAGATTGTAACACTGAGAATTGACTTTGCAGGAAATGCTGTAGGATGAATGGAGAACCTTATTGTGTCTGCATCAGAAATTGACGAATGTTGATACAAATTATAGCATTTGTACAAGTTATATTAAAAACTATTTTAATTGTCCTGGAAGCGCTATTGCATATTTATCATTAAAAATACTTTATTTTTTGACTTACAAAAAGATACAGGTTTTTTTTTAAAGCAGCAAAACGTGAAATCTTATGTTGCTATTTTTAAATAAATCAGTTCTGTAGTATTAGATAATAGTTACTGGTTTTATTAAAATGTTATTCAACTCTTAATGCCATTTTTAACATCCTTTAATTTCTATAGCGCGTTTAGCCCACCTCCCCCGCAGTGTAAGATCTTTGTAACACTTTCCTGTTTGGGATAATTTGTTGCCAATTTACCCAGCAGTTTGCGCTGTATACTGTAAAAATAGATTATGTTACCTTCGTAATATAAGGATACATTGTAGCTGCTGAGTTACACTGACTGAAGGATTGATTGAAACTGAAAGGTGGCCATTATGTTAGGCACACAATCAGGATTTTGACAGATTTATAACAGGAGCACCAAACGATTGCCAGCATATATAAGAATGTAGAACGGTACGTTGTCACATGCTTTACATATACAAATAATAACAAAACAATAAATAAATGGGTGAATGTAATACTGCTGCTTTAATCAAAATGTTTTGCCTTCAAAACTGGGACAAAATAGTTTCAAAATATCAGTACTAAATGTATCTAAGCATACTGTAGTATCCAACTGAATTATTTAAATTGAATAAATCTAGTGCTTTTTGGGGCTAGAAATGCAGTTTTTCTGTTGTACTGTTCTGATGTACAAGATTTGTATAAAAAATGTATAGCTTTTGCACCATTTATATTCATACGAATAAATCTGGCAGATGTGCATGTCCAACTTTGTAACTTAAAATGGTTAGAACATTTAATTTTGAACAGGTTTGGGTAGTTGATAGGGGCTTAATAAATTTGAAGGCTGCTCTCTAGACTGAGCTAGTCGGCATATTTTATTTGTCATGTTACCTTATGTAAAGGTAGATTTGTGCGTGTAACATGAGTATCTGTGACAAGTCAACACAACTCTTTTTTATAATAATTTTGCCATTGTAATGACAATAGCATAAAATAGTTTCTACCTTTCAAAAATGTTTAAATAGAGAAATCTAATGAATTGTATGTATGTTTTTTGCTGCTGGTGTCATATACTGTACTGTATTAACTTTTTTCATCACTAACAAATAAAGCAGTTAATTTATTTTGACAATATTTTTTATTTAACTTACATTTGTATATTAGTAACAGAATAATAAAACAAATCAGGTAATATACTGTAGAAAGTCGGATTGCGTAACTAAAATTGAAAAACGACACTAGAGTCCCTTTTTACACGAGGAAGCTTCAGTATAATTAACCTTTTATTATTTTGGAAATGTTTGATTTCACATGCTTATGGGGAGTTAAAGTAAAATTAACAGATTGACTTATTCTATATGACAGACAGTACTATGCACATCAAGGCAAAGTTCTATAAGATCAAGTTAATTAATTTGGACTTCACTGAATGCATGCACTATCCAGCGATGCGCAAACTGGGGGGCGCAAGATTATTTAGGGGGTTGCCGGGCCGCGCGCCATCCCCTTGACAAAACTGGTCACCACAGGGCGACAGGCGCGCTGGGGGGGGGGGGGCGGGGCAGAGGGGGGGGGAGAAATAAATAAATAAATCCCCCCACCTGTTTGGTTGGCGCACAGCCAATCTCTATCCAAGCTGCACAGTGAGGAGGCGCCTTTTCCTGCATGGAGCCGGCATGGTGCAAGTAAGGCTCCATGCTTCCCTTAGCTCCGATTTCTGCCCCCCATGTCCGATTTTGCCCCCCCGTGTCTGATTTCACCCCCCCCACTCTGATTGCCCCCCTATGTGTCCGATCCCTGCATGTGTGAGTGTGTGTGAGAGAGTGTGTAAGTGTGTGTGTGTGAGAGAGAGAGTCTGTGTAGTGTGTGTTTGTGTGTGAGAGAGAGTGTGTGTGTGTGTGTGTGTGTGAGAGAGAGTTTGCGAGCGAGAGAGAGAGAGAGAGTGTGTGTGTGGGTGAGCGTGTGTGTGTGTTAGTGTAAGATTGTGTGTGAATGAATACAGACACCAACCCACTGTCAGTCACCCACCCTAGTGTCAGTCACCCAACCTAGTGTCAGTCAAGTGTCAGTCAGTCACCAACCCATCCTGTCACTCTCTCTCTCTCTCTGTCACCCTCTCTCTCTTTGTCACCCTCTCTCTCTCTGTCAGCCTCTCTCTCTATGTGTCAGCCTCACTCTCTCTCTCTCTGTCACCCTCTCTCTCTCTCTCTCTCTCTCTCTCTCTGTCACCCTCTCTCTCTCTGTCACCCTCTCTCTCTCTGTCACCCTCTCTCTCTCTGTCACCCTCTCTCTCTCTCTCTCTCTCTCTCTCTCTCTCTCTCTCTCTCACACTCTCTCTCACACTCTCTCTCTGGCACTCTCTCTCTGTCACTCTCTCTCTCTCTGTCACTCTCTCTCTCTCTGTCACTCTCTCTCTCTGTCACTCTCTCTCTCTGTCACTCTCTCTCTCTGTCACTCTCTCTCACTGTCTCTATCTCTCTCTCTGTCACTCTCTCTCTCTGTCACCCTCTCTCTCTCTCTCTCTCTCTCTGTCACCCACTCTCTCTGTCTCCCTTTCTCTCTCTGTCTCCCCCTCTCTCTCTCTCTCTCTCTCTCTCTCTGTCACTCTCTCTCTGTCACTCTCTCTCTGTCACTCTCTCTCTGTCACTCTCTCTCTGTCACTCTCTCTCTGTCACTCTCTCTCTATCACTCTCTCTCTCCGTCACTCTATCTGTCACACTCTCTCTCCCTCTGTCACTCTCTCTCTCTCTGTCACTCTCCCTCACTGTCTCTATCTCTCTCTGTCACTCTCTCTGTGTCACTTTCTCTCTCTGTCACTCTCTCTCTGTCACTCTCTCTCTCTGTCACTCTCTCTTTCTGTCACACTCTCTCTCTGTCACACTCTCTCTCACTCTGTCACTCTCTCTCTGTTACTCTCTCTGTGTCACTCTCTCTCTCTCTCTGTCACTATCTCTATGTCACTCTCTTTCTCTCTATCACACTCTCTCTCACAATCTCTCTCTCTCTGTCACTCTCTCTCTCTGTTACTCTCTCTCTCGCTGTCACTCTTTCTCTCTCTGTCACTTTCTCTCTCTGTCACTCTCTCTCTCGCTGTCACTCTCTCTCTCTCTCTCTCTCTCTGTAACTCTCTCTCTCTCTGTCACTCTCTCTCTCTCTGTAACTCTCTCTCTCTGTAACTCTCTCTCTCTCTCTCTCTCTCTCTCTCTCTCTGTGTCACTCTCTCTCTCTGTTACTCTCTCTCTCTCTCTCTCTCTGTGTGTCACACTCTCTCTCTTTCACTCTCTCTCTGTGACTCTCTCTCTGTATCTCTCTCTTTGTGTCACACTCCCTCTCACTCTCTCTCTCTCTCTCTCTCTTACTCTCTCTCTGTGTCACACTCTCTCTCTGTCTTTCTCTCTGTCTCTCTCTCTCTCTCTGTCACCCTCTCCCTGTCACCCTCTCTCTGTCACTGATTTTCCCCCACCAGCCCTAACTGAGCCTACTGGCTGCGGGACCCCCCACGTGCCATACCACGGGCCCCTCCATAACCAAGCCCCCCACCGGTCCCTAACTGAGCAGGCAACCAAACCGGCATCCCCCCACCCCCCAGCATTCTAGCCGGTCCCGCACACGCACACGCACTATATTACAGGCCTAATACTGGTAGGTAGGAGTGTAGATAACACTGGGGACAGCAAGCCAAAGAGCAGGGAGAATAAAAAGGCAAATTACAATTACATCAAGCAGGAGGGGCCCGAGAAATCTCATGGATGAAAATGGGGGCTCGGCCTAAAATGTTTGCTCACCCATGCACTATGCCTTAACTTTTTTGTATGCACTTGTATATTGGTCAGAACTTAATTTGTCTAAATACATATATAGAATGTCCTGTAACGTGTTTGCAAAGCATAATTTGCCAATAAGGGGCCTCATGCAGTAAGCGGCGGAAAGGCACTTCTCGCCACTTTTCCGTCTAAAAAGCCTATCCATATTCAGAAAGGGGCCAGAAAGTGGCGAGATTTTAAAAAAAACGCCAGTTTTGCTGGCGGTTTTTTTGTTTCTGCCGGTGGCGGGGCGAGAAGGCACTTTCCGCCTAAAAATCCAACTTTTTCAGCCACCCTGTATTCTAGTAGAGGCGAGAAGCTAAGCGGAGCTATTCGCCTCTCTAGAATACCGTTTCGCTGGCGGATCAGCCACGCAAGAAAAAGATGGCAAGTTGCTGCTCAGAGGCAGCGGATGAGTGGCGGATCGGCACTTAGAAAAAATTCAGGCCTTTTTCCTGGCTGGGATTGATGCCAGGGGGCTCCGGAGCTGATACCATTAATATCAGCACCGGAGCCCCCCGGCATGCATCCGAGGCAGGAAAAATGCATTTAAAGCCCACTTCATTACCTTAGCGGTTAACCGCTAAGGCAATGTGGGGGTTAAAGAGCTGTGCCAGGTTTATTGTGGGTAGTGGGGGTGGGTGAAGGGGGTATTTGGCCCTTGTTGTTTGTTTAGGGCTTGCGGGGGGGTTGCGGGTGCACTTAACCCCTTCACGACCATAGCGGTTAATACCGCTACGGTCATGAAGGGGTTAAGGCCTCCCGCTACCCACCCGCAAGCCCTAAACAAACACCGTTGGGGATAATACCCCCTTCACCCACCCCCACTACCCACAATAATGTGACAGAGGCTTTCAATGACGTCACATCCTTTCTCCCCCAAGCCTCTGTCACATGGTACTAGAACCAATCAGAGTAGGGATAGACTTCCCACGCTCTGATTGGCTGCCGTACCATGTGAGTCCGGCCATGTGTCTTTTCATGACATCATCTTAAAGGCAATTGCAGCAAAGCCATTCTGATTGGCTGGGCTGTCATTGCCTTTAAGTGACGTCATCATTTTTTTTTACATCGGCCAAAACACATGGTTTTCACGGCCCAATCAGGGCCGTGGGAACCATATGACTAAAATGTGACATCATAGGCCTTTAAAAGCCTATGTCGTCTCATTTTGAAGCCAGACGCCGAGGAGGAAGGACCTCCTCTGAAGAAAGAAGACCAGGGCGTGGCACCAGACGGCAAGAAGACCCCGGAAGAAGGTAGAAGAATACAGATGAAGATGGATTACAACTAGAAGACCCCTGAATTGTCGTGTTTTATTTTTTTAATGTTTATTATTTTATGGTTTTTTATTTTATGGGTTCCTGATCGTGGATTGGTTCGTGAGTAAGCTGATCAACGGGAGTCGGTGGGGGCAAGTAATGGTAAGTTAAATAAAGAAATGTATTTAATGGTAATGTGTTTTTTTTTGCTTTTTCATGTCTTCAATTTTTTTTATGCATATCATTTCTTGCCACTGTATGTATGTATGTATGTATGTATGTATGTATGTATGTATGTATGTATGTATGTATGTACATACAGGGTAAGAAATGATAGTGTTGTTAAAGCTTGATTTTCTGTATTGTAAATGATTGTGGCTATGCTGCTATGCATAGATGTATGTTAAATGTATTTTATTATTAGAGAGATGTAAGTTTTGGGCTTTATGCTGTACTGTAGGTTATGGAGAGCCTTGCTATAGTATATTGTAATTGTTGGTGTCCTTTTTTGTATGTTTTGAACTTGATCTCTGTTACGATAGCTATAGTTAATTGTGTAATTGGTATGGAGGGTATTTTAATTGTTTAGGGATGTAATTCATGTCTGTTAATTCATTGATGGTGACTTTATTTGCTGACATAATATACTTCTTGTGATGTCAGGCTATTTGAGTTGAATTACTGTATTGTTAACATTGATTTGCAGCGTGTACATGTAGTTTACATGTTATGCTACATGTATACACTGTAAATGCAATCTTTTAAGTGGCATTTGAGGCTTCATATTGAATGATTACATGAGATTTGTGTAGGAAATTGTTTTTTAATTCATTGAGGATGTTATGCATAAGTGTGTTGCCATTGCAGGATGGCTTCACCCCTTAATTACCTTTGAGGTTAGTACCCGAAAAGGTGATTAAGGGGTTCATTGGTATGTTAATGTAATTGAGATGTATTGGCTATTTATTATTTTGGCAACGGACCCCAAGGATGATGCTGGCGACGGAGCCTTCTTATTGATGAGGTTAGTAGAATTTTCTTTACTTTATTACGGTATTTAATGTGTTTAATAATGGCCAAATAATGTATTATCCCTATGTGGATAATAGTTATTTGGCACATTATTGTACTGTATGTGCTGGGGGAGGGGGTATTGGCCCCAAGGGTATTTGGTAGGACTCCCCTGTGGGTAGTGGGTGAGGGTGGATGGGGGGTTAGTGGGGGAGGGTATGTTGGTGATGGTGGGTTAACCCCTTAATGACTGTAGCAGTTAATAACCGCTATGGTGATTAAGGGGTTAGGGGACATTACATTGGATGTTTTAATTCTTGTGTCTGTTTTGCAGAAGCGGATGGGGCATGGGCATGATGAAGATGAGGATGGCCTTCATCGTGGCAGCCGCACATGGGTGAGTGCTATATGTATTTAATGTCTTTATTGTTCTGTATGTATTTTAAATGGACAACTGCACTATTATCCATTTGTGGATAATAGTAATGTTGCCCATTACTGTATTGTATGTTGTGTATTGCTGCTATGTTTATTGTGGGCATTTGTCCCCAATAAACATGCTATTATGCGTTAACCCCTTCATTACCTTAGCGGCTATCCGCTATGGTAATGAAGCAGCATTAATGTACTTTAATAATATTGTGCGGGAGCAGGGGGCTTCCTGAGCTGAACCGCATTTATTTGTGGCTCAGAGACCCCCTGCTTCCCGAGTTACAGGCCCCGGTTTGGGGCATCGGTTACAGTGTGGACGCCATGTTTGTTGCGGGCACGTAGCGTATTGGACGCTATAAACATGGCGGCTACACTGCCCATCCGATCACACATACCGGGGCCTGTAACTCGGGAAGCAGGGGGTCCCTGGTCCACAAAGTGATGCGGTTCAGCTCGGGGGACCCCCTGCTTACTGTACAGTATTATTAAATAAATATTCAGGCTGCTTCGTTACCGTAGCAGATACCCTGTAAGGTAAGGAATGAGTCTTTATTGATATGTGTGTTTTACTCATAGTGTAGATGTGCAGAGGGTCTCCGGAGCTGAAGCGCTTTTGTTTTAGGTCCGGGGACCCCCTGTCCCCCGAGATACAGGCCCCTTTAGGGGGTGCCGGTATCCCTCTGCTTTGTTTACATGCCGCGGTCACGTGATCGGGATCTTTAAATGCAGAGGGATACCGGCACCTCATAAAGGGGTCTGTATCTCGGGGAGCAGGGGGTCCCCCGACCTGAAACCAATGCGGTTCAGCTCCGGAGACCCCCTGCACATGTACACTATGAATAAAAGTTGTTTTATAAATAATTTTTATTGTGCTGATGTTTGCGCCGAGAGAGCAGCGGATCTCTCTCGGCTGCAAACACAACTCGGCAGGGGACGGCTTCTCGGCAGTTTCTCGCCAGGCAGCCGTCCCGCCACCAGTTACACGCCATTTCATCAAATTGTGGTGGCTAATTCATTCGCCAGGGATTCGCCCCTTACAGCATACAGACAGTTTAACTCGCCAAAAACATGGCTAATTGCTAAACTGGCGAATGCATTTTTTTGCCGCTTACTGCATGATACCCTAGATCTAGATATTTCTCTTGATGACATGATTAACATTGAATCCACTTGATTGTTTGAGAATAAAAAATTGTAAATATGGTGGGTGTTTTGACAAAAACAAGTACAACTGAGAATTATTTTGTAATCTTAGCTTTAATTGTGGATTCAGCAGTATACCTTTAGTCTCTATCAATTTTGTGTGGCTTAAATTTCATTAAAGCAAATTGATGCCAGCAAGTTTTATTGAAGACAGCAGGGTGTTGTATATTTCTTTTAACTGGCCAGAATATGAGAAGCCAACAAATGTGTGAAAAAAAAGTCCTGTTGTTATCAATGTATTCAGTTAAAATCACCAGATTTATTTTGCTTCTAAAGGAATTATGCATATGAGCTTAAATGTCAATAGGTCTGGGACACAGAATCTCTATGTTAAAATATTATAATGGAATCAGTTAGGGTTTAATACAAGTTCATCTAAATTCTTCAGATTACATGAAATACTGCACTGAGGTCAAACTTTTTTTTTGTAATTGGATGACCCCTTCTTACTAACAGTGTATGTTAGATATGTAATACAGTCAAACTACTAGCCCATTATGAAGCCTTTCAATATTTTTTTTTTTAAAGCAGCAGTCTGCTCTGTTCATTTTGTTTTGGTGAGAGGGGATTTGTGTTTAATATTATGTGAACCAGTGTGTCCCTCAGAGTCCAATCCCATTGTCCTGGCCTCCAAGTACCGTAAATTTGGTGACCAATAGAATGTGCCAATGTTATTGGGAGATTACCTTGTTATTGTTTTTTAGTGACCCCACGGCCATACTTATAGCTTTTTGGGTGTCAAACACTGGCACAAAGTTGATAAAATATTTATTAGGAGCCGGAGTTCTCCAGAGGTTGGAGGACAGCAGGTCAGCTCCTGGGATCCCCACTCATCCCCCACACCCACCCCCGATAAGGTACATTGAAAAGAAACACGGGACTAAAGCTTTAAAATACTGGATTTGCCCGATTATAGGGTGAGCCTGAATATAATACAACCCCGTAATTTCAATACTAGCTGGAAAGAAAGAAGTTTTCCTTTCGGTCCTGTGTAAGCTGTCAACACAGCATCTGGCTGAGCATTAATATTTCCCACTTAATTCCTGTCTCTAAGAACTTACAAAAAGTTTTGAGTTCTGGTGGCCGGATACTGGGGAGCGCAGATATGTATAAAAGAGAATAAACACAGGCAAAAATAGTGCAAGTATGTCTATTCAAGTGGTGGGTGATCCATGTTTCCCAATGAGATTTGTACTTACAAATTTCTCAGAGGGTGCGTGTACACAAAGATTTCTTTGTTATCTTGTAATCCAATTCACACATAAATGTGTATAGTGGGACTTTAGCAGGGAGAGACAAGAACACTGGACATAGCGCAGATTGTTCAAAAATGTATGTATAAAACCAATAAAAAAGGCACTCACAATTTACAAGTGTAATCAAGCAGTTTGGGATAGTATCCCCGCCAGGTGTATCTCTGCCTCAGCGACTTGGACGGTGTCAGACAACCGTCTTGGAGTGGTAGCAAATGGGTCTGTGCGTAGGAAGAGGTGCCGTCGGTCAGCTGATGACGCTCCGTGCGTTCCACCCACGTCACTCTGGGCCCTTGTACTTCGCGTTGCTCGTCACTCGTCTATACCGGCTCTGTCGCAGCTCATAGAGGCAGGAAATCGGGCGGGCTGGAATCCTCCAGAGTATTTCTCTGCTGGCTGAAGTGGACTGCCACTCAAGGGCCCAGAGTGACGTGGGGGAACGCACGGAGTGTTATCAGCTGACCGACGGCACCTCTTCCTACCACACAGAAAGACCCATTCGCTACCACTCCAAGACGGTTGTCTGACACCGTCTAAGTCGCTGAGGCAGAGATACACCTGTCGGGGATACTATCCCATACTGCTTGATTACACTTGTAAATTGTGAGTGCCTTTTTTATTGGTTTTATACATACATTTTTGAACAGTCTGCGCTATGTCCAGTGTTCTTGTCTTTTCCTGCTATAGTCCCACTATACACATTTATGTGTGAATTGGATTACAAGATAAAGAAACCTTTATGTACACGCACCCTCTGAGAAATTTGTAAGTACAAATCTCATTGGGAAACATGGATCACCCACCACTTGAATAGACATACTTGCACTATTTTTGCCTGTGTTTATTCTCTTTTATATATATCTGCGCTCCCCAGTATCCGGCCACTAGAACACTGTTTGGATTGAAGAAAAACAATCTACACGAAGGGTTGAAGCAGCATTTATTTCTTACATCACTGATTTTTCACTTTATTCACTTTTGTATATTTTATACTATCACTGATGTGCACTTATTAAGTCACTGGAAATCAGATTTACGCGCCATTGTTTAACCATTGGTTTGAAATAGTTTTGAGTACCTGAAACACAAGGTTGTACATGACGTCGGAACGGTACCTGGTGCCACCTCTGTACTCAAACATAATTATTCTACGATAAGTAAAGAATGTAACCCAAACCTTTTATTGTGCAGAACTGAATGGCACACAAGGAAAAATGTTCCAAGTAACATTGCAGTGTGTCCTCAAAGGGAGGTCAGACCATCATTGTGTGTATTAGTGAGCCAGTTAATGCAGAGTTCTTCCCGTAAACACAATTAAGCCAAATTTGCTATTAGTGGATATCTACCCCCTTATTTGCTAAGCTGTACCTTGCTCTGCCATTTGGTTAATCAGCCCAAGCGCCTTTCCTTGTTAATGCTGTGCACTTTTTGCATTTTAAGCTGCTGATTAGAGGAGCCATATGCCGTGTGAGCATGCGCCCACACTCTTTTTGGTCCCGTGTAAGCCTTCTACACAGCAGCTGCAGACGGAATACAGTAGTCTGTTAGCAGCAGCAAAATGTGCACAGTCCGATTATAAGGCGAGTATAAACTTTTCAATTTAACTTTAATGAAAAAACAAAAACCTTGCCTTATAATCGGGCAAAACAAGTACATTTAAATATAAAGTATAGTGAATTCCTAGCTCTACATATTATACTGACACATTTATCAGACAATTTAATCTTACTGTTTTAAGTTTTCCAACTGCAAGAATTATGTGCCAGTGACTTGTGACAATGTTGTATTGATGCTGACCAGGTTCTTGAGCAGTTCTGAGAATATTCCCATTGTGATAACATTTATAAGCTCCAAAATGTTAAATGCATTTTTTTTTAAAATACATACATACTGCAGGGTTTCCTCTAGTACATATAGATGTAGCAAGACTTAATGATCCCAGTGGTTGCGGCCCCAAAGGATTAACAGTGCAGGAATTCCACTCAAAAGCATGGATCCCTGCAGTGAGATTCTGGCAGACACAGTCTCCAGACTTGCAGACTTTTTCTTGTTCATCCATGGTGCTGGGAACAGTAAGGGCCTTATTCAGAGAACATTCATAAAAAAATTCGCCAGGGAATTTAAAATGAATGTTTTTTGGGCGTTGCTATCACGGTATTCAGAAAGGCTCGAATACCTGTGATAGCAGAATGGCCAAACCTGGCGAGTTGCTGCCAGCGAGAGCCTCAAGCCTCTGAAAAGGCCTGAACCAGCGATTCATTTCTGCTGCAGAGAGAGCTGCTCTGAGAGAGACGCCTCTCCCAGCGGAAATGTCGCCCGAAAATTATTTATTTAAATATACATTCCTTTAATAGTGTAGAGGTGCAGGGGGTCTCCTGAGCTGAACCACGTTGGTTTTATGTCCGGGGACCCCCTGCTTCCCTAGATACAGGCACCTTTATGGGGTGCCGGTATCTCCTATGCAAGGAAATGTCCCAGTCACGTGACGCGGGACATTTCAATCCAGAGGGATACCGGCACCCCATAAAGAGGCCTGTATCTCGGGAAGCAGGGGGTCCCCGGACATAAAATCAACGTGGTTCAGCTCCGGAGACCCCCTGCACCTCTACACTGTTAAAGGAATTGATATTTAAATAAATATGTAAAAACACATAAATACACGCCCCCCACCGCCTCCCCCCCTCTGCCCAAATCCATACAGTACAGTAATGGGCAAATTAACTATTATCCAGATATGGATAATATATTATTTGCCCATTATTAAACACTGCAGTCGCATACATAAATAAAATAAATAAATACAGTTTAACTTACCACAACAGCAGGTCCCTCTGTCCTCCGTTGCCAGAAAGCATATATTGAAAAAAAATACATTCTAATGGTCCCTAACCCCTTAATCACCTTAGCGGTTACCGCTATAGTTATTTAGGGGTTAACCCACCCTGACCCGTGAGGCCTAAGCACCCACCCCAGACTGACTATACCCACCCTATACCCATTGAGTAGTATAGTGGTACATCATACCCATATAATAATAATATGGGCATGATAAGCCTCTATAGCACTCAATGAGCACCCTAATAAAAATACAGTAATACACAAGACACACAGTAATCAAACCTAACTATACTCCCAAAAAACACACTTCACTAAATAAAATCAGTAGCCAGCTAATCCAATCAATAGAAGCAATTACAACATCAACAATGAATTAATTAAACCATTACCCAATCAAACCAATTAAACCCTAAAGCAACTCAAAATGAATAGTAACACTAACCAATGTAAACAATGAATTAATCCTACATTAATTAATGTAACCATTAAAAGACAAATAAATATATTAAAACTCTCTGAAGTATCCATAAAACACATTACCTAACATAATATAACTTTAAGTACAAGCGAACACCAATCGCAAACCTTTTAATACATTAACCATAAACAAACAATCACTTCCACATCATTAAATGCAATAACAAGCGAGAAATGCCCCCCAAATATTGGCATAATTATGTATTAATCTGTACCCGAAAGAGGTACAGATTAATATATTATCAGTCAATGTGCCTCCCCCAAAAAATTAAAAAACACACCCAAAAAATAGACCTGTAAAAAGAGACATTTACAAACACAGAATATCTTACTTACCATTAGAAGCGGTGGCCCTCCGACTCCCGGGGTAACAGTAAGCTCACGTACCTTGAAGGCCTCCAACAGCATCCGATGTCATCATCCATCAGGATCCGGCTCACGTACCCCAAACTTCTTTTTTCTTTATTTACTCACCGTCTTCTATCTTCATCTGTAACCATTTCTTGTTGTTCTTTATCTTCTTTCTTCATCTGTCAATCCATAAAACCCCATGTTAAATCCCAGCCGATGCTGTCTCGTCGGCTTCTTGGGCTCAAATGAGGCGTCACGGCCTTAAATATGGCTTGTGACGTCACATTTACCCTCACAATGGTTAACAGCCACCTGATTGGCTGTTAAAACCATGTGCAGATTTAAAAAAATTTTTTTGCTGTGACGTCACTTAAAGGGAATGATGCCAGCCAATCAGAATGGCTGTGCTTCATTTACCTTTAACATGACGTCAGTAAATCCAAGATGGCCACTGTGTCACAAGGTATTTCAGCCAATCAGCGTGTGGAATTGGTTCCCACGATCTGATTAAAGGTAAATGAAGCACAGCCAGGTGGCTGTTAACCATTGTGAGGGTAAATGTGACGTCACACATATTTAAGGCCGTGACGCCTCATTTGAGCCCAAGAAGCCGACGAGACAGCATCGGCTGGGATTTAACATGGGGTTTTATGGATTGACAGATGAAGAAAGAAGATAAAGAACAACAAGAAATGGTTACAGATGAAGATAGAAGACGGTGAGTAAAGAAAGAAAAAAGAAGTTTGGGGTACCTGAGCCGGATCCTGATGGATGATGGCATCGGATGCTGTTGGAGGCCTTCAAGGTACGTGAGCTTCCTGTTACCCCGGGAGTCGGAGGGCCACCGCTTCTAATGGTAAGTAAGATATTCTATGTTTGTAAATGTCTCTTTTTACAGGTCTATTTTTTGGGTGTGTTTTTTGATTTTTTGGGGGAGGCACATTGACTGATAATATATTAATCTGTACCTCTTTTGGGTACAGATTAATACATTATTATGCCAATATTTGGGGGGCATTTCTCGCTTGTTATTGCATTTAATGATGTGGAAGTGATTGTTTGTTTATTAACAGCTAAGGTAATGAAGGGGTAAACTCCCCCCGCAACCCCCCCGCAATGCCTAAACAGCCACTAAGGGCCAAATTCCCCCTTCACCCACCCCCGATAGCCACAGTATTGCATTGTACTGTATGTTTATTACAGTAAGCCTGGCATGGGTGTTTAACCCCTTTATTGCCTTAGCGGTTAGCCGCTAAGGTAATGAAGTTGCTGTACATTCATGTTTCCTGCCTCGGATGCATGCCGGGGGGGTCCGGAGCTGCTATTAATGGCTATCAGCTCCGGAGACCCCGGCATCAATCCGAGGCAGGAAAGGGGCCTGATTTCTTCTAAGTCCCGACCCATCGCAGCTCATCGAGGCATTTCCCCACCAATTGTCCAACAATTTTGTAGGGAATTGGATTTGGGGAGAAAATCGTTTTTTAGGCCTGCGATGGGCTGCGATGGGCCGCGACACCCGACTCGTGGGTCTCTGAATAGCGGGAGTTTATCAACCATCCGAAAATGGTCGATAAGGGCCTGATCGCTGCTCAGTCAGCGAATTTCGGACGGAGATAAAATTTTGCGTCAATACAGGCCGTTATCGAGCACTTATCGAGGCTATCTGAATACCAGTAGCCATTTTGGTCGATAAGTGCTCAATAAGGGCCTTATCGAGGCTTTCTGAATAAGGCCCTAAGTCTTACTACATCTGTAGAGGGAAGAAAATGGAGATAATCGTGAGCATGAAATAGTAAACAAATTGTAGATCTGGTGTCTTACATTTGAAAATAAACATTCATAAATTGCCTATTGATCACACTTGGCAAAATGACAACATAACAGGCAATGTTGACACCTTTTAAATTTTAAATAAAAAAACACAACTGTAGCACTTAAAAGATGGAGTTTCTCACAGTGTTGCACTTTTGTAAATACAATACCAATACTAGAAAGTCCAGTCTCCTGCTGCCCTGCAGACTTGAAGGCTTGTTTAAAACGTCCTTCTTAATAAATGTTCCCAAATGAAGTCCTCTATGGCGCTGGAATCCTGGAATCTTCTTATCTCTCCATCGAATATACAGGAAAAGATATAACAATAAAAGGGCTTCAATAGGTATAGAAATTCTTGAATACCTATCACCACCTAATTGTGATGTCTTACATGATATAATATAATATATATATATATATATTTTGTAAAACCACTGGGGTACCAGACATACAGTGGATGTACCAATAGAAGGGGGTGTGCTGGAGGAACCTTCACTCCTAATTGGACCTTAACCCCTAGAGTGTCAATTACGTGTTATAGTGCCCCTGAGGAAGCAAACAGGTGTTTGAGAAACGCGTAGGGCCGAGCCACGCATGTGCAACGTTGACCGGAACCGAATGCAGTCACTAGCAAACAGGGGGGGAGAAAGGCGTGTGAAGGAGAGCGGTCTGTCGGAAGCCTTGTATTGGAGATATTTTGTCCCTAGGTGGCTCAACTACACTGGAGAAGTGCCAGAGCCTCCGCTGACAGCACAGATACATCAACACGGAAGCGGAGAGTGCACGCCACTGCGGAGACACCTCGAGGCTTGACCATCAACACACCGACACCCCACCACCCCCCCCCCATACCGGGAACAGCAACTCTGTGGGACAGAGGGCATTAAAGGGGCTGTGATGCCTGAACGGTCACACTTCGCGATTTTAAGAGAGAATTCGTGAGTGTGATTCCAATTGTTTTTATGTTCATGTTTTGAGTAAAGATTTTGACTGTTGCAATATTGCACTATGTGTGGTATTTAATTTGTTTTGTATGTGGAGTGCAAGTTTTAATCTTTACATGCAATAATACCACCTTGAAAAGTGCTACTAGCTAAGAGCTAAATTCTATCATCCTTCATATCACTATTAGGGTGTATTTCACTGTTAACAAGTAATTGACACTCTAGGGTTACAGTCCAATTAGGAGTGAAGGTACCTGCAGCACACCCCCTTCTATTGGTACATTCACTGTATGTCTGGTACTCCAGGGGTATATATATATACTGTATTATATCAAGTAAGACATCACAATCAGGTGGTGATAGGTATTCAAGAATCTCTATACCTATTGAAGCCCTTTTATTGTTATATATTTTCCTGTATATTCTATGGAGTGATAAAAAGATTCCAGGATTCCAGCACCATAGAGGACTTCATTTGGGAACCTTTCAAATGTTGACTCTAAAACTACCCCACCTAAAAATGTATTGACCAACACATTCGTGGATTGACCTTCCATCCACATGAAAAGAGAGGCAAACATATATATGTGATGATAAAGGCCATGGCACTTTGTTAAACATAAAACTAATCATAACAAATTATATATACAGTATACTCGTGTGTCCTTATAAGCAAGTATCCCATATAACAAAGAACAGACGTTTGTGACATTGCCAGCATACAACCAAGTCACATCTGTTGTATTCCATGTCCATAACTGAAAAACCAAAATATATATCCAAGAGGTACTGTAGTGTTAGGCCAAGGCCCCGTTGCCTCAGTCAGCGCGCCTGCGGCGGTGCGTGGAGAGGCACTTCAGGTTGATTGTAGTGTATAGTGAGCATTTTTACGTCCGGGCGGCGTGGCCAAAACAGGTCGGGGGCGGCCATGTCTCTGCAGCTCCCCGCCCCCCCACGCGGTCTCTGCAGTTCCCTGCCCCCCCCCCCCCCACCAGGTCTCTGCAGCTCCTCGCAAACTCAGAGACACCCCCCCTCCTCTCCCATGCGCCCCGTATCCCATCAGCAAACACGGGGAAATGGGGAGCGCAGGAAATGGGGAGCAGGGGGGGTCCCCCCGTGTCCCGTCTGAAACACACACAAAACACACCACAACCCACAGAGCACTCAGACCTCCAGACAGCTCTCCTCCTCCCCTCCTCATTGGCTCACTGCCGCACCACGTGACGCGTCAGCGCTGCAAAATACTAGGAGCTTGCAGCTACGGCAGGCTGACGCGTCACAGCACGCAGTCAGCCCTGTCGGAAGGAGGCAGCGGAGACCAGCAGACTGGAGGTAAGGGGCTTGTGGACCACGCGGCCGCGCGCGTCGCCGACCACAGCGGGGCCTCAGCCTTAGGCTTAGGCTTCCTGCTGTGCACCATCATCATCTCTACAAAAGTCCTTTCACCCCCCAGAAGGTGGTATGATAATCTATGCTACAACCACACAAAGCTCATTAGGTTTCATTAGCATAGGCTTAGCATCATGTTTTTTCAGGACAATGCTATCTTATCTTCAAATAATATGATGTTATTTAAGTCTTGGTATTACTCCCAGCCAGACATTGAAATAGATCTTTGGAGGAGAGGAATAGGAAATAACACAGAACACCAACACTAAGTTATTAAAAGGTACAATTCCACATAGTCGGCCTTTTGAATGTCATAGGGGCCTCTGAATAGGGAAGTGTTTGTCAATCATGTGTTTTCTTTCCTCTGATCCCATGCTGTAATTATCAGAGAAGTAATACAGTTAAGGGGAGGTGGGGAAGAGTGACTCTGCTGTACAAGCAATAGCTGATCACACAGTGATATCACACAGAAGGGAGCAGCCCGAGGAAATCAAACCCCTCCTGAGTGTAAAAATACTAATAGTTGCCAAATTGGTGTAGAAAAAGGGGTCTATTAGCCAGAAAAGACCCCTTAAACATGTACTGGAATAATTTCACCTTATCCTAGTAGGGAAATAGTTCTCTCAATCTTCAATATTTCTTCAACATAAAAAAAAAATCTAAATGCCTATTTTCTGAAAAAGGCTTTTTGGAAGACAAAAATAAACATTTTTTCCCCTCAATCATGAGATATACTGTAAATCTATGCTTTATTCACTCTGGCTCTATAAAAAAAATATTATACTCATACAGATTAGTTATCTAAAATATAAGACATAAATCATGAGTGTTATGTAAGAGAATCATTCTGCTGTAGTCCATCCTCATAAAAAAAACTATGCTTATAAAGATTGATTGATTCAGGATAATGACTGATTAACTCATTGGTAATTTGATTGTGTAGAAGTGATGAAATTTATGCTGTCACATACACTAGAAGCTTGTTTTCCTCCATCAACCAAATTGTAGGTAATCAGTCACTCATAACAATATGTATACACACAATTCACACAGGTGAATTGAAGGACAAAATATTCATACAGAATAAAGTGAAGAAAGCGCAGAGACAAGAAGACTTTAAATTGATTCACAAAATATGTATAGATCTTTGATTATGCTCACTGTAGACATCCAAGACAGATAATGATAGTAGAGACATTCAGAGCAAGTCATAATCATAGAAGCATAATAGCAACAGTGTACATTTTAATTAAAAAATCCCATTTATAACATTCCTGTACTGATATTGCCTGGTGGTGGGGGTAAGGGACCAGACTGCCCTCTTCAACCCTGGTGATTGGGTTGACCACACCACAGAATAAAGGGGAAAATGACATTTGAGAAGACTTTGAAATTCATAATGAACATGTTGCCTAATAGAAACAATTTCCAGATAGAAGTAACTATATATAAAAAGATGAAACAATATGAGAGTTAGCAGCCATAACAGGAAGAGCATTGCAATGAATGAATAGTATTTGAACTGAATAGAAAGCTTGCATGGGTTTTGGAACCAAGCACAGAAGCTAAAAAGTAGGGACAAGCAAACAGGGAATACATGGAATGTTCAAGGATGGTGTAATGTTTAGCTTCCTATCATGGTGTCAATATAATAATGATTCAGTATGAACAAAGCCATTGATTTAATAATGCTTTATGCAAAGCATCCATGGTTATCAAACATTTGCTACTGTATATTAGTACAGTAATTATATACACTTTCTGTTCTGTGTTTTTATTACTTTAAAAAAAATCATGATAACATTGGGCACAAAGAAAGTTATTGTGAGTACAAAAAGTGTCAAGAAACCTCCACCATACAGCAAATAAAAATACCCCTCATGAGCACATTCATATGTCCAGATAGATCCCCAAACCTGCTTTTCCCCATTATGTCTTAGCATACAATGCTTCCACTGCAGCCAGGGATTCTGGGTAATGACATGCAAATGAACACTCAAAGTGTGTAACTTTTTGCTTCTAAATCCATTTCAACTTGGACCCTTATCCTATAAGCGTATGCCTGCCGTTTTACACAGCTTTTACAGCACAACCTGGGTTAAAGAACTGCATTGCCATTAAACATAAGCACAGACAACTGTTTCAATCTTTTGGATCTCATCAAAGTGAAGATGGTTTACTGGCTATGTAATAAGAAGCTGGGAGGACCTACAACCAGGAACAACAAAAGTTATGGTGAGTACAAAAGTGACAAAAACCTTCCACTGTACAGTAAATAAAAATACCACGTATGAGCACATTCACATCCCAGACAGGTCCTATTCACATTATTTCTTAGCATACAATGCTTCCACTGCAGCCAGGGATTCTGGGTAATGACATGCACTCACAATGTAGTTACTCCCAGCTTCACATCGCAAAGCTAGTAAACTATCCTCACACTGGAGAAACCCAAAAGGTTGAAACAGCTGTCTGTGAGTAGGTTTACTGGCTATGCACTTCTTTAACCCAGAATCTGCTGAAAAAGCTGTGTTGGGAGAAATACTCTATTCCCTGGTTGCGTATAAATATTTAGATACAAATTAATATCCTCCCATGCATTCTCTATTTGTTGCATACTTTGCCTTTTTTGGTGGCCAGTAAATTTTTTAAAAGTCTACAAATTTTAATTTACAATTGTATATGGGGTGATAAATTCCACATTACATTTTGAACAAATGCTTACACCTGGGGGTTTAACTTTGCCCTGTCTATTAAAATATTACCTCACAGATCAACAGAGCTAACTTCCTAGATTGCATTCACCTGTACTCTGTGGATGCAAGAGCTGGGTGGAACGGGCTGACTTAGATTTATTGTCAGTCAATATGGCTTATTTATACACTATATAGGCAGAATGAATTCCAGCCACACACAGTTAAAATTACTTACCCAATGTCATATGGAGCTGGTAATTCGATTTGAACTGCACTCGTCAATTCCAAATCCACTGAAATTGCAAGTGCCGCTTAACATTGCTGAATGTAACACTGTAACACTGTTGATCACCCCCTTTTCCAGCACACTCTCCACTCCATTGACCTTTGTGATGTAGCCCTCTCCTGGTTCATGTCCTACCTATCCAACCACTTTTTCAGTACAGTATTTCCTTCTATGGTGTCTCCTACACTTCAATCCCTCTTTCTTTTATCTTTCCACCTCTCCCGCTCTCTCTTCTCCTGTGTGACAAATTGTCTCTCTGAAATCTCCTCCACCATTATCTGAAGCTCAACATGTCTGTAACCCTTTGTGTGATGAGCTCCACACTCTCACACTGTCCCCACACTGTCGCACACTCTCCAATGTGCTCTGGACATGTGACAGAAATGGACATGAAAGCTGCCAAAAATAATGGCTGTGGAAGAGGAGGGACTAAGAGGGAGAGGAACCTTTAGAAAGGGGGCGGCCATGTTGATATCAGATCTGCGTGGACCTGAGGGCTATCAGGTTCGGTCGAGGATTGCAGTGAGTACACGTGGCAGCAGAACAAGAGAGTTACATTCCAGACATGATCTAGAGCTTAATTGCCGTCGGAGGGGACCCTCAATGGCTATCAAGTACAGCGGTACCAAAACACCCTTATTGAAGTACAAACAGGCAACAGTTAGTACACAATGAGCTTCCACATTGTGCCAGCACCATCACATGCCAACATACCCAGGATTGTGGGGCTAATGCACCTCTTACACAGATTTACACCCGCTCAGCGTCATTGGGGAATGTGTTGTTTTACCTATCTGGCATACCTCGGACATTCAACTCCCCCTCCCTCCTCTCCAACCCAATTGTGACTAGCTGTGCAGCTGGACCAATCTGTACACTATCTCACACACGTAACATCCACAACCTCAAACCTTAATGTATCACCAGAACTTCTCCCACCACGATCCCCCAGCACCTCTCCCACCACGATCCCCCAGCACTTCTCCCAACATGATCCCCCAGCGCCTTTCCCACCACGATCCCCCAGCACTTCTCCCACCATGTGTGTGTGTATGTGTATGTGTGTGTATGTGTGTATGTGTGTGTATGTGTGTATGTGTGTGTAATGTTTTTTTAAAAAAAAAAGATATATATATTTTTTTTTAATATTCGGGGTACACTTCGGGGTCCATGCTCACACCGCGTTATAGCGGATCACGCTATAACGGGGTTGAGCTGTAGTAATAATAATAGTAATAATAATAATAATAGCTGAACATTTGTTCAGCTATTTAGGCAAAATTCTGGATAGCATGGACACCTAATTTGTTGTACTGCAGATTCTAGATACCAATTTATCAATCTGTAAATAAGGGTCAAGCAATACATCTTAGCATTTAAAGTTGTTAATCGTGGATATGTTATTTGTTGGCAAGGATATTTTTGTAGCTTTCACATTTGGCCTTTTTTCTTATATGCATTAATCTAATTACTCAGTACTCTTTTTCTGTTCAAGTGCAAACAAGAATTTAAGCAAACCTTTGTTAATATGCATTTTTATGGTGGAGAAGATTTTGGGATTTAAACATTTATAAATTTAGGATTTGTAATAATAACAGTAATACTGTACTAGTAATTATTAGTACTTGTATGATTATTTCTCAAATAACCGGCAAAAATCAGCAAGAATCATGATGAATTCTGCTTCTTTAGATGGAATAATTTCCCTTGAGATAACCTAGGAAATTACTTTTAGGCAGTTCGATGCTTTACATTTTACACAGATAAATAGCATTTCTATTTGTCAGCAGCACATGATTGTGGGATTCAATCCTTCTCAGGATCTAGTACTCCTTTGATGCATTTATGTTATGGACATATTTCAATTTGTGGCTATTATGGGGTGTGAAGCCATCACATTAATGTATTTGCATGTGATTTAAAGCAGCACCACTATCAAAACAAATGTCATCAATCTTTATGTCAGATTACTTGGAGCAAATACAATGTCAACGTACCCATTTTCTTGTTGGTTTCTTGTTATTTTCCAAGAGAGAAAATTGCTTAAAGTTTTAAAAACTCGAGCTCTATATTGGGTCCTGCTGTGATAAGTGAATTGCAATTCTGTTCAAAATTCTTGTTAGGAACCAATGCCTGCATCACTCTAAAACAAAATAATGAAAACAGCTTAAACAAAGAATGACCAACAAGGAAGTGATGGAAAGACAAATATATCAAATCCTTTTGGATTGTAGTTCTACAATAGCACTTCGTTGGATCACTGTTTATCTAAATTTGTATTCAATTTAGTCTTTTGTAGAACAGATATGCAAAATGTGTCAGGATAAGGCAGAAAAAGGGAAATCACCAAGCCTATGTGGGCAATGTGTATATTATAAACATTGTGGGAATTTCTATATAATAATGAATTATAGCCTGGTATTTTCAAGTGTATTATAAAAGTATTTACCTTTAGAATCTTAGGTCAAGTTGTTATGCTATAATGGGTCGCTACATTTACCAGTGTGTAAAGCTGTTCTTGAAGCATCACCCGGAACTGTTGGGAGGAATCTGGAAGTGTGTTCTCCACTCCAAAACAGAACAAACATAATAATCTTGACAATTTTTTTGTAATGTTATTTGTAGAACATGTAGCTGTGCATGTTTATATGAAGTGTATAACTATAAAAACAGAGGAGTGTTTTTCTTTTGGTTTTCACTGTAAATGAATATTTGTGTTTTGCTCTGCTTTTGGGCAACTCCACTTTATTGTCATATTTTCAGAATTGGAGTGTTGTCGGTGCTTAATCTCTATTTTATATGACATTTAAATTGTTTTTTTTTTCATTATTATTTTACAAATGAATACCCATGTACACAGCTAGTATTTAAAATAATCAAAGGTTTCCAAATAAGAACATGTATCACCCCATCCCACTCATGAACAAGTTATAATTTTTCCTTCCTCATTCCTGGACTTCCTTCTTGCTGTAAATTGGCATACAGTACATAATTGAACAAAGTTACATTTTCACTTAATATTGATTCAAAATAAATAATTTGGAGAACTAATTCCTTCTCTCAATATGTAAAAACTATACATAATTGAAAAAAAAGCATATAGAATGTTTTATAGAATTTAATTATTTTTAGCTCTGAAATATCTCTTTCTAATTTAAAAACACAGTTCTTATCCATTGCTTTATTCAGCGCATCCAACATCTTATGGAGAACATAATAGCTTTCTATTATTAGACCAATTCTCTGGCCAATTTCAAGGATTTGCCTATCCAATTAATCTTCAGAAATTACATTTATAGCTGCCAACACTGTACATTAACTAAACAATAGCAATGGAATCCAAGGTCCTTGTTGTTACAGTAGGTGTTTATTCCCTAAAAAAGCATGAGACACACATGAGCATGGATATAAATAATGCATTGGCCATAATGTCCTAGTATACTACAATGTATTTCAAAAGAACCTTCAGGTCCTATGTAACATGTTAGGACATATTGTTATACTATAATAGATACCTGGATATGGCAGCCTGCTATTCTACGTTTGTAGTATTTGAAAAATCAAAACAAAAATAAAATACTACAGGATGATAGCGAAACACACAAAAAAATTATAAATTTGGTGCTGGCTCACACCAAATCATTGCCTTGAGAAAGACCCCTGTGGGTCAAAACATAATTTTGGTATGTCTTATCTTGTAAGTTTTGAATAAATAAATACAATTTTGTAATCTTTCGCTTGATGCATCATGGAGCTTCTTTACTTATCAAGCTTTTACTAAACTTGTCCGGAGAAAGATCCTTGAAAGACCGAAACTTAAATAGTAGTTAAGAAATCCTTTTGCATCATTTATCGATGTAGCAAAGTTTACTGTTCTCTGTGCTGCCCGCACGATCATGTATCTGTATCTATCCTACCCCTTGATGACAGATGACCGAATATAGATATCTACATCATATGGGGAAATACTATAGGACCATATTTGGTCAACTACGTCATCAAGGGGGTTGGACTGGATGTTGAAATCATTATAATGTATATTTTGTTAATGCTTCTCAATGGGCAAAAATACTATTATCCAGACTTAGCTAATGGGACTGTTGCCCATTATTGGGTGAGGGGGTACTCTGGTTGGGGAAAAGGGCTGCGTGATGTGGCTAGTTGCCCAGGAGTGGATGGTTAGACTTCCCGGGGTCCCAGGGAGGGTGGGGAGGGTGGCAGGGGTTAACCTCCTTCCTTACCATAGCAGTTAGCCACAAAGGAAATTAAGGGGGGGTAAGAAATGTATTTTTATATTATTAATTCATATTTTTGGGTATGAGAGCTTACAATGGATTGATAATGTGGCTAGCTAGGCCCACCTTGAGAGAGCCTAGGTATTCAATGGGTTATGTTTAAAATGTATTTTTAGTTTTCTGATTGGGGGTTACCCACTAATGTATTGATGGGGTAAGTAATTTAGTCAGGTCTGTCCTGCCCCTTGATGACAAAGATAACCGAATATCGGTATCTCTGTTATGAGGAGAAACACTACAGAACACTATATTCGGTTATCTACGTCACCAAGGAGGTTGGTCAGGACATTTAATTGATTCCTATTTCCTGTCCAACCCCCTTGATGATGTAGATGACGCATATGTACCTATAGTATTCCCCTTATGACTTAGATATCCATATTCTGTTATTTACATCATAAAGGGACAGGACATATACAGAGACTGCTTCTGAGCAGCTCGATAAGACATGGACAGAGACTGCTACTCTCTGAGACTCCAATGTGCAGCTCTACCAGACTGGCTGGCCCATGAGGATTAACGCTGTAGGGATCCTGCTTCAATCCTAGTGGGCCGAAAAATGTATGATTTTCGGGGCCGCAGCTAGCCTTGGATTTTGGCTTTTGTCCACGGTGTCAGGGACAGTAAGTCTTGCTGCATCTGTATTATGTCCTGTGAGTGTGCTGCTGACTTTGATATTACTTTGATAATACACTAGAAATATCTGAAAAAATGCTCAATTTTCAGCTTCCATAAATACATACCTAAAACCCAAAGAATAAAAAACAGAAGAAATTAATGAGCACTCACGACCCCCATGACAAGAAATATTCAACATATATTTAGTTTAAAAAAAAAATGTACATTCCATTTTATTACTATGTACATTTCAAAATGTAATTTTACATCAATGCACAACAGAAAAAACTAAATTCCCAGAATATCTTAAATGTTAGGTAAAGTTCAGTGAAAATACAATGTAAAGCAGGAGTCAGCTTTTACTTATTGAGTGGACTTCTCTTTAAAGTACACTACAATTTAAAATGCCTAGTCAACACGGTATCCCTAATACATATGATGTGAGTCGACTTCAGTTTCCATTACAGGCCCATGTATTATTGGATTATGTCAACTTCGTGACTATACACCTATCTATTCAAAATGCATACTTCTCATGTAACAAACTAGTCCTTCTCTTTGGTAGAGATGATCCATCAAGAATACAATTCAAATGGAGAACCTGATCTAGCACTGTTTTTCTGATAAATAAATGGAAAAATACATGTTGTTTTATTAATCATGTTGGTTAAAACATTCCACTGCAAGTCAGTAATGTTACAGTCTCGGCCCTGCTATTTTAGGTATTCACACCTCTCCTGATGTGCTCACTCCATCAGTCTTTACCAAAGAGTAGTAATACTGTAGTTTGTTACATAAGCAGATTTGAGTCAGCGAAGGGCCACCCAAAGACTTGTCTGGGCAGCAGGTGAAGTTGAAAAGTACATTTGTGTGTCCTCATCATTGAGGCAATATTTGAACCCAAAAGATCTAATTTGTAGCGATAAAGTAGAAGAAGATTTCAAAGATCCTAATGGTATGCCCACAGAGAGATTGACAAAAGAAGATGAGTTCTTAGAAAAATGAGAACTTATCAAAAGACACAGAAGGGTCTAGTAATATAAACAGGGTGTAATGACCTTGGTCTTTGGCAGCATGAAGGCCATTAGTTAATTTGTTTAAAGTTTTTTCACTGGAGCAATCAGTGTGGAAACCATGTTGTTGAGAGTCTAGGAGAAAACAGGAGTTAAGAAAATGGAGCAAGCGAGACAATACAAGGCATTCAAGTAGTTTGGAATCAAAAGACAGAAAAGATAGAGAGTGAAAACTAGAGTGAGGGCATATTGTTTTTGAGAATACACAGTATACATACTGTATATTATGTATATTATGTACATTGACCAGGAGGCCTTGTGGTACCATTAGAGATATCCCCAAGGTCAATGTACATATCTCCCTGTGTTTCCCTAACCATCCAATAAAAGTGAGATTCCTGAAGAGCCGTCAAAAATCAACATATTGTCCACAAAGAAATTATGGTGACAACATCCAACAACACAGAACTCCATGGAGCAAAGCTTCAAAAGACCCAGAAGTATAACTAAATATGTGGTAGCTTAAAACAGGTGTTTGCGTTTTCATATTAAATAGATATTTAAGAAAAATTAAAATAGGGACCCAGGAAAATACTGTAATATTTCAAACTGTAATATTGTTTGACTGTTTGAATGTATATGGATGGCAGTGGCCATTCTAATTTCCATAGGAGATAATCTTTAAACAAATGATAAGAATATCGTGAGCTATTACTGGATCAGACCAAATGGTCCATCAAATACAGTATCCTGTCTTCAACAGCGGCAAGTACTGGTATCTTCTGTGTAAGTGCATCCCTGACATATCAGATATGTCAATGCTCATAGTCCGTGAATAGATCTAGTCCTCTTTTAAAGCAATTCATTCTATTTGCCACAAACTCCAGTGGTGGGAAGTTTCAGAGGCTGATTTTTCATGGAGGGAAAAGGTGTTTGATTTATTTTTTAAGCTATAAAAAAAAGTCTTAAATAATATCTTTAAAATGCTACTACAGAAATTAAAAAAAATGGTATCATTGCTCAATAAAGCAGCAACATGACTTCAGAATGGCAAAAAGAATGGAACCATAAATTTTTATATGGTGGCTAGAGGGGATTGTGATTTGCTAATAAGCATTCCTTTGCCTTTTGACAAGTATAAGAAGAAATATAGAGAAGAAGCAAGGAAAAATAAAGACTCGGATGAGTGTCTGATATCATTCAGGGAAAGTTACTATTGATTTTTATATATGCTTATCAGAATCTATTTAGTTTTCCCTCTTTGAGGAATTGACCACATTGCACTTTTAGAGAAAAATCTATGGGAGGACACGACACTACATTTGTATGGATAAACATGCCCAGAACGTCCCAACTTCCTTTCAAATTATATGGAATCACAGTAAAAGATGTGATATATTTCCATCAATACACAGTCCCTGATGGCTACTTGCTTCATCCTTACCAGCACACAGCTTACACTAACCAAGATGTTCTTTCCATTTTTAAACCCACCCCAGTGTTTAACTCTTATGACTAAGTTCATATTACTAAAATATTGCAATATCTTATTTTTTTCACCCGTTTCACTGAGTCTTTTGGTTGGCTCCGTTGTGCTGCTTTATCCCAATACATTGTTTTGTAGGGACATGTAATTATTTTCTATGCAAAACCCATAACCGTTGTTATTTTGGTGAAATAGAAGAAACAATCAAACTGCTTTAACAACAGTACTGGTAAATACATGATCACATTTCTGCATCTGTAATGATTTTCAGCCACATAACTTGTTCTGTATTTATATTTTATCCCTGAAGACAGTAACTTCAAAACATAATTATACATTGTTTCCTGAATCTCCTGAATTAATGTTGTTGTTTTTTTGTACTAGGATACAATAGCAGCTACTTTAAGACAATAGGATTGTTACTCTTTATTTGCAGTTTGTTTAGACTGATTAGAAATAAAACTAAGACATTGTACCAGCGACAGATTGTTCCATAAGAGCAACTTCACATATTCAGAGCATGACTTCTTTTAACACTTCTCTTTCAATAAAATATTCTTCCCGCCTGCACCTTGTTGAAACCTTTTATATATTTAAAAATTTTAATCATATATCAGGCAAAACTGATTTCTGTATTGGACTGTTTTCAAAGCAACTTTATAGTATTCACCTTTCATTAGTTAATCTCTGTAATGTGATGTAATTTAAAGTATGCTTGAGTAGCAAATTACCTTCCCATCGACAGTGCCCTATTCATTCAGCAACAATCTCCTCTTCTGTGCTCTGTGCTGACCTATGCCATTCACATTTTTATTATGTAAACACTTATATGGATCAAAACACACTGCACTGTGCAGCATTCTGAATCCCCATATGAAAAAAAAAACAATGTTATGTTGCACAGAGAAAAATGTGTTTGTCAGTTTTATAAAAACAGATGTTTCCGGCAAGCTGTTGTAACCATGTGTAAAATTGGTGTACAGATCTCTCTCATGCTGGCAGTAATCCTGGTAAGAAGGCAGGGTTGCCAGTAACTATCATGGAGGTTTGCCTCAAACCCTGGTGAAGTGTCATATGTAGCAAAGGAAGTGAAGCATGCTTTGGGTCCACTGTTCGTGACTCATAGGTGTTTTTTTCGGGAGTCTATATATTACACATAACTGCCTAAAGTTAGCCAGTATAAGTCTGTCTTATGTCCTTGAGTGAAGTGTCTGTCAGAGAGACAAGTGCAAGCTGATTACACACTGTGTCCAGGGACCTGGCACAGCTGGTGGTCTCCCTTAGGGGAGAGGTGGAAGAGCAACTCAAATAGGAGAGAGGAGGAACATTCTGCATGGAGTACCTCATGGAAATGTGCGGCTAAGTATGACCGCTATGATGGGCAGTCTGCCAAGTAACATGCTATTAAAGATGCCCTGGTTCAAGAGATCCTTCCTGAGTGAGTCTGGAGTTATTCCCCAGGAAGATGCACCAAGGAGTTCCCTGTCAGATACTCATCCCTGCTGCCGTAGGGATCCTGATGGGGTGGAGGCGCTGTACCAAATGTGAGTAGGACTCAGCACACTACCTCAGATGCCTGTCATGGTGATATTCCCCATTACCAACCAGCGGGAGACTCAGGAGTCTCGTTACCAGCAGGTGCACCAAAACACACATACATGTAATTGGGAGCAGATTACACCCACAGGGGCCAATATGAGATTGGGTGAGGGTCTGACCGTTACATTGTGGAGGCGCTGCTGAGATACCTATCAACAGGACAGGCTTTTGCTAGGTACACTAGGAAACAGGAGTGTATGCTGCCAGTCAGTGCTGGGGATGGGATGGGAGCCTATGGGTAGTCAGGAAGGTCTGGACGACTGCAAAGCACACCCTAGGGCCCTGCATGGAGTAAAGTGGGTCTGGAGACAGGGCTATAGCTGTTCAGGTCACCTTGAGGCAGCTAGTCGTAGGATGCCTGAGGGGATAGCCTGGTTAATGCGGGTCAGGAATTCCTGAGAGGATCTGCGTTAGTGATAGCCAACAGTAGGTTGACGCCCTAGTACTGCATGGGAGAAGCCAGAGTACTCTAGCCAGTAACCAGAACACTTACCACAGAGCACATACTGGAGGAAAGCATGGTGATTGTTTTTGTAAACAGCTGTAAATTGTTATATTAGTCATTACTAAAATGTTTCAGCCTTAGAGCTATCATAAGTTTTGATAGTGCATGTTAACTTAATGCATTTACAGTATACAGTAATTAAAATACATTTTGTGTCATGGGTTTTCACATGTTTTGTGAAGTCATGTGGTGAGAAGCAAATGATCATATGAACTAGAAGTGAAAAGTAATTTCATTTCATCATGTATTTTGTAGCTCCTATATTCTTTTGCATTCACCTTCACAAAAGTACATGCTTAGTTAGTATTTGTCTTAGCATTTACAGCTGCATTAAACCACTACCTTTAATGGTGCTGAGAACACCTAAATGTTACCACTCGCAGGGCATAAGTGACCTAAAATGCTACATTTTGCTGTTGTGTGCTGAGCCATAGCCAGCCCCCTACAGGTTTGTTCTGAGCTAAATTGATCATACCTGCAGAGCTGTAACTAAAGAGCTTTTTTGCACAGTAGTGCACCGAGTTAAAGTCCCACACTGGTAGAAAAAAAAAATACAGGCACTAACATACTGTGTGCCACTGACATGTTTGATATTTAACCACTTTAGTATGTAAAGTCAGCAAAAACACAGTATTTTAAGCAGAGATGCACAATACTATACATAAATAATTTACATTGGGGGTGCAGCGCTTATAGAGGGCTAGCGCTTCAGAAAGAGAACTTAAAATTAGAAACGGGTGCACTGAATTAAACAATGTTTAGTAAACTGAAACTGATTTTAGCAGCAAAAGTCGAATTATTGGTTTCATGTTTTTGTGACATTATTTGTGTAAAAGTGAGCAGAAAGTGCATACAATTCCATTGATGTAGTCAATTGAAACCATTTGGTAGAGTATAAGGTTCCAATATTTGTAAAATTCTACATTTTACAAATTAAACTAAGGTGTAGATTTAATAGGCAGTGATGGTAGGAAAGTATAATACAATTTGATATTGCCAGAACAAGATACATATGCTATAGGTTCTAGAGCAATCAATTTCCATAGCGTAGCTTCCAAATGATATATTCTTAAAGTATCCTCTCCAGATGCTATATAGACAAATAAGCAGCACTTCCCTATTGATATAAAGAGTCTAACAGTAGAATTAGGTGCATGTGGAAATAAGGAATCCCCAATGCCTAAATCAGTGATTTTAAACCGGGGTTCCGCAGAACCCCGGGGTTCTGTGAGCACTTTGCAGGGGTTCCATGGCTGCCAGGAACTCTCCCAGCTGCAAACTCTCCCAGCTGTTTGAGGCCAGGCGGCGTAGTGCCACCCCTCCCCCCCCAAACGTAGCAGTGGCCTGGCGGCTCCCAAGCTCAGCAGCAGTAGCCGCCCGGTCACTGCAATCCTTCCTCTCCCTGCCTTCTCCTGTCGGCACAAGAAGTCGCGTGCAACTTCCAGCTGACAGGAGGGAGAGGAAAGATCAAGTAAGAGCGTGCGCTCTCACTGCAGGGATTTTTGCTGCACGCCGAGATAGAGTGTGTGTGTGTGTGTAAGAGATAGAGGGGGTGTGTGAGGGGGAAGAGACATGAAGGTGGATAAGAGATGGGGGGAGAGGGTGGGGTGGGGGTGGCAAGAGATGGGGGAATGGGTTGGGGTTCCCAGAATTTTACAATCTAATTTTGGGGTTCCTTAACCCAAAAAAGATTGAACAGCACTGGCCTAAATACTATACAAAACCACAACATTGTCCTCACCACTCTAAATGGAATAAAGTTTCACAAGGGTACCAATGAAAACCCACAAACAGAATGACACTATACATGTAGCAATCACAATGAAAAAAAGATTATTTAATTAACAACATATCAGATAAACAATTAAATTTAGTGGAATGTACAACACATCCAGCACAATATATTAAACTTAAATCAGAGAATGTACACCGAAGCTTATATAGCAACCACGCTAACACACCCAAAACCAATAGCCAAGCTATAAAAATACAAAAGCAGATGTAAATACTAATCCACCATTTAAAAAAACAAAACTTATGGAGCAGAAAAAAACAAGAACACTGGGAGGGAGAAGACACTAAACAACACTGAAAAATAAGGGGTAAGGAGCCCTTTCAAGGTCCATTCCCACGTGCCCAAGATTATGATTAGGAACGTCCTGTAGGGTCTCCCTCTATTCAATTCAGTCTCCTGTAAAGTCACACAGGGGCACGTGGGAACGGGCTTGTTATCCCGAAGTCTTAACGTTACCCACCTTTTTTATATCAATTACTTATTATTTTTTTCAGTGTTGTTTAATGTGTTGCACTGGACTTTCCACTATATTCATTGTATGTCTTAGGATCTCTGATGCGTTGTTAATGAAATAATAGTTTTTTCATTGTGTTTGCCATATTGTCATTCTGTTTGTGGGTCTACAGTACATTGTTACCCCTGTGTGACTGTATTCTACTTAGAGTGCTGAGGACAATTTTGTGATCCTCTTCAGATGATACGCTACTGTATCTGCCTCCAGCGGCATGTTTATCGATGCCTGCACAATGTAATGTACTGTAATTATCACCTAGCAGCCAACACAGTAGCAAACAGTGTGAACCTGAACTGTAAGATTTTATGACTGATTTTAAAAATGGTTACAAAGTCTAGATGATTAGTTTACTTTAGCAATGTTCTGTTTCAAGATGGAAACAAATTGGGAGGAAAAGCCAAATAAATCTTATAAAAATGTAGCTGGCAATTTCTCTCAATTTTCTCCCTATCCACTTATGTCTGCATGGAAATGAGACGTTCTTCACTAAAATTGTCACACATACAAATGTATCAATTAACAACATTTTGGTACAGTGTGTCTGTACAGTATATATGCAAGCTTCTGGAAAACAAATGTATTAATTGACAAGCTATTTGGTATGTCTGTGTATACTAGTCACAACCACTCCTTTCTATTTTATTGACATGTCATATTGTTATAGTATATGTTAGTCTGTATTGGCTGAGCAACATCTAAGTGTCTGTAGAGTTATAGTAGGGTTGAATTGGTGGTGAACAAGAAAAGAAGAACTGTATTCAGCACGTCATCATCAACTCTACTCTTGTGTGAAGTGTCCTTATTATATGCTCTGACAATCTATATTCAACTTTAACACTAGATCATAATAACTGCTTTGTAACTTTCTGTGCTATACTTCCACCTCAGGCCTGATTTATACATTTGTTCTCTCAATTTATATCCTCCAATACCCGGGAACGCATTCCTGCTAACTTTCTCTCCCTACCACCTGGACTGCATCCCAAAATGCCCTCCCTATTGCTGTTTCTGTTTGCTGTTTCCTCATCCCTTTGTAAACTTTTCTATTTTCTCCAAAGTCCCCACTCTCCTCCTATCCACATGACTTCCTCTCTCCTTCCCTCCACCTTTGCATGTGCCCATACACTGCACTACTATTAACATACCTCTATCCCAGCTTCTTCTGCACCCCACAATAAATAGCACTCCCACAAATAATCTTCTCACCTCCATTTACTCTTTCTACTCCTCCTTACTGCTGTTGGGTTCTCTCTCCTATTCTTGGACCTGCCCATATACACTTCCTCTTGCCCATGCCTCCCTGAATCCTCCTCCCTCCCTGCTAAAGGTGCTAACCCATCTCATTTAATACCTTTTCTTGTTTCCCTTCCTTCTCTATTCCCTTCTCCTCTGCCATCTGGAATATCCGCTCTCTGACTATCAAGGCTCTGGTTATACATGACCTGTTCTGCTCTCACTCTCTTCACATCTTTGCTCTAACAGAAACCTGTCTCTCACAATACAGTATGACTGCAGTGGAGCTGCTGTCTCCTATGGTGATCTCTCTCTCACACTCCATGCCTCAATGGCCGCAGTGGTGGGGTAGGTCTCTTCGTCTCCTCCTGCTGCCACAATGAGCTCTGCCCCATGCTTCCATCTGTTTCTTTCTCTTCATTTGAGGTTCACACTGTCCAGCTTATCTATCCTCTCTCTCTGCATGTGGCAGTCATCTACAGATCGCTGACATCTACCTCTACCTCCACCTTTCTCTGACCTTGAATCCAGGTTTTCCTTCCTATCCTCCGACGCTTCTATAATTTACTGGATACTTCAACTGTAGTATTGATGATCCCTCAGTCTCCTGGTCATCTTGGGTTCTCTCTTGTGTTGTGTTAGGAATTGATGTTTTTTCTTACGGTTTTTAATATTCTAATTAGGTTGAGGTGAGGGCGTGGTCAGGTGAGGTAGAGCAGCAAGAGACGGAGTGTGCAGGATCAGAGGAAGCTCTGTATGCCCAATGTCAGGTTGCCCCCTGTAGGGCCATATGCCCGCCAGGCCACGTAGGGTCTGGCTGCAAATTTTGGATGAGTGGCTGGTTTCACTCATCTTATTATATAGTTTAATTTTTGTTGTTCTCGTTTTTTTCCATGTTCCCGGAGGGGGAAAGTCCCTTTTTTCTATTTTTTACCCTTTTGTGTTCCCTACAACCATTAAAGTTTTTTGTTCACAACTTTCACATGAGAGAGAGAGACATGATATTGGAAATGACTAGTCAAACACCATTGAAGTTAGTATTCCTGAATGTTAAAGGTCTTAATAGTAATATTAAACATAGACTGGCTCTAAAATAATTTAAAAACCTGAAAGCAGATTTTGTCTTTCTACACGAGATACATTCAAATTCCCAAGAACCCCCAAATACTTTTAGCAGGACATACCATATCGCATTTTACTTGTCTTTTACCAGTAAGAAAAGGGGGTTGTGTTTTTGATAAAACAGGGTATCCTTGGAGGCCAAGAGGGACAAGGGAGGGAAGTCACTGGTGGTCCATGGTCTTCTCTCAGGCCAACATATTACATTACTGAATATGTATGCGCCTAATGAGGGACAAATTGTTTTCCTAAGGGAAACATTGGAGTGAATGGAGGATAATCAAGAAGAGCTATACATTGTAGAAAGTGATTTCAATATGATCCCAGACACGGATGTGGACAAATCCACACTTACAGGACATTCGCACTCCGCTATGACATACAGTGTAGCAAAGAAATTTAGATTGCTAATCAAAGAATTTGGTCTGTTGGAAACCTGGTGTTGCTCACATAAAGGGCAGAGAGATTATTCCTTCTATTCGCCCCCACATGATTCATATTCTACAATCGATAATATTTGTGTATCTCCAACTATTCTAGAAGTATTGGTCCACTCAGATATTGGGCCCAGTACTTGGTCGGACTATACCATGGTGGCCATCCTGTTTGATCCACCATTCACCAAGATTCAGTAATTTCATTGGAGGATGAATGATTCTTTACTAAATTATCCAGAGATTAGCACACAAATTATTTTCAGTCTAAAATGCGTCTGTAGAATCAACAGCGATTCTGTGGGAGTCACATAAGGCCACGATTAGAGGACATCTTACAGTATTTCAATAGCATCATACAGAAAGACAATAAAAATGGAAAGACAAAAATATTTAACAAAAAAATGTATAAAGTTAGAAAGCTCACATAAAAAACCCGTCGAAGAAAGTGTATAACCTTTTGAACCAGGCAAGGGAGGAATTTAAAAGATTACAACTGGAGGATGTAGAGAAGGCCATTAAGTGGACTAGGCAGACGTACAATGACAAGGGAGATAAGGCAGATCGTCTATTAGCAAACAAACTCAGAGGGCTCAAGGCAAGGGCCTTGGTCACTGCTATTATATTAAAACGTGGGGGAATGACCTATAACCCTTCAAGGATCGCAAAAGGAATTTGCTAAATTTGATACGGAACTTTACGGTCTAGACAATTCAAACCCGAATACTAAAGTCCCAGGTTTGTACCAGATTGAGGATTATCTGAGAGATTGTTCCCTTCCAAAATTGACGGAGGAAGATCTTAAGATTTTAAAAGAAAAAATAACTCTGATAGAACTGGGAAAAGCGGTCGGTTCTTTGAAACCATTGAAAGCACCGGGCCCAGATGGTTTCTCAAATCTTTACTATAAAAATGTAATAGCCACTTAAGGACCTTGTCTGTTGAATCTATTTAATGATTTCCTCAGTGGAAAAGAAATTCCTCCACAGATGTTGAAGGCCAATATAGTGGTGTTCCCAAAAGAGGGAAAGGACCCTTTATGTTATGGTAGCTACAGGCCAATCTCACTTCTTAACACAGATTTGAAAATGTATAGCAACATTTTAGCCAACAGACTGAATTCAATGCTCCCAAGATTAATTCACTATGATCAGGTGGAATTTGTGAGCGAGCGCCAGGCATCAGACAATGCAAGAAAAAGTATTAATGTTATTGATCAAATACACAAATCCAAACTGAATGCTATGGTGCTGAGTCTAGAGAGGGAGAAAGTGTTTGATAGAATAAGGTGGTGCTTTCTAGATAAGACATTAGAGGAATTAAGATTCTCCGGAGTCTTTCTACAGGGAGTCCCTGCTCTCTATCACCAACAGTCACCCTGAAGATCCCAGGAGGGGAGTGGAATCTAATAACAATTAAAAATGGGACTAGGCAGAGGTGCCCCCTTTCCTCCTTTTTTTCACTCTGACAATCGAGCTTTTAGCACCTCCCCAAATATACAAGGGATCAAAATAAAAGATGAGTGCTATAAAATATTGTTGTTTGCAGATGATTTCATTCTTACTATATCTAACCTATTAACATCTCTTCTGAACTTGCAGTCCACCCTTTGGGGGTTTGGGGAGCTCTCCAGGTATAAAGTAAATATGGGAAAATCAGAAGCTCTAAATTTGACGCTAACAGAATAGGAGGTCAAGGTGCTTAAACAACACTTTGACTATAAATGGAAAAAGACCCATTTGAAATATCTGGAAATTCATTTTACCAGAGATAATTATTTATTATATAAATATAATTACCCTGACCTATTCTCCAAAATTAAAAAAGATCATCAAGTTTGGAATAATCATGGTATATCCTGGATAGGGCATATAACTGCAGTTAAGATTAATATTCTCCCTAGACTTTTGCACTATTTTCAGCTATTACCGGTAGTTGTCCGCATTCAAATATAAAAGAAATTCAGAATCTAATTATGCAGTCTATCTGGAAACATAAACAACTGAGGATAGCTAGGTCAATTATGTTGGACTCAAAAGAAGGAGGTGGTATGGCCGTTCCAAATATTCTAAAATATTATATAGCTTCTCATATTAAACAAATGGTTTACTGGCACTCTCCTAGAGGAGTATATGCTTGGGTGGACCTGGAGAGCTCACTAAAGAACCCGATTGGACTGTCTTCTTTGTTGTGGTCTAGTTCTAGGTTGGGGACCAGGAGCCAGTCAGAACCAACAGTAATTGGATTTACTTTGAAAATTTGGCAAAAAAGAAATATAAGGTTGTGTCGATCCCTACTAGGCTCGCGCCCCTGTTCGATAATCCAGAATTTGCCCCGGGTTTTCAGGGTCAGGGTTTTGAAATTTGGACATATAGAGGAATTCTGGAGATAGGAGATTTATTAGAAAAGGATAAACTAATGTTCCTTGAGGAACTGAGGAGAAAGTATGGTTTGCCCCAAATGGAGCTATTTAGGTATATGCAGGTCCGCCATTTTGTGTGTCGGGCCTCCATGATGAGGAATTTCCTAGATATACACGATTTGAAGATTTATGTAAAACAAAAAAATACCAAAGAGGTTTGATATCATCTCTGTACCAGGAGCTAACTTTCAACAAAGATACCCCAAACCACAAATATATGGACCAGTGGGCTCTGGATTTCCAGACTGACATAACAAAGGAGGACTGGGAAGATAGCTGGGAAAATGCGGGTAAAACCTCTATATGTACGGTAACAAAAGAGAATATATATAAAATGTTGTTACTGTTGCGGCTGCGTTTATTCTAAAACTTACCCGGAATTGTTCGGTGCTGTTTACTTTTCCAGCCGCATCTCTTGGCCGCGCGCCAGCCGCATCTCCGTTCAGCACTAATGGCGCTGAACAATGAAAGCGCCTGCGGCGCCGAAACTAAAAAAAAAAAGCCCACGTCTGCCCGCGGTTTAAAAATTCCCGCGGTGGCGGCCGATTTAGGCTAAAGGCGGCCGCCACTGTATGTTGGTACTACATCCCCAAAGGACTAAAGCTGATGTTCCCAGTGACCTCGGACACATGGTGGAGGGGTTGTGGACAATAAGATCTGGCACGTATATGGTGGTATTGCCCAGTAATGCAGGCATATTGGAAGACAGTTTTGAAACTAATAAAAGATGTGACTGATATCAAAATTCCACCAGACCCAACTCTGATTCCCCTAGCTAAACCTATGGAAGAAGTGAACCATTATACACAAAGATTGATTCTACATATTCTAATAGCAGCCAGATGCACTGTAGCAGCGGCATGGAAAAAGACACTCCCGCCCTCCAGAAGAGAAGTAATTAGAAGGGTTAATGATGTTCAATTAATGGAGAAACGTACCTAATTTCTGAACCCCACCACTAGGAAGTATGATAGAGTCTAGGAACCCAGGAATGTTGGATAGGGGTGTGCTCCCGGAGAAAGGTGTGCTCCCGGAGAAAGAGAGGATATGGGAGGGCTGAATATAACATATGGTGTTTACCAAATGTTATATGACATGTAAAGTGATTGTTGTTGTTTGTAAGAAATTTGATACAGCATGGTTGTTCCCCCCCACTCTTTTTATTTTTCTATTATTCCCCTTCCCATTTATGTGTGAAAAAATAATAAAATATATGTTTTAAAAAAAAATCCCTCTCCTGGCATCCTATTAAATTTCAGATCACCTACAAAGTTCTCCTCCTTACCTTTAAGGCTCTGCAATCCTCCATCTGATCCTTGCTACATATCCGCTTTGATCTCTCGTTATCCCCCTCGCTCATCTCCTGCGCTTCACGCACAACTATCTCCTCTCCACCCCTTTCACCTCTGCTGCTCTCTGTCACCGTAAACCCTTTCCCCTCATTACACCTTACCTGTGGAACTATCTCACACTTAGACAAACCTTAAGACTCACCTCTTAAATTAAGCATTCCAAAAGCCTGGACTCATGACTACTGCTCCACACACACAGTTGTTCTTACCAACTATTGTGGCCAAGTACTGCCATCTACTGCACTTCTTCCTGCACCTGCTGTCTCTGTAAACCTCACACTATTCCACTTAGATTGTAATCTCCCGGTGGCAGGGATTTCCTTTCCTATTGCCTGACTTTGTTGCATTTATTGTATTATAATTCCCTGTACTGTTTTGTATCTTATATATCAGCGGTGCGCCAACTTTTTTTGCTGCGCCCCCTCTGCCTGTGCTGGTCCGGTGGTGCGCCCCCTCCCCATTACCTCGCATAGCTTCAAATTATGTCACAGGGTTGTGTGACGTCACGTCACATGACCCGCGGCATCACATTACGTCATGTTACTGTGGCAACTGCGGATGTTATGGTTTGATATGCAGTACATTTGTTATATTAAACAACCAAGATGAAGAGCTGTTGCGTAATCTATTAGTTGTAATATTTTCTGTTGTATCTTGTGTGCTTAAATATTTCATTTGTTAAACATGTAGCAACTCATACAGTAGTAGCATAAGATTGTAGGACCAGATCCACATTGGTGTGCAGAGCAGATGGAAACTCTTGTTTTACATATCTAATGGATTTTGTGCACATAATCCTTGGCTTAAATTCAGTAATGTTAATTATGCAACAGCTATATAATTTCTAAATATAACGAAGTTCCTGGAACCGGTTTTCTTCCTGATATGCAATGATATAAAGTTTCTCCCCAAATTCTCAGTTGGATTTACTGGTCACAAAATGTTTCTTTCTTTTAATGTTTAGCACTTAGGAAAATTAGATTTGTAGTACTTTCGTTGAACTAAAGTACTATTTAAGCACTATGTTACAAAGCTGAAAGACTGTATTTTATCAGCGAACGCAGAACTAAAACATCTAGTTCCTTTGGGCTAAGTTGAACTTTAGGTTAATATTTCACTGTTCTGGATTTAGTTAAACGCTGCTGCTGACTGTGATGTTCACATGCTTTCTTTTGTGAAGGCTGTCTTAGCTATCATAACACTGTGAAAATCTGATCATTACAGAAATACAGTAAATGCAAAAAGGACTGCATAGCACTTTTTGCTATGTACAATACATTATAAGATAACCACGTACGGATAAGCTCTTTATTGGCCTATAAAAAGCAATTAAACATGCTGTTAACAGAAAAAAATATAGTGAAATCATAATATTACAATAATGCATTGCAAACGTGCACATCGGTGGGTCTTATCTGTTTGAGGCATGCTGGTTACTTTCTTGTAAATTAATCATAATAAGCTTTAGAAATAAGTAGATGCCACAACGGTGATTGGGGTGAACGTTACTGATATTAGAGTCAAGTAATATTTTAATAAACAATCAGGTTGATGGATCACACAATTGTTATGCTTGCTAGAAAGTACAGTTTTATTGCGCTGCAAGATGAAACTGGTGAACATGAGCTTCATGTTCATGCTAAAGTAGCAGCCTCATTGTGTCTGTTAAATTTCACTTCCAGTACTGACTGCTGTTTCATTGGCACTATCTCTTGCTAGAGTCTTTCTGAGCATCTGTGACTGCAACCTATTTGGTATTATTCTGTTTATCAGCACATCTCTTTTATTTCAAAACAGCCATGGATTCCTTTGTGAAGTGCAGTTATCCCACAGTATGGTCAAAATCAATCCTTCATCCCCATAGTGTTACCTCTAATCCCATATTTGACAAAAGAAAAGAATTACCCAAAATCACAAAATACATTGCTTCATTTTTACAAATGTTTTAGAGACTTTGGGATTTAAAAAAAAAAAAAATTGATTAGTTAAAATTGCAAAGCAAACCAGTGCTGGTTCTGGTTTATACATCTTTTGCTACTGTATATCATGATTTACGTCAGTAATGTAGAAAATCTCTGAAAATGAATAATAATAATAATAATAATGTATCAGAAATAAGCCCCCAATTAAAATATGAAAGAAAAAATGTTTGTGTTGATTACATTCCTCTGTTATTTGAGATGCCAACGCCTGTATGTGTTGTATTGGGATTACCTAGTTCAGTCCAGGCTTTTTGTCTAAACTGTCAATTAACTTGGACATTTGCCATAAATGAGTACATTAGGGCCCCGCTCATACGGTGGGTTCCGTTTCATTGTGCCGCCAAAAAGCGTAACTGGCGATTTTCTGCGTCCCCTACCCTTCTACGCATGCGCAGACTTGCAGTCCCCCGTTCTGCGCATGCGCGAACTCAGCCACCCCCTTCTGCACATGCTCAAATTCTGCTGTCCTCCTTCTGCGCAGACATGGCGGCCCCCTTCTCGGTACTACCGTATTGGCGGATCGCCGAGAAGCGGGGCCCTACTGTAGTTCACTCTACATATTTATTTATTTTTACCGCCCTCAGCCCTCTATTTTTTTACATGGGTGGAAAGAAGAGGGACTCTATGTGACAGGGCTGCTTGTACTATTGTGTAAGTTAAATGCATGTTTGCTTTCTGGCATCATAGTGCACCACCTTTCTTTCTGTTTTGCTTTTTGCTGGGCCCAGCGATCTTTTTTGTTTCCTTTATCTGAAACTTTACTAACCTTTAATGTGGTGTCCTGAGGTCAGTCAGTATAATGCAGGTATGGTTAATGTTAAACACAGTTTGATGTTACACAGCCATGGGACAGTCTCTGTTAAAAAAGAAAAGGATGTTCCCTTCCTGCTGACGAAGTTGAGACATTAGGGGGTCTGGCATAACAACATAACAGCATTTAGGATGAAGCCATTTTGTGTGAATATTTCAATCCGCCATCTTGTCTTGTCTTTGTGAGTCTAATTTCTGTGTTTCATTTCTGTATAAACAAATGTGTGAAGCACAGGAATGGAATTTTTGCTCCTAGCTAAATTTATTGACTCTTCCTCATCCAATCAGCTTCAAATTGAAAGTGTAAACAGGCTAAAAGTTATGAGAACCCATGAGATAAGCTTAGATTCTTGCAGTAGATTTATTCTCATAACATATTGCTAGGCGACAGAATAGGCACATCCCATTTAACCCCAGAATGGTTTCTAGCTGACAGGTAGTTATACAATATTGTTATGTATTACAAAATGACATCAACTTTAATATTATTATGTATTACAAAATGAGGTAATGTTTAGTGACGTGCAAGCCCCCCCATAAAGGGGTGGAGCTTTAGGATTTAGGGTATAAATATATGGCATATCGTGTTATTATTTAGAGAGCTTTTGTTTTGAAGCTGTCTCCGTTGTGCACTTGACTTGAATAAATTCACGTGTTATTCTGTTTCAAAATAACCTCATACTGTGTTTTTTATTTACGCTTTCCACACTGCATATCATCCAGGGTAGATTATACCATGGTATGGGTGGCGGGGTTAAAGTAAGTGATATTGAATGTCATTTATTTTGCAGAGTAAAGACATGCATGGTATGTTTGTGATAGGTTATGTTGTTTATTTTGGGCTTGCTATAGAAAATTGTAGGTTGTGTGAAGTATATTATGTTTGCTAAATGTGTAAATTTTGGGAGACAGCTCCCTTGTGTGGTTTACTTTAATTGGTTTTGTCCTAATTAACCAGTAATAAAAAGGAGGGGGGGTTTCTTTTCCTGGTGGCTTCTGCACTCCTTGTTGCTGCTATGTGATATGAGGTTGTCTCTTTCTGCACTCCTTGTTGCTGCTATGTGATATGAGGATATCTGTGGAACTTCAGTGAAAGGATGCAAACTTTCTAATGCAGATATTGCTGGCTACTCTGTGGCTGGAGACATCACGCTGGGGGAACTGGTTGTGGTACACCTGAATGTGGAATACCTAACAAAAAGAAGGTTATGAGAACAGCAAAAGCCTCTCTCATTCTTCCCAGGGTCTGATGCTGCTGCTTCTTTAAATAAAAAGGCTGGGACTCAACCTTTCACAATCTACAGAAGAATCACATTAAGTTTAGCTCTGATGACCCCCTTTTCGCAAGATACTTCACGTGATAGGCATGCATTAGACTGGGAATGCACTCATATTAATTGTGTTTCTCAGCCTGGTACTTGCAAATTTAAGAACAATCCATCCTCTTTCGATGGCTCTACACTTCCTAGAATGGGCTGCTCTATTCCAGTCTTTGTATGTATGTATGTATATCTTTATTTATAGAGTGCCAATAATGTACATAGTGCTTCACAGCAGTAATACTCATGATAATCATATAAATAACAAATAATCTCACCCGGCCGGGCGACTCGGCGGCCTTTTCATCTCCCGGTGGTGGAGCAGCAATAGAAGAGTGGATGCAGTCATCAGGGGTGGTGCCGGCCGGCACTTCTCCCGTCAGTGGACTCTGGAACAGCATCTCATCGTAGTGGCGTTCAGCAGCTCGCATGTAGGAGAGTGCGCAAGCGCGGGCCTCGCACATCTCCTGCTGATGCCGCAGGTACAGCTCCGCAGCTTTCTGGGCTTGATCCCAGCGGGGATCTGAAGAGAGGACAAGCAACTCACCGCCATCAGCAGCAGCAAGGCTGGTCCCAGCAACATCGGGAACGTTGGAGGTATCGGCCGATACCTCTTGGGTGTCCAGAACAGTAGACTCAACGGAGGGTTCCTCCCTGTCGGAGCGGCTTAACGGAGCAGCAGTAGAACGCACCTAACAGTATGGGCATGAGGCGGTACTGCAGGTCTCGGCCGGCAGACCACTGAGCGCCGCTGGCACAGGCGCAGAGGGGGGCGGCTTCGGAGACGGAGGAGGATCAGGCACTTGTAGAAGGCATTCACCCAGGCGGTAGGACCCAGCAGCGAACCTTCTTTTCGGCCACCATGTCTGACAGTGGGCAGATCCATGCTGGATATGGACGACGGGTAAGTGGACACCACTTGTATGTCAGGATAAAATAGTTCATACACCATGGTGATGTAATGGTGAGCAGCATCATCAGCCGATACTTGGGCCAGTTGGGACAACATATGCACCAGTTGATATAAGGTCCTTTCAGGGTGACCCCCTCCCTGGGGAAGCTTCAGGGAGAGATCCCCTCTCTGGAAAGTCTGCATGCTGCTGCCAAAGTCTCAGACACTGCTACCTGGTTCACTGTCTCTGGAAACCTGACCCGTTGATAAAACCTGTCCTGTCCTGGGGAGCAGTTCATCTCAGCAGCGCCCCCAAATGTAACCCTTTTATCCTACCCCCCTAGATTAGATGGGGGTGCTCTCTTTCTGGTTACCTCAAGCGGTCTGGGTGCTGCAACCTGCTGGCAACAGGAGGGCTGAGGGCTCCGCGCTGGTGTGGGGAGATCAAGAACAGGGGGACAGATTACCTTGATCTCTGATGTTTTCTGATGGTGCAGTGCCTCCAGCCAGTGAGGATCCTCTGGGGTCTTCAGGTGATGGACCCCCACTGACACTCCTTCATTCCCAGAGACAGGAATCCACACAGCAATGTCTTTTCAGTATTTATTGGTGGCAGCTCCAACACAGAGAATCACAGCACAGCATGATATTCTCCCCTCAGCATGGGGGAAGGGCGAGACAGGTTTCTTCATATGTTGTCTCCTCTAACTATTTCTCAACTGACACTAACTGAACACTAACTGATAATTTAGGAGGCATGTCCCAATTTGAACATCTTAGGGGAGTGTCTCTAACTTTGACTCATTACAAGACAGCGCCAGATACAGATTGGCCCACACATAGCAGGGGGCGTTCCAACCAATATCCACCCCTTAGATTGACAACCTCAGAGTTGCAAGGACCGCCCTCGAATATTGCTACAACATTCAAGGCTGGAATACACACACAGGCCTAAAACTGGATTTAACCTTTCCACTGCCTGCACTAACAGGATTGACAGAGGAAAGGCCCAGAAACAGAAGTAACTGCCGGGAGGCTATGTTACACATGATCGATTGATATGAATTTATAAACTGCAATACAATTTATGTAATTTAGGCAATTTTATTCCATTTTAAAACTAAACACAGAAGAAACATCTTCATATGGCCCTGGAAATAAGATAACAAGGTTGAGTCACTCACTGTTCTTTAAAAAAAGTTAATTGTTAAAGCTGTTCTTCGTGTTTTTTGTTCATTTATTAGACACAAACATTTTTAGTTATTTTTTTGTTATGATATGAACCACTATCATTACTGCAGGCTTATCCCCTTTTGACTGGAAGCACAAAAGGGATTAAAAGGCCCTTTAGAGGTAATTTACACCTGATATAATTTTTTTTCATTAAACGGGGTATATTTAAGCATAAGGGTAAGCCTGTTCATTATCCTTGAAGAAGCCATTCACATGGTGAAATGCATAGGAGGAGGAGTCTACTGAGTGTCTCCAAGCATTGAGCATTTCATCCAGCACTGCTCCTGAGCCCTGCCAGCTCACTTCTGGACTGAATTTGCTAGCCTTGGAAATCCTTCCTCTGCACACGGGCCAGCATCATATTCGGTGTCTGACATCACGACCGGAGTACGACATCACTTCCGGGTTTCATGGAGCAGAAGGGGAAGATCCATCCACAGCAGCTAAAGCAACACAAGCCAGGACCAGGGGTCAACTGAGGATAACTCCCAGGAGACAACTACCCGGCACTGCAGCTTAGCAGAGCAGAGAAAATCGGTACCCTCCCCTGCCCTTGACGGAGAAGAACCAGTGACTGAGTGTGACAATAAAGGTCCATCAAACACCCACATTAAGCACATCTGCAGCAGCCCCAATACTCAGGCAAAGTCTTTGTTTTATTTTCATATGTACATTTTTTTCATTGCATTATTGTTTATTTGTGTATGTATCACCCATGCCATTTTTCTTATATAAAGGCATTTTCATTTATTGATACTTTGCACCTCTCTCTTTTTCTCTTTGAGGTTCTATTTAATTGTCTAGCTTTTGTATACACACACACACACACACACACACACACACACACACACAAATGTGTACATTATTGGGATGGATGTTAAATAACACAATTGACTATCACTCTTTAGTGATAACTGTGTACCATCAACGTTGGTCAACAGCAAAAGCATGACTTAGTATTGTATATGCCAGACCCAAGCAGACCAGTGATTTTTCATAATCCACTTATTTTCAAATTTCAAATTGTATGTATTTTCCTTATTTTTTTTTACATTTGACCAAATTATTTATTGCAGAAAAAAAAAAATGAAAAGAACAAAAAAATACTAATTCAAGGATGAGTTTTTTTTCGGCTTTGGCTTGAATTTTGCACAGTTGAAAAACGTCATACTGGAGTTCAACTCACAGTTAGAATGGACATATTCTAACTGCTTAACTCGTCATTTGAATAGAATGTCGAATCCATGAAGTTTGGATTTTCAAAAGTACAAACATACTTCCTTCAGCAAAAGAACAGAAAATGTCCAACATAACACAATATAAAATATATGTTTAAAGACTAACAAATGTTTCAGTTTCATTACATGTATATAATAAATGTATATAATTTCACATACAATTACATATTTAAATTTAGGCGATCTAAATTATCGTCTTCATGAAATCCCAAACATTTTTGCAACCTTGAATTGTAACTTTCTGTTTTGAACAGTAATTTGGAATTCACAAAAAAAGACTAGATTCTGCCTAAAAATCACAACATCTTACAGAAAATAACCGACATTACAATGGGAAAAATAGCATAAGACATAAAAGAAAAGCTTTATTTTCTGCTTAAAAAAAGTTTTTGTATTACTATTATTATTAAAACCACAATATACATGTGTTTTATTTTAGTTTGCACACAGACAGATTAGCTTGTGAATGACCTCTATTATTTATATTATCCCTATTTCCATATGTCATTGAGTTACAATTATCCTGTCATCAAGTACAAGGACACTAAACAATCCAGGATTAAACATCAAATTTACCAGCAAATGCAGAACAGAATCAATATACCTATTCAAAGCAATAAATATGCTTGAATTACTGCAATGACATAACAATAGATGTAATTGTTCAATGCTGTGATCAAATCGGTTGAAAGGGACAAAGCCCTAGAGCAGTTAGAACACTGTCTTTTGTTGACTACCTGATCCTATCTGCTTTGAATCCAATGTTCTTGTTTGTTAATGTCTAGTTTTCATAAGCTTTTTTAGTGTTCTGTTAAGGGATATATGAATGACTAGTGAAGCAATGAGCAAGGGGGGGGGTTCATATTATTGAAAATTGGGCTTTTGGGAGGGGGGGGAGGATTAAAGAGGGGTCTAAATTCTATCAGTGCTGGAAGGAGGATTTGCATTCCTCGTTATCCAGACCTGTGGGAAGTAGCAGCAAGTCCAGAAAAGCTCGAAACACCAGCATGGCCCAGCAGAAGAGCAGCGAAGGAGATCAGGGGTTCCGGCAATGGAGGCGGTCATTGAGGAGTCCTGGCTCATGGACCTGAGGGCAGAAGCAGAGAGAAGAGGTGCAGCTTGGCTGGAATGAGAAGCAGCAGCCACTGAGGCAGACTTACAAGAGACTTGGCGGGAGGAACAGAGGAAGCAGGCCAGGAGGACGTCAGATGCAGCAGCCATTGAGGTGGGCCGGAATGTGGGAGACATTGAGGGAGGCATCATGGGAGTGGCAGTGGAGATGAGGTGGAGTGGAGGATCAGAGAGCTCATTCACAAGGAACGCATGGTTTAAGATGTCAGTATCAGCCTGAGGGCCATGGTCGGCAGCTCTGGGGGTAACACGCAGACTGTGGGAGGCAGGGCTGTAGTGGGGATGTAGGCGGTACTGCCCTCCACAGCGGCTGAGCCCATCAGGGGACATGAGAGCGGAGAGGGAGAGAAGTTTACCAGTTATGAGGGGGAGAAAGTGTCGGCAATTGCCCCAGGTCACAATTTTAAGGTAAGCAGCTGCTGGGGCTGCTAGGAGGTGGGACTTGTCCATGGGTTGGGCAACTAGAGAAGCTGTGAGGCCTATATCAGCAACAATACATGTAAGAGGGTGGCAGGACTGGGGGGCTTGCAAGGATGGGGGGCCCAGAGCAGTGTCTCTATGGTATAGCTCTGGGGAGAGAGGAACAGTGCTAGGCAGGAGGATAAGGCTAGAGTTAGGATGGAGGGATGGCCCAGGGTCAGACATGTACAGTATGTTACATGCCATTAAAGTGAGGATCTGCCAGGGAAAGGCAGGACAAGTCACCAGCTGCAAAGGCCAAGAGCGGCACTGCAATATCTAGAGTGGCAGATGCAAAAGCTGGAGTTGAGGCAGCATCAGGTTCAGGTAGGTCAGGGGTGGAGGCAGTGGGACCTGAGGGTAGTGTGCAGGTGGGTAGGCCCATGGAGTGGGTAATGTTGCTTCAAATATGGTGGGGAGGCCTTCATAAGTGCTCATGTCGAAATGGGGCAATGGAGACAAGGCAGATCTTCAATTTCCCGGTGGGGTGGTGGGGGTTAGCATGGGTGGTGTTGGTCCGGGGGTATAGGGTAGAACATTTCACAGGGGTATGGGCGTGGACAGGGGACCGCAGAGGTGGGGGAGGCTGGCAGTGTTGTAGAGCGGTGGGCATAGGGTAGGAAGTTGGGAGATCGTTGGGCTTCGAGCACGGTGCACACTGTAGTACCGTAGGAAGCCGGGAGCATTGTGGCATGGGAAAGGATAAGGAGAATGAAGGGAAAGTATTAGAAAGCAGTCATAAAGATGCATATTTTTGTGCATTTAACTCAGGTGGTAAAAGATAGTGTGGAAGGGGGATTATGTTGATATTTTAACATTGCTCCCTGATTATAAAGAACATCCTAAGGTGGATAAGAAGTGTGAGAAGGATGAGAAGGCTGAGGAACAGGAAAGGGAGAGGCTCCCTAAACTTTTGGTGAATGGTTAAAGGCATTCTCCATTTTAGCTAGCTTAATTGCGGAAAAGGGCAGGAGACGTGTTCTGCGCTATTTAAGTATGTAGACATAGTCTGGGGGTATTGTAAGAAGTATGGAGGCTCAGCATGGTGGAAATATGGCAGGGCTTTGTGCCAGAGAATGGCAGTGCAGAAGCAGTGGTGGTGGGATGTAAAGGGCATGTACCTGTAGCTGACGCTGATGATACCACAGACTTTATCCTTCTTTAGAGGCGACGCAACACTCAGGATGGTCTGCCACAGGGCATAAGGGAGTTTGTTGGCAGTACAATGAGGCACAGTGTAAGTGGAATCTAAGCTGCCATTTGCGGCATGAGTGCAGTGGGTGCGGGGGAAGTCATCCCTCCAGTAAGTGCTTTAAGAAGAGGAAGGAAGGTTTTAGAAAAGGAGCAGTCAGTGAGGCTGGGGCAAAGAGTGAAGATGCCGGTGAGCGTAGGAAGGATGGTACTGCAGCTCGTTCGCTATCCTAATAGGGTATCAGCGGCCATTATTAGAGAGGTTTTTACAGTGTTTTTCTGGATGCCCAATGAGGAGGGGGAACGCTTCCTTGTGGATGGAACCTTGAATTACTAGTGGATATTCTGGAGGTGAATAGGAAAAAGTTGAGACAGCAGGTGGTGTTGGGTAGGTTGGCGGGGCCATTCCATTTTTCCCCAATAGAAGGTTTGCAAATATCTCCGTAGGGGATATTTCCCAAAAAGGTGGCATGGTAATTTCATCTAATTCACCAACTTTCCTGTGGGTCTTGGTGCTGAAGGTATGATGGAGTTTGTTCAAGGCGAATTGGGCCTGAGTACGTGCTTAGCTTATGTGTGGGCATTGGAGGAATGGTTGAGTTTCCTGTCTAGAGGTAGTTATGGGGCAGTCTCAGAAGGTGAGGGAATAAGAGACTAGATGGTGAATTTTGTGTTACTAAATCGTGAGGGGGGGATGGTGAGCGGCTTTAGCAAAGAGGACGCTGACAGATGAAGCCTTTTTTTTTTTAAATTGAAGGTATTTCATGATTGGTCCAAGGAATTCTTGGCACATACAGTGATAATACAATGGTGGCGGAAGATGGTATGGCGGATAGCAGGGTGCCAATATCGGCTGAGAGGTTGGGAAAATTGGTAGCAGCATCAAGGGTGGTTTGCAACAATGGGTTTGAGGCAAGTTTATTTTCTAATGCTTTCCCTAAATGTTTTTACAGTATATCTAATTTTATAACCTTGTTCACTTAATGTAACCATGTATTTGTAACCATATATTTGTCATCATAACTCTGTGTCAGGACATACTTGAAAACGAGACGTAACCCAATGTACTATTCCTGGTAAAACATTATATAAATAAAATAATTTCTGTCATATCTGCAATGAGGCCACTTTCACAGTTGCATTGGGCTAAATAAAATACATGCATAGATATCAAGCTTGATTTGCTTAATGTGACGTTTGGGAGACAAATTAATATCTGCCCTTTGCATCTTGATAATCATGAAGTGTTTAGCATTATTTGATTCGTGTGATCTACAGATCTACATGTTATAAAGATAGATCTGTCATTCTTGTGAGTCGCTGTTAGATACCAGATAGATTTAATTTGAGTAAATATGCACAAACATTGAATATCTTCCTGGCAACACTCTTTGGTCATTCCAGAGACCTAATGAATTTATTTTAAAAGGTTTGTTACGTATTTCTACTGCCTGAGAGATTTGTGACTTCAGGCTCCAATCACCCCACTTTCCAAAACAGACGTTGGTCCAAGATAACCTAGACAACACAGAAACCCAAGCATGGTCAGTGGCCCAACCTGCCATAAAATCATACATGTATTTTTAAGTTGTAACTTGTAATACGTTTATGTCGCAGATTATTAAAATACAGAATATTTTATTATTAATAGTAATAATAATAATATTTTTACCATTATTATTAACAACTTTATTTCATATAGCACTTTTCTCCCAATGGGAACCAAAGCACTTCACAATTACAGTATGATGCATGGTACGCAGCACAAATAGACATTTTGCAGACACAGACCCTGCACAGATGAGCTTACAATCTATGTTTTTGGTGGCTGAGGCACAGGGAGATAAAGTGACTTGCCCAAAGTCACAAGGAGCTGACACCAGAAATTGAACCAGGTCAGCGTCAGTGTCAGTGTTTAGATCCACCTTGATAAAGAGCGTTCTGCTCGAAACGCGTTGGTGGGGGCCCGTGGGCTCACTGTATGTTTATGGCTTGATCCATTAAATATTTTTTATGGGACACACACTCTCTCGCAGATTGTTCTTCCTTTCCTGTGGTTAGTTGTGCTCCAACCTTCCTACACTGCCTTGCTGTCACCCTTGGAAGACCGGATGCACCTACCAGAGGAGGTATATCACGAAGACCATCCAGATGTGAGTAATACTACTCTTTTACACCTTTTTACTGCTCCACAGCGATATATCTGACTGGACACTAGCTAGTGGGAGTTGTTACTTATCTTAGTGGAACTCCATCCAGGCCATCGTGTCATAGTGGAAGTAGGTGTCATATCTATTAAGGATTATTGGTCTATCATTTTCTTGATACTCCTAGGATCTTCACAGGTGGAGAAATTATGCTAAGGACTTTTTATTGTTTTGATCTGTGTTTTGGAGCACCATACAGCATTTTTTTACAGTGTTTAGATCCAGTAACTTTACATTACTGAGCCACTCCTTCACCCTCATTTTCTTTGCAATTTTCATGAAAGTGCCAATGAGGTCCCTGTCACACTTTAATGAATAACACCCATTGTCTTTAAGTGAACAAGACTCGTGATTAATAATATCGTTCTGATTTTAGAATATGAATAACAGATGTATGAAACTTATTTTTAACATTCTATAACTTGAAGTTTAGCATAGGGGGATGCAGTGATGAGAATGATGACAATTTCACGGATAACGGTATATCTCATATGTATTTCCTCAATAGAAGCATTTATATAATGGCAAGGGCTGCAGGTCCCTACTGTATATTCACAAACTTTTATCAAGTTTTTTTATTTCTGCCCAAAATTGGCCAAAACAACATTTGCCTTTTTAATCCATTCCCTGTGATGGAGGCAAAAGGGGGGGATGGGGGAGGGGAAGCACAAGGGTGGTGGTGGAGGGAAACCGTTATGGGGTGCCGGTATCTCCCTGCGTTATTTAAATCTCCATGTCAAGTGGGTCATGACGCGGGAGAATTTAAACAGGGCAGGGATATTGGCACCCAATACTCGGTAAGCAGGGCATCACCAGACTTGAAATTAACGTTGTTCAGCTCCGGAGACCCCCTGCTTCAATACTGTGTTATTAAAATAAAATAAAAGCCCCGCGATCTCCTGTTAGAGGCGCGCAGGTAGAGTGACTGATTCAGTCTGATTCTTCAAGTTATTGTTGCAAAAGGTGGTTCTACAAGCCATTGAATCATAAGGTGTACTTAGTTTTTCACACATGGATTCTCCATTTTGGCTTTATTTTTGTTAAATAAATCATAACACGGTACACCGTGTCACATATGTCATGTGTTGTTGTTCATCTGAGGTTGTATTTACCTAATTTTAAGAACTGCTAAGGAACAGATGATTGTTATTATGTCCTGATATGTAAAACCATAGAATTCAAAGAGGGTGTACTTTCTTTTTCACACAACTGTACATCTCCATTATACAAATATATTTGTCGGGATGTTCTTTCGTGTCTAGTCTTTGCCTTTTGCTGTGTACAAACCCCAGAACTTGGTCCTGGTGCCTCCCATGGCAGTAACTCATATTCTTTGTGAGGGAGAACAGCTGTTCCAGAATGTATAAAGAATCCCTGCCTTTGACACATAAGTATGTGCAGAAGAGCAGCTTGTTGATGTTGGGTTGTTCCCCTTTAAGACCTCATCCAAACACAAAACAGGAGTGGGTTTTACAACAGCTACAATGCCAGGTGCTCAACTTTCTTATCTAAGTGACCAATTAGATTGCATTACAGATAGCTAAACATTGAAAATACTTAACTCTATTCCCTAAACATTACCAGCTGTAAAATTTGCAAATAATCTGTATAAAAAAAAAGTCGACAGGACATTTTTTTTTCATAGTCCATAAACTCCTGGTCACAGAGATAAGATACTGTAGATATATTGATACACACTATGCCATTTTTAATTCTACTTTCTATGATGTTGACTTATGTGTCAGTAATGTAACCCTGGATATAATATATATATATATATATATATATATATATATATATATATATATATATATATACACACACACAATATATTAATCTCTTAGCAAAATTATTATTGAATACATCATTAAAAAGAGATGCTCAAGGAGACTTCTAGTAGTCAGGTCTAGTGTCAATGGGGCAAAATTCTACCATATTCAGCACAACTGTAACACCAACTTCCAGACATTACCAGGGATTACATATGTTTGAGGTATATGATGACAAGTACTGAACATAATAATACATACATCCAGTTGTTTGGCTGCCACTGTTGCAAAAAATTATAATAATAATGCAAGAGTATAATTTTCAGCCATCCTGTATGAGAGTGGTATACTAATACATACATTTATAATATCATAGAGACAAAGCATTGATACACATTGTATTTCATTTAACAAAACAAGCTGCCTACATATATATATATATATATATATATATATATATATATATATATATATATATATATATATATATATATACACAATATATATATATATATATATACACAATATATATATATATATATATATACACAATATATATATATATATATATATATATATATATATATATATATATATATATATATATATAAAAAATGAATAAACAATACCGTTCTGTGGCTAACTAAATGCTTTTATTTGTGCGAGCTTTCGAGATACACTGATCTCTTCTTCCGGCGAGATATATATATATATATATATATATATATATATATATATATATATATATGAGAAAAAGAACAAAAAGCACTCCGTAATAATAGTCACTGATGTGGGTGCAGATCCTATAATGAAGAATAAGCAATACGATACCGTTTGGAAACGAAATCAGCAGGCAGCACTCCAGAATTGAACAAACTAGTGTATTGAAAAAATACACTAGTTTGTTCAATTCTGGAGTGCTGCCTGCTGATTTCGTTTCCAAACGGTATCGTATTGCTTATATATATATATATATATATATATATATATATATATATATATATATATACTGTATATAGGCACAGGCCAATGCAATACACAGTGCTCTCGTAAAAGAGACATTTTAACAGCAAATAAACCCAATACAAGTTTTTTCCCCTTGTTCATGATTGCATTTAAACCCTGTTATTTGCTTTTAAATTAAATAGAAAAAATCCCTGCACCCATATTCCCAATATCTATTCTGAATATTTTTAGAAGTATGATTGGATACATTTGCATTTGCATTAGATAGTGAGGCATTTAAAGTGAGCTTTTAAGTGAGAAATATAGTTAGACTATAGTTAATATACTTACTTTCTTCATGCAAGACCAATAACCTCAGCTGATATGACATGGATCTAATTGCATTCTCTTCACACATATGTCCCTGATGTGCAAGTCCTGTTTAAAAGATTTACTCAGCGGCCTTAAGCATTGATAAGTTGGTATGTCCCTAATGTGCAAGTCCTGTTTAAAAATTTACTCAGCGGCCTTAAGCATAGATAAGTTGGTATGTCCCTGATGTGCAAGTCCTGTTTAAAAGATTTACTCAGCGGCCTTAAGCATAGATAAGTTGGTATGTTTGAATATCAAAAGGTTTTTTTTTCCCCTCTTAACTCTGTGCTTTTAATTGACCAACTGGAACAAGCTGATTTATTGGGGAGGGGGAGGGTCACGTGACTGCTTTTAGCTGTTTAAAACCAATACCCCTCCTGCATTTGCAGGCACTGCATTTGCATTAGATAGTGAAGCATTTAAAGTGAGCTTTTAAGTGAGAAATATAGTTAGACTATAGTTAATATACTTACTTTCTTCATGCAAGACCAATAACCTCAGCTGATATGACATGGATCTAATTGCATTCTCTTCACAGATATGTCCCTGATGTGCAAGTCCTGTTTAAAAGATTTACTCAGCGGCCTTAAGCATAGATAAGTTGGTATGTTTGAATATCAAAAGGTTTTTTTTTCCCCCTCTTAACTGTGTGCTGTTAATTGACCAACTGGAACAAGCTGATTTATTGGGGAGGGGGAGGGTCATGTGACTGCTTTTAGCTGTATAAAACCAATACCCCTCCTGCATTTGCATTAGATAGTGAAGCATTTTTAAAGTAAGCTTTTAAGTGAGAAATATAGTTAGACTACTTTTAAGTGAGCTTTTAAGTGAGAAATATATTTAGACTATAGTTAGTGAGCTTTTAAATGAGAAATATAGTTAGACTTTAGTTGGACTAGAGGTGACTGGGGACTGGATCTACTGCAAACTCTTCTACACATGGCAACAAACGGTGAGCTATTCTGACCACACTATGATCCATGCTGTTTAGTCTGTGCACACACACTTGGCTCACAACAGCTCCATGCAGCATTACCAACCTCTGGCATAATGAACCTGCTTTTCACCTCCAATTTGTTCTTTCTCATGGCCTCATTGAAATGTTATTCTCTCTATCCACTACAACCGCATCTCTCCTGGCCCACGCCCAACATCACCATACACCCTGGATTACTCAAAAGCCTTGCACTATCTACTGAATATTGGTGGAGAACCCTGAAAAACAGCACTCCAACCACCACACACTCAAATGGCAAACATCATAAAGTTACAAATTGCAAACAACTACTCAAATTTCTACTCATACTATTACTCTCTTTAGCAAGTGATATTGAATCTAACCCAGGTCGTCCCACTTCAACTCTGTCCCATACCCCTGAGAATACCCGCTTCAAATTCCAAAAAGGGCTATCTCTCGCCCATATAAATATCCGGAGTCTGCTGCCCAAACTGGATGAATTAAGGGCATAGTGCCTTATGCATAAACCAAAAGCCATCGTTCTTACAGAAACATGGCTAACCCCTAAAACTCCTGATGCACATATTGCCATTCAGGGATACTCCATTTTTAGGAGAGATAGGTCAAAGAGAGGAGGAGGGGTGTTATTTTATATTGCAGACACCTTACAATTTACACTGTTACATTGCCCCCCAAGACCAACCTCTTTTGAAATCCTTGTTGGCAGAATCTGCCTCCCCTTCTCTAAGCCCGTCCTGATTGCTGGCATCTACCGCCCCCCTAAAGCCCCTCTACAATCTCTGACTGATATCACCCAGTTTCTTGGCTCCATTTCCTCTCTGAATGAGAAGAGTGAGCTGCTAGTTCTTGGGGATTTCAACTTCAATTGGCTTGACCCTAAAAACCACAAAATCCACACACAAATCAAGTCGCTTAACCTATCGCAACTCATATCCCAACCCACACGAACAAACCTGAAATCGCACAACCATTCCTTGCTTGACTGCATTCTCTCCTCAAATCCCAGCAGAATCCAATACTCTGGCATCCTTCCTGACATTTTCAGTGACCATGCAATAGTGTACTGTGTAAAGAAAATTAAACTGCCCCAATCAAGCCCTAAAGTTCTCCTCACTAGAACATTTAGAAACTTTAACCCACAACAGTTTCTGGCTGACCTTACCAACTGCCCTTAGCACAGAATGAATTTAATTACTGCCCCTGATTCTGTGCTCGACTATTTCCAATCCGAGTTCTTAAACTCTGCGATACCCATGCTCCACTATGCAAAATAAGGGTACGGGGTGCCCACCTTCCATGGGTTACACCTGACCTTATAGCACTCTACCAGTTCAGGGATGCCTTGTGGAAAAGCCACAAAATAACTGGCACTACCAAGGATCTCAATCACTACAGATGCCTGCGGAACATGTGCACAAGGCAAACAAGGCATGCAAAAGCACAACATTACTCTGACAATCTCCTCCAGAACACATCAAACCCAACTAACTTCTGGAAGGTTATCAACAACATATTCCAGCCTTCTAACCATCAACACCCAAGTAATATCACTAAGGGCGATATTACTCTGACAAACCCCACCGACATTGCAAATGCATTCAATGATTACTTTGTGGGGTGTGCTACTAACTTATTAGCAAAACGCAACCCAAACCACAAACCTGAATCTCATCCTAGGAGTACCCCTATAGCCCCACCCCCTCCCAACATTGCCCACAATTTTCAATTTGGCCCAGTATCCGAAGAGGAGATTACACAAGCGCTTCTCAAATTAAAACTAAGCAGCCAATGTGAACCTGGCTTACTACAATCTAGGTTCTTGAGACTTGGTGCCCCAGCAATTGCAAAACCAATTGCTTCCATGGTCAACTCTATCCTGTCTGCTGGCCATATCCCAAAGACCTGGAAAGCTGCCAGAGTTGTCCCAATCTTCAAAAGTGGGGACAAAAACACTGTCTCAAACAACAGACCAATCTCCCTTCTCCCAATCCTATCCAAAGTCATAGAAAAATGTGTCCACTCCCAATTAAGCGATTACTATAACAAGACAAATTTCCCTAGCCAATTCCAATCTGGCTTTTGCCCCAAAAACTCTACCGTAACTACCCTGCTAAAAGTTTGCAATGAAATCCAGTGTGGAATGGAACAGGGTCAACTCACTGGCGCAGTATTCCTAGATTTTGCAAAGGCTTTTGATACTGTTGGTCATACTATCCTGCTCAACAAACTCCAGAGCTCTGGAATAGGGAAGCATGCTTTAAACTGGTTTCAGTCCTACCTAACAGGTAGATCCCAACATGTGTCCGTCCGGCTCTAACTCTAACCCCCTGGATATCACCTGTGGCGTTCCCCAAGGCTCTGTTCTGGGGCCCCTACTCTTCTCAGTGTTCATCAATGATCTTCCCACAGCTTGTCAGGAAGCCTCAATACACATGTATGCAGATGACACAATCCTATATGCACACAGCCATAGCCTCTCTGACCTTCAACACATACTTCAGTCTGACTTTTTGAGACTCGAAAACTGGATTTCCCAAAACAAACTGTTTTTAAACACTGACAAGACTGTAACAATGGTATTTGGGACCAAGACTAAATTTTTAAAGCTTCCATCGACTGAGCTCCAGATTAGAACCAACACTAACACCACCCTAACTCCTGTTACTAGTTTTAAATACCTGGGCATATGGTTTGACTCCCACTTAACATTCGGGATGCACATTGATACCCTGACAACCAAGACCTATGCCAAACTAGGGGTACTTTACAGGAACAAATCCTCCCTAAGTCTCCTGGTCAGAAAACGTATCGCACAGCAGATGCTAATGCCAATTATTGACTATGGAGACATAGTATATGGCTCGGCACCTCAAACCCACCTTAGCAAACTTAACACCCTCTACAACTCAATTTGTCGTTTTGTTCTCCAATGCAACTATAACACACATCACTGCGAAATGCTCAAAGAACTAGATTGGTCATCACTCGAGTCAAGGCGCAAAGTTCACCTTTCCTGTCTTGCCTTCAAATTCTTTATGGGCAAGCTACCCAGCTACCTGAACAAGCTCCTCACCCCTACCACATGCAGCACCTATCACCTGAGATCTGACTCCAAAAGACTGTTCATGGTCCCAAGGCTCAACAAAGTATCCGGCCGCTCCTCCTTCTCTTACCGTGCACCCCAAAACTAGAACAACATACCAGAGACTCTTACATCCACCACCAGTCTAAATTCTTTCAAATCTAAGGCTGTCACACATTTTAATCTGGTCTGCAACTGTTTCATACGCCCATAATATAAATTATCTTTAACTGTGCATGCAATGTCTTGTATATAATGTATACCCTGCTCATTATGTAACTGTATTTGTAAACATGTATTATTTGTCTTAACTCTGTGCCCAGGACATACTTGAAAACGAGAGGTAACTCCCAATGTATTACTTCCTGGTATAATATTTTATAAATAAATAATAAATAATACATTATTATTTCCTCTTCCCAATCATAGTGTATTTGACTAGAAGGCAGCAGGGCATCCAAGGTATGTGGACAATGTGAGACATTTGTATGACCCAATCTTAGTTTAAGATAGTAACACATTTGCTGGTAGACTAGTGTGCAAAGTAACTAAAATAATTTAAAATAATGACAGTCATATCAAATATACCAAGGTATATAGTAGACTTTGACCAACGTCACTAAGCTCAATTCAAATGAGTATAATTGGTTTACATTGTGTTTTAAACATCCAATATTTTTTTTTGCTGTGTTACAAAACGTTCTAATAACAAAAGCCAGATAAAATCCTACAATTACAAATAGTAAACAAATTTAAATGTGACTAAATTCTTCCATTCACAATAACCTTTTGCAGCTTGGGGTACCTTTTAGAAGACCTTTTAAAGTTATAACGTGACTACAATTTTGTTTCAGTAATGTGAATTTTCATTGGGTTTGGATGCTTCACATTTTTGATTTTCATGACCTTATAAACGTTTTCTTTGGATATATAACACAATTCAAGATACTGTAGGAGGAATACACATCTACAGTAAGACCTGTTCTCACGAAAGGGTGAAAAGCTGGAGCACATCTGAAATCCCATTTCCTTGAATGGGAGTTAGGGAGTGCTAAGGCATAGCACTCTTTAGTAGATATGGGCATAAGTGGGTTTAAAAAATAATGACTTGCCCTGCACTCCCGTTTTTCCGATTTGATTTCAACATGGTATTCGATGGCGCATAGCGTCATCCGTGGTGGGATTCCTCAACAGACACAGTATACTGTAAATGCAGTGAAGAGAGAGAAAAGACACTCTAAGAAGCCTATTCTAGTAGCTCCAAAGATGTAATTGCTAAACCGAAGTTTGGCATGTTCAGAAGTAGTGGAATGAAATGTGAGAAAGAACTATATTCTCTATTGTAAGTCGCCTATTTTAAACCACTTCAATGAAAAGTGACAAATCCTGTGTTATAAAAACTTAAATGTGTCCATCCTAGGCTAAACTAGTGAAAAAACAGTATTAGAACAAAAGGTGGACAAGCTGAAAGCCCTCCCCACAGTTGCTCTGTTTTGAACAGAGATGGGTGAACGTGTCAAGATTTGTTTTGCTTTACTTCAAATTTTTTACTAATCTCAAAAGTTTGCAAATACAGTACATTGTATTTCAGGGTCAAATTATTTTAACCCAATAGTCCAATTTTTCCATACAAAAGACAGTATATTGGCATTTTGTTTGAGTGCCAAAAAGACTACCCCGTGGTTTTTTACGTTCAATATTTTTTTTTCTAGTATTCACTAACGTTGACATTTTTTTGAACTTTAGAAAAACATTAGCTGCGGTTATTTTTAAAATCCGACGACATCCCGATTAATTGACAAGGCAACATTTCTCATTCTTGCTTCAAATTTAAACTCTGGCTAAACATTTGCTCATCTCTAGTTATAAACAGTCTACAACAGGGGTGCTTAACTCCAGTTCTCAAGCCCCCCCACCCCTCCTCCCCCCAACAGGTCAGATTTTCAGGATATCCCAGCTTCAGCACAGGTGGCTCAATCAGTCCCTGCTTCAGCACAGGTGGCTCAATCAGAGGCTCAGTCTCTGACTGAGCCTCTGATTGAGCCACCTGTGCTGAAGCTGGGATATCCTGAAAACCTGACCTGTTGGGGTGGCTTGAGGACTTGAGTTGAGTAGCCCTGGTCTACAACACAGTACATCTTATATTTGCCTTGCATTTTTTTTTTAATTGCATAAAACCACAGCACAAGTCAGTTTGAGATGTAGCATATAGTCTATTCATCAGAAATTATGCATATCCTAATTGGACAGCAATAGTTCATCTTGAATGTCATCAGGCTCAAGGTGGTATAATACCTGTCACCTGTTATCATCGGTTAAATTAATTATTGCAATTTCACATTCAATTAGGCACAGGTAGCACTGTACTTGTCAAAATCAACACAAATCCATCTGTGCCTATACCTGTAAGACAAGTAAGTTTTTTTTTTTTTAACAAATTAACCCCTTGAGATTGAAGGTTACAAAAAAAATGATAGTTCATAATCTTTTACAGCACCAGGATTCTTCAGAACAATGTAATTCACATTCCAAATGCGAAACATTCTAAAAAGTCTATTTCATGTAAAGATCAAATAGAGCAACGTTTAAAAACATGTTATTGCTTCACAAGTCATAAATCTTAGGAAGCGCATTAGTTTGACTAAAACAGTGTTTCAATGGTGTTATATGTGTTTTATGACGTACACATAACACATTTACAATGTGTGTATGTATGTAAACATAATACTAAATTCATCTTAAAATAATATGAATGTTACTTGCTATATGACAAAAATAACATGAATTATTCAAATGTTAATCAAACTAACTGTTGATATAGAACAATTAAAAATGTAATTATAATATGTACTGTATAATGCAATCTTGAGATATATATATATATATATATACTGTGTGTGTGTATATATATATATATATAGTTTATTTATTATATTTTTGCATTTCCTAAAAATGAACATATAAGCATTGTTTTACCTGATAGACACCCTATGACTGACAGGAACAGAAATAGTTTCCATGACAACTCCATCCTTGGTCACTAGGGTCTTGATTCTCTGTTTGCGTGATTGTTAGCAGCTTTGACGTTTCTTCATTAAAGCTCAGCCTGTTGAGACAGAAGACCGGTCTCAGTTAGAGGGAGAGAAAAAAAAAACATCTGGCAATAATATGATAGACAATTCAAAGGACAAGCCAGGGTCCTAACGCAATTAAAAGTCTGATACCATAAGCTCTTAACGTAAAATGGGAGCTGGCACATGGAAATAAGAGATGTGATTAAAGATTCCCAAGAAGTATTCAACCCATTACCTGCGAACACTTGTAAAAAAATATTAATACAGTGCACTGCTTCTGCCAGGATAACTTGAAAATGTGCATGGCTCCTTTGATCTTTCTAATAGCACTGCATTATCAAACAATTACACAGTGGAGGTTCCAAATGGTATTGGTTTTCTACCAGGTCCCCAGTACAAAACATTCTTAATCCAGGATTCGTATGTTAATAAAGAAGATTGCTCACAATATAGAAAATAACTAACACTCAGGTAGTCGATGACTTTATTCATACTGCTGGTGGCTCATCTACACCTCCGCAGGAATACTGTTCTATTAATTATTGATGCCAAACTGCCTTTGTTATTTTACATCTCTGCTAACCTATTCTGCAGAATGTTCCTTAGTATTGTAAATGATCTCTTTTTAGCATGCTTTGCTGGTCAGTCCTCAGGGAAACACGCATTTCCATTATTTTATTGGCCTGCCTTTATAGTCTGGCATATTAAAACCAGGGCAGCATATTGCCGTTCTATAACAAGTGTACAGAAATCATTGTAGGTCTAGAAAGGTGTTACATCAATGTTAAATAATAGCCTTTAGTTAATCAGTTTTATGTTTCACATACAGTAAGAGCTATACAATAATCAATCTTAAGGGCTAACTTTATCAACAACCTCAAATTAGAGGTTTGCTAATATGATCTAAATGGCACTAACAGTTATTAGTAGCTGTTCATCTGTTATTGACGCAAAGTACATTTATCACATGGATCGCACCTAATAATAACCATTGGTCCCATAATGTGGTGTGAATGATCCCCTTACTGTATTTTATTTTGATTTACTGAAGAAAATCAGCCAACTTTTCAGACAGCTCATGGACTATCACATGTTTGTATCACACTGATATGCATTTATTGTGTGCACTTTGTATGTTTTGGCACAGGTTTATTGTTAATCAAGTAATTTATCTATATTTGTTATAATTAGCGCTTAGCACTAGTTTTAGTTCAGCAGAATGGCAGTAGTACTATACTATGCTTTTTATTGCAGTTTTAGTGCTGTTGTGCTGAAGGGACCACAGACATGCAGTCCCCTGGCCAATATGTATACATGTTAGATTAAAATAAGATTTCCTCCTTTGAGTTCCCTCAGGCCTCTCTTTAATATATTAAATGGTTTCTATATATAACAATGCTATGCAAGGTTTCTCTTTTTCCTCCTCCTAGGAAGAGATTGGTGAATCTGGCCAAATCTATTTTCTCGCATTTTCCCCCTAAAATCCATTGCAAATCTGTGCATTGGAGTCTACAAATCCGTCAATGGGTTGCTGAATCCATGGAGTGTATTGGTAATAATATTTTAAAAATCAGCAAACAGCGCATCACACTTTTTGAAATTCAGCCGCTGAAATCCGCGGATCAAAGGAGCCGATCCGCTGCAGATCCAAATCCGCCCACAACATTTGCCTATCTCTACTCCTGGGGGGCCCTAATGGAGTCCAAGATGGTGGTGTTTTGACTTTGACGCCCCCTCCCCCCCACCCCGCTACCCCCCCAAAAGATGGGTACCATACATTTTTTTTAAAGACACTATGGTGCCTTTTTGCCTGGGTAGAAGGCTGTTCGTAGGCTTGTTTTGTTTAACACTAAGCATGTTATTTTGTTTCCATGTATTATTACTCTTTTTGTCCCACATTGTATTGTCACATAAAATATTTTTTTTCTACTTTCTCTCCCCTTCCCCTGTGGTCCTTCCCATTTCTAAAGGCTCAAGTTTTCCAGGGGGTGGTGCTTGACCCTCCAAGGCGTGGAGCCAACATGTATAATCAATTTCTCACACTCATGTCTACCAATAAAGTAATATCTCACATTTTGGATGGATGTAATAGCCCACGGACACGTTGGCTAGCATTTGATAACTACAAGAGAGAAGCAGCTGATATATTATGCATTCAGGAGACACACTTAGAATATCCTCTCAATGAGAGAAAAACGCAGCACAGCCGATAATAAAGCAGTGAAGGCTGAATGTGTAGTATAAAAGAAGCTTTATTTGCACAAGGTGCAAGCGGATCCTCTGACGCGTTTCAGCCTGTCAGGCCTTTTTCAAATGTTTAGAGACATACAAGCAATGGGGGAGCGTGGGATTAGAAAAACATTTGACAATAAAAAACAATAAAATACAATAAAATTAATGTGGTTACAACAATATTGCTGGGGGTTGGTGAAAATATTAAATACACTTACACGGCCATGTGCAAGCGGACACGGTAATGTGGTTTCTTTAAGCAATTCCAGTCACTCCCAACAACAGGTAATGGTGGTTTAGAGGGTTTTGAAATAAATATATAAATATATCTGTACTCACACGGCCATGTGTGAGTCCTTGCAGGAAATTGGTAACTTTGGGGTTAAATTAATTTAACCCCAAAGTTACCAATTTCCTGCAAGGACTCACACATGGCCGTGTGAGTACAGATATATTTATATATTTATTTCAAAACCCTCTAAACCACCATTACCTGTTGTTGGGAGTGACTGGAATTGCTTAAAGAAACCACATTACCGTGTCCGCTTGCACATGGCCGTGTAAGTGTATTTAATATTTTCACCAACCCCCAGCAATATTGTTGTAACCACATAAATTTTATTGTATTTTATTGTTTTTTATTGTCAAATGTTTTTCTAATCCCACGCTCCCCCATTGCTTGTATGTCTCTATATCTTTAAAAGGGTTCCGGATTAACCCTTCCCTGGGGTTGCAGCAGAGGGGAACTCCATGCTGGCTCAAAGCATCTGTCATAGAGCCGTGGTCTAACTTACTGCCACATTGTAAGCAAACCTCATATACTGTATTAAGCTTAAGGTAAGCGCCAGGTTTTTTCCTATTGACTTTTTCAAATGTTTGAAATGTTTGCCGAAAACTGTCTCTTGTTCCGCGTGTGATGCTGCGGCAATGCAGATTCAGTCTCTTGTTTAGCCCCTGTCCCGTCTCACCTATGTAGTAGCAGCCCCCTGGGCATTTCATGCACATGATGAAGTACACCACATTGGTGGAGGAATAGGTGTACCTTCCTCTGATTTTGTACTCCAGATTCCTGTGTGGTATTTGTATTGTGCCCGCTGTGTGGAGCATTTCGCAGGTTTCGCATCTTGCATCCTGGCATTGTCTTGTCCCGCATTGTTGTACAGTTGAATACTTTACTTCTCACCATAATTTTCTTGAGATTATGAGGTTGGCTGTATGATAATAAGGGTGTTTCATGGAAGACCTGTTGCAGTCTTGTATCTTCCTGGAGAATCGGTTGTAGTTCCCTGCGATCTTGCATAGGGCTCCTAGGTGTGGGTTATATGTTACCACCAAAGGTACCCTGTCAATTGTCTCTTTCTGTCTGTATTCAAGGAGATCACTTATTAGTAGTCTATTAGCTTTCTGGATTTGCTGGTCTACAATTCTGTAGTTAAATCCACATTTTATGAAATCCGATCTCAAGACTGTAATCCGTTGGCCTCTGTTTGCTGTGTCGGAGCATATTCGGTTGTATCGTATGGCTTGACTGTAGATGGTTGCATGCTTAGTGTGTGTCGGGTGGAAGCTGTTGTCACTCAAATAGCTGTCTCTGTCTGTAGGTTTGCGGTATACAGAAGAACGTAGTTGGTTGTTCTTTATAATAATGGTGGTGTTTAGGAAATATAGTTCGTCCGGGGAATATGTGAGTTTGAGGTTGATGGTCAGGTAGAATGTATTGAAGTTCTCATGGAACTGTAGGAGGTCCTGTTCACCAGAGGTCCAAATCAGGATGATGTCATCGATGTACCGAAGGTATGTAATGGGTTTCAAGTGACAGGGGGAAAGAAAGTGACTTTCCAGTTTTGTGCAGAACAGATTGGCATACTGTGACCCCATCCGAATGCCCATAGCGGTCCCGGTTGTCTGGAGGTATGTGTAATTTCCAAATGTGAGGTAGTTATGGGTCAGAATAAATTTGATGCATGTAGTCACTATCTCTGTGAGTGGCTCATCTTTGTGGGGGATGTCTGTGTAAAGCGATTCTACATCCATGGTTGCTAGTAGTGTTCCTGTTGGGAGGAGGTTCAATGGCATTAAGTTTGTTTAGCAGATCCATGGTGTCCTGGGTATAGCTGGGTTTGTTCCTGACAAGTGGTTTGAGAATGCCTTCCACCCATCCAGAAATATTCTCAGTCAGTGTGCCAGATCCAGAGATAATAGGGCGCCCATGGTTACCCTCTTTGTCAATTTTAGGGAGCATGAAACATGTGCCAGGTTTTGGGTGTGCTGGTATCAGGTCCGGAATTTGTTTTCTTGTGTGGATTGGAAGTGTTTTAATGATCCTGTTGAGTTCTCTCATGTATTTTCTTGTTAGATCCTCCTGCAGTTTGGTGTAATACTTTGCATCAGAGAGTTGTCTGTGCGCTTCCTGCAGGTAGTCTATGGTGTTCATTATGACCACTGCTCTTCCCTTGTCCGCAGGTTTGTTTATGTTGTGGTTGTCCTTTAGATATTCTATGGCTCTCCTCTTGATCAGTGTCAGATTATACTTTTGTTTCCTTACTTTGTCCAGGATGGTGGATTTGGCTCTGTGTCTAAAGCTTTTCATGTACCTGTCTAGTTTGGGGTTGCACCCAGTTTGTGGGATCCAGTTGGATTTTTGCTTCTGACTGCTCATGTGCAGCGGCTCTCCTTCTGCAGGGTTGGCGCACTCTTGGTCGTGCTGTCATGGAAGAACTCTTCCAGGTCACGCATACATACATATACACACACCTCAGACATTCTTAGAAACTACACCCGAGTCACAGAAAAGGAATCCCCCTAATAGGTCTCCACAATATGTTTCATCTTCACTGCTCCTGTCTACTAAGTCACGTGGTAAGAATTAACATCATCAGGATAAGACAGACACAATTTCAAAGGACTGAATATTATTAGCACCTCCCCCTGCATTTCTGCTGTCTGTGGGGGTCTGTTTGCTAATCAGCTGTGTTCACCACTTCAGGTGCTCTTTGAAATCAATCCTCATTTGCAGAAAAGGCTAGAGCCTAAGAGATTCTCCCCAATATACTTCACCTTCACTGCTCCTGTCAACTAAGTCAGCCTGGACAGGGTTAACATCCTCAGGAAAAAACAAACACAACTTAAAAGAACGGGTTATTGTCAGCACCTCTCCCTGTATTTCTCCTGTGGGTGGCTGTTTGCTGCTTTGTTTTCTTCACCTCAGACACCCGTGTCGTAGCAAAGGCAGCAGCCAAAGGGTGTCAACTGTTTGCTGCCTTTCACTGATGTTGACGCTGATCTGTTATTGTCCTTCGGTAAACTATTTCCGATGTATATTGAAGCATTTCCATCTTCACAGATTACCCTGCTGTCACATCTCTACCGCCCAATAATCACACTTACTTATTCCCCAACGCCAACTCCTTAAATTAGCAAATGGCTATCTGAAACACACCAACCTTTCTTATTCCCCTGTACCTTATGTTTCCACTTACCCTTCCTAATAGATTGTAAGTTCCTTTAGGACAGGGCTCTCCTTACCTACTGTAACAATGTTAATGTTTGAAATGTAGTTGTTTTCGACCTCTAGCCCTGTTGTACTGTGCTTTGGAATATGCAACACATCAGTATATCATATAAATTGCTCCCAAAAAGCTAAACATTTTTAACGTTTATATAAACGGTGTAAGTATAAAGCACTGTGCTTTCCTTAAAACATCAGACTACAGAAAACAGCCGTCTTTTAACATAATATGTGGAATGATTATTAGTAAACCTGCCCCAAAGAGAGATAATGGAACAATAATCAGCCATGTCTGAACCTTGTAGAAAACTGTAAGTTTATAAAAAAAACATGCAAGAGGGTTATCTACCCAGGTGACTTCTCCATTTACAGCATGGGAGGGGGTGATGCACAATTGAAGAAGAAACAAAGCAGCTGCTTTGGGAGTCTTCTAAATGGAATCCATGAAACTGACTGCCTGGATTGGTAGCAAGGAGAAGTAGAGTTGTATTCCCAGAGGGAGCTGACCCCTTAAAGCGGTCACCCATGAAACCATCTATAACAATCTGTTCACTATGATTATTTTTGCTTAAAAAAAGCAACACGGAAATGTTATTATTTGGTTTCATTTTCTATTTTGCCTCCATTAAAAAAAAAAAAAAAAAAAAAAAAAAAAAACCCCACACACACTCAAAATGTCAATTGCTCCTTGTATGGCAAATAAAAGTCATGCAGTGATAATAATTATTATTTTGGGTTTATGACAACAAAATGTTTGTGGTACTCCAATTTAGCATTTGTAACCACTTTGTGTCCAGGCTATTGGGATGCTTCCTATCATTTCGGAGAACCGTTCATGTTAGCATGAGTGCCGTGGCCCCTCCGGCACTCAAATGGTTAAAGTCTGTACTTTGGAATAGATTGCACATTGGGTTTTGGCACTTTTCATAAACGAAGTTCCACATTTTCAAGATATGTGTGCCTGCATTAATATTTTTGCACCATCACATAAATGTGTTAATGTAGCATGAAAATGTGGTGCCATCAATTTGCATATATTAAAACAGTTTTGACAACATTGGTCATAAGGCAAGCAAAATAACCCAAACATTCATCTTTAGCAAATGCTCTTGATGCATTTCTTGTTTACACCATCAGCTCTTACAGTATGTCTTAAGTATTGTATGTGTAGAGCAGGCTGATTTATTGCATGTACTGTACTGTACAGGTACAAAGAAATCAATGTCAGGTACCTGAATTATGGATGACCACTAAACAGAAGCATTGCCATCATTCTGTTTCATTTTGAATGAATGCTTTCTCTTTTTGTATTGTATTGTATTCTATGTTTATTTGTATAGCGCCATTAATGTACATAGCGCTTCACAGTAGTAATACACGTAGTAATCATATAAATAACAAATAATATAAATAACAGGTCATGGGAATAAGTGCTTCAGACGAACTTAACATTTAGGAAGAGGAGTCCCTGCTCCGAGGAGCTTACAATCTAATTGATATTTGCATTTTCTTTGTTAATGCTTCTTTTGTCTAAAGAAACCAATACTAATACTATCATGTAAGTGGCACTGCAGCATTACTGTTTTCAGACAGTGTTTGTGAGGCCTTTTGATGGTCAACTAGAAAAATGAAAACAGAATAATGTGTTGGAAATTAATTTAACAGTGAATAAAGATGCCTGCCGCACATGCACATTTTCACTTTGTGGGGAAAGAATAATAGTTCTAAAATATGACATTTGCATTGGTTTATTATCAGAATATTACTGAAATGTAATTATGGGATAGTACAGCCTCCTGCAATTGTTTGGAAGTATTTACATAGCATGCCACAGCATTCATGTTGGGAGAAAACAAGATTATTATGTTTACCACAAAGAGAAAGCATCTGCAAATTGTATTAATCTGCCTTATTGTTCATTCCTTTCATGGATTGCAGCATTCAGCAAAAGCAAATGTGCCCTTTTCCAACAATTGCAACTCCAACTCATTCTCTATTCTTAAAGTCAGAGCTGCAATGATACAGTATCCTTATCTGCTGTGCCACCTGCATAAGACAAGCTCTTCTTCAGATCAATAGTTTTCACTTTATTTGGCATAAAACACAGAATACTCTACACTGTAATATAAAGTTAAATAGCCAAATTGCTGCAACCTTTTGGGAGGACTATCCAAAATTGCTATGAAAGATAAGTAACGATAATATGATATAGTAAGTCATTATAATCATTTGCATTTATATTGCATCTTTATGCTAAGATCTCCCTGCGCTTTCCAATTACATTATACCTTAAGTACATCTTGAAAAGGACCTCAAATCATTTTATGGAAGGACAGTGTGTAACTAATTTTAGAGCTGTGAAGTATAAGAACAATATTTATACAAGGCCAGATTGTAGTTGGGTAAATTCAGGAAGCTTTTGGTAATGTTATCTACACACACAAAATAAAACAAAACTAATACAAAAAGTAGGAGTACAATAGCGGCAATAATCTCGTTTTTCAAAACACATTACTTTCCTCAGTTTTGTTTTCCATTGAGCTAGAAAAGTATTTAAAGTAAACACAGGAAAAATGTTGCCTTGATTCTGTACATCACCAGCAGTTTCACCCAAAATGAAAGCCATAATCTGCTCACAGGTTTCTATGATTGTCTGGTTACTGATTACTTACTACAGAGGCTGCATCCTCAGTAGGGCACAAACTACTCGTGCTCATTCCCACGGTTCTTCCATATGCCATGACAATCTGTTTCTTGCAACCTGTTTACCAAACACCATGATAACTGCCTATGTTCTGACTGTTTCCACTGGAACTGTTTTGTGTTTCTGAAGCCTCAGCAAAATTACCACGCTTGCAAAATTAGCTGGAGTTTTTTTAGTGAAATAAACTGTAATAACAGCAAGCTTAAAAAAAATAAAAATACAAAGAATCACCAAGTGTTAAAACTCAGTGAGCAAGGTCACATTACATACTGCCATTTTAACAAAATGGTGTTAAAAAAAACCATTACATGGCATATGAGGTTGAGAAAGACATATGTCCATCAAGTTAAACCTCTGTTACATTTAGACTACAGATACTTATCCAATATTTGTATTTACAGTATGGTATATTGCTCCAGGAGCAAAAGGAGTTCCAGGGCTCTAAAAATGCAAAACCCTATTTCCTGCACCACTTTCTTAGCCATGCATTAACCTCTAAAATTAATAATATTAAATAATATTTCTGAAAATACTACTTTTTAGGTCCTTGCCTTGTTCCCTGTAATAATTTTTAGGATCCTCCATCTTTCTTTAACTGTGCTATAGGTGTCAATGTGTACCGAGAACACTGGGTCATTCCTAGTCCCTCCCAACAATCTGTCTCCTTTACCCACAATGTGCTGAGCCCGAGCATCCGGGAGAAAACAAACTGTTTGGATCATGCGTTCACGGCAACAGATTGACCTCTCCACCTCCTAATGATTGAGTCCCGTAACACTATAAACTGCCTTGGTCTCTGAGTATCCTAAGTCCCCTCTCTGCTGGAGGGCCTATTCTCCTAGTTGCTGGAGGAATAAGTCTCCCCTACCTTGCCATTCCGGTCCTGACTCCCCCAATATTTTAACTTAATATGGCAAATCTATTGGGATGGATCACTTCAGAACTGCCAAGCTTCTTCCTATTCCCTGTGCATCCCCTTCTAACTTTTATCCAGCTACATACCTCTTCTTGGTCCTAGGTCAGCACTCCATACCCTGCACACTAGTCCCAGCAAGGGCCTTCTCAGTGAGCAAAAAACGCCTATCAATAATGCCAAAGTCCCTGAATGTTGCCTCCTCAGATCAACAATCTAAGAACCCAAAGAGTCCACCTGCTCACATTTTCTACGGGGGTATGGATCCCTGGAAAAGCTGCTCCAAGTGCCATACATGTAGTATTATGTGCATTGAGTGGCATTCTCAACTCTGCTCATTATTGCAAGTACAGTGTATTAATTCATAACAATTTACTTCTGTAATGTATCTACCTTGAGTCAAACGTCCTTCATGTAAAGTAAACTCCTGGTTATAATGTGACACTTAATCCAACTGTACTTGAACCAAATTGCAATTAAGTCACACAGCTCAGTGCATCCAGGCTCAAGGATTTGTTACAAATCTCTTTTTAAATCACACAGACACACACACACACACACACACACACACACAAACACACACACACACACACACACACACACACACACACACACACACACACACACACACACACACACACACACACTAATCAAGTGAGTCAGGGGAGCAAAAACTCATACACACCCACTGCAATATTTCAAACCAGTCAGTAAAAAAAAAGTTTGCTGTATTTATCAATACTTTCCCAATGTATCGAAGGGTTTCTCCTATTTTATGATTGTAAATAATTGTTTATGTCCCTATTCAGTATTGCATTTAGTATTTGTATTATACTGTAGTGCCGACGATTATTCTAAAAGAAATCTGGGGCAATCACCAGCAAGACCCAGGTACATGCTGGGTACATGCAAACTGAATGGGACTCCAGGGACCCCTGCTGTGTTAATCCGATGGGTCATTCGTCCCCGCAGAAATGTCACTGAAATGTTGCAGAATGTACGCAGCATGTACCTGGATCTTGTTGGTGATAGCCCCAGATTTTCCAAGGCAAGTTTTAGAATACTCGTCGGCGCACCTGTACATGCAATATATTACAAACATACAATATTTCACCAGAATTCACTATAGGCATAATACAATATAATTTTCAATTGTTATGTGGAACAGACGAGCATACTCTTAAAAAATTTGACATTATCCTGTTGTGTTTTGAATAAATTGATGATTTATCAAGATTTTTCCTAATATCATACTTTAGTTACTGTGTACAGTACAGAATGTATATATATAGATATATAAAATATATATATACTGTACATATAATATGTATATACAGCTGAATCCCGTTATAACGCGGTGTTTGGGGTCCACATCATGCGACCGCATTATAATGGGGATAGCGAGAAAAAAAATGGCCGATGCAATCACGGGTTTCGTGTCCACTGGAGGGGGAGAGCTGGGATAACTCTCCCAGCTGTCCCAGACCGGAGGCACCCCCACTCAGGACTTACCCGGAGCAGTTTCGCAGGGTGCTAGGGATCCGACACCACGGTTCAACCATTGTGTGTGTATGTGTGTGTATGTGTGTGTGTCACACAGAAGTGCAAGTCTGTTTCTAATATAGTTTATTCATCATTTTCACTGATCTCTTTGCAATTCACATTCTGGCATTAAAACCACAGATAAATGGACACACCTGCTGGCTGTTGGAGGGAATGGAGACTTGATTTCAGAGCTCCTCTCCCACCGGCACTATTAAAGCTATTACAAGCGGCAAAAGCGTGATTCTACCTGATTACTACACAGCACATCATTTATAAACATCCAGAGATGCCGATTAGCAAAACAGCTCGATCCAAAGGCCAACCGGTTACCACTTTTTTCAAGAAAAATGGAGCGCCCCCACCCGAAAATAAAGAGATCCCTGTGCAGACATCAGACAAGGCCCCTGCTGTGCATCCTCTTGTAGAGGAGTAGGGGGATGAAGATATAGTCAGGCGCAAAGACCTAAAAGCATTCTGAGCAGATATGAAGAAGTTCTTCATGACAGAACTTTGGGCGCTTAGAAAAGACCTAGGTGCTCTCGGAGAGCGTACTGACTCCATTGAAACTAAAATGGACGAGACAACCACCGCCATAGCTCAAACACACGACCAGGTCACTGCTTTAAATGACAGAGTCAGATTTCTAGAAGATAAGGCAGAGGACGCCGAAAACCGCGACCAGCGGTGCAACATCAGGCTACGGGGGGTCCCTGAAAATATAAATGACCCTGAAGATTTTACCAATAGGTGGCTGGAGCACCTTTTTCCGGATAAACCAGACTCTGAGATACGGCTAGACAGGTGCCATGGAGCTCTGCGCGGGAAACCTCAGAGTGGTGACCCCCCCAGAGATATTGTGGCACGATTCCACCATTTTCGCACCAAAGAAGAGGTGTGCAGGATCTCCCGTGAAGCTAAGACCCTTGAGTTCGAGGAGGTCAAGCTCCAGATATACCAGGACTTAGCCCCTGCCACCTTGATTAAAAGAAATGCTCTGACTCCAATTACAAAAGTTCTCCGAGAGCACAACATCAGATACAGATGGCTGTTTCCCTGTGCCCTCCTTTCAATTAAAAATGGTGTTGCTCACACTTTAAAAAACCCAGAAGACGGAGAGGGCTTCCTCGCCAAACTCGGGGTCACTGGAGCCATACTTAGCCCAGCACAGCCACCATCCGTCATCGCCAACCCCCTCACTCCCTCCTGGAACAAATCAGGGACCCCCCATGCTAAGCAGCATGTGGTGCGGGAGGCTTCAGGCTCCAACTGATCTTATTCAGCACAACAGCACAAGTTACAACCTCCCGGAATGAATCCCTGTTCAAGCCCACTGTCCCGCCAGTACCAAATATCACCCGGACTTACCCCCTCTGCCAGATGTCAGCTTTAGCCCGGAGCAGATCCGTTTGCGGTTTTGGAGCGGCAGCCATCTTGGCCCCGTCCTTCCCTGTGCGGAGCGGGAGCAGCAGGGGTTTTGGCGCGAAGGAATCGCTGACGTCACCCGGAGGTTCCATCTTCACACGAGATCTCAGCCGCAGACTGATGACGTCGGAGAGACCGGGACTGTGGGACACGAGACGGCCCCTCCATAACAAGTGGGGTAGGAGGGGGAGAGGGAGTCTCGGCGGTCGAGCCTCTCTCCCTGCTGTCAACTCTTGGCCTGCTCACCTTTGGTGACGTGGGGGGGGGGCATGCCCCAGCGTCTGCGTGCCCCAGCGTCTGCGTGCCCCAGTGTCACCACCCATAGCCTTGCCCCACATAATATGCACTCCCCGCCTTCTCGCGAGATCTCGGTCGCGGACTAGTGACGTCAGAGCGACCGGGACTTCTCTGCAGGAGGTGGTCCCTCCGCGGCCCCGCATGGAGTGGGAGAGAGACTCGGAGATCGAGCCCCTCTCCCTGCTGTCGGGTCTCGGCCCGCTTACCTGGGGGGTCCGTGGGGGACCGGGGGGGGGGTCACATATCCCAGCGTCGCCGCCCAGATCGTTGCCCTCCGCGCGGTGCATCCACAAGCTCCTAGTGACGTCAGTGCAGCCGGGACTTCTTTACAAGAAGCGGTTCCTCCACAGCCCCAGATGGAATAAGAGGGGGAGAGGGAGACTTGGAAGTCGAGCCCCTCTCCCTCCTCACGGGTCTCGGCCCGCTCATCTGGGGTGCCTGGAGGATATATATGGGTCTAGTTACCACCAAGCATGTCCCTGCCCCCCACACAATACACAACACCCAACAAACATAAATAAATAAATAAAGATCATCTCCATGTTAAATATTGCCCCACATAAGGTGACACAGGGTCTGGGAATCACACAAGAAAGAAGTTAAACCCATATGATCCCATTTAACAGAGATGATTAACATTTTATTAAAAAATAGAAGTATATATGGAGAAGATATGTTATATGGGTTAGAGGTATATTATTATTGTTATGTTGAGTACATGTGTGTATATATATATATATATATATATATATATATATATATATATATATATGTATATATGTATATATGTGTAGGTGTATATATGTTTGTGTATATGTGTGTTATTACATATTACTATATACGCTATATAAGATTCCGCTATGATAAATATCTGCTATTTCGGTTTAGCTGTATAATTGTGCTACGAGAAGGTCTATTATGTCACGTCATAAGGACTGCATCAGTGATGGAGACATTTCAGCACATGCGGATTCGTTCGATATAAATATATTTAGATATCTCTATATGAAGAAGTGGGTTATATGAAGGATACATACAATACAATTTACATATTATTTGTTTCTACGGATTGAAATTACCGCACGTATTGTATCCATATGCTAATGTATCTCGTGTCATATCTGCCTTATATGTTCGGGAAGATGATGTGCAGACACATATATATACATGTTTAAAATTTCATAAGTTAGCTTAATAAAAGCTGTTTAGAAGCTGTTCACATTAGATAAGATTACAAACATAAGGGCTCAACGGCCTAAGGTTACTGTTATTTTACCAAGGTTAACCCCGCTAACCCCATTACCAGTAATAGCACTATCTAGATTACAATCGGGATTCAGGATTGATGGTCATTAGGGTCACTGTTAGTGGCACTGAGTTGATGTCACTATCATTTTATGTTGCAGTTCACAAAATATGCTTTGCTTTTTCCTTTTTGAAAAGTGCCGGGGGAGATACTCCCCTTCGAGCATGTGTCCCCTTCATCGGTCCCCAAATATGAGGGACCGATTTCAAGACCCAGGGTGGGATGTCTTCAACACAGGAGACTGGCCCATCTTTAAGATGGAGTCAGAATACCCACCCTCTGGGCACAGGAGCTACTCTCGGGGGCTCCCGAGATACGCCCTTGTTTTTTGTTTATCCCTTTTTACAATTTTATTATTATTTTCTTTTTCCCGTTTTAGCCCTATTGTCGCTTCCCCTGTCTTGTCTACCTTTCCCTGCCCTCTCCCTTTCCCTTCCCTCTCCAGGGAGCATAGATTCCACCCAGAGCGTCTAGCTGACACGATAGTTTGGGACACATCCGCAAGAAACCTCAGATATAATTTCACAAGTAAGTATGCAGATCACTATATATATATCATTCCCTGCTTTGTAATACATGGCGTTAACATTAATCTCTCACAATGTGAAGGGCTTTAATAGCGCAATCAAAAGAAAGCTTGCTTTTACAGATTACAAGAGAAAACAAGCGGATGTGCTATTTCTACAAGAAACGCACTTTAGTAATAATAGCTCCCCCAAGTTCCTAGATAGGGGCTTCTCCCAATTTTATACAGCATCAGCATCAGTCAAAAAACGTGGGGTAGCCATCGTATTTAACAACTCAATCCCATTTATTCCCCAGACAATCAAAAAAGATGTAGATGGTCGTTATATCATTTTAACAGGGACCATACATGAGCAGCCTATTACGTTGGCCTCCCTCTACGCGCCCTGTACACAGGATGCGTCCTTTTTTGACAGATTCTTTCGCCTGCTAAACTCAGCAGCTAAGGGATACACTATAATAGCAGGAGATTTTAATATCACAATGCAATCTTCATTAGACAGATCAGGGGGACATGACTCAGATAATAAAAAAGCTCAAAATTCCCTGCACAATGCCCTGAAAGATAATCAATTAGTAGACATATGGAGGGAGCTCCACCCTACGACAAGGGACTACACTTTCTATTCACACCCACACACCTCATACAGCAGAATCGATTATCTCTTCGTTTCGTGCCACCTGGTCCCTAAGGTCAATCATACAAAGATTCATGATATTTCATGGTCTGACCATGCACCAATTGAGCTCAGGTGCAACAATATTCAGACCAATAGACCAGGCGCAAACTGGAAACTTAATGAATCTATTCTTAAAATACCCGAAACCTGCGAAACGATAGGTCAAGAAATAACTCAATTCTTTGAGATAAACACAGGCTCTGTGGAGTCCCATATGACTTTATGGGAGGCTCATAAAGCAACGCTAAGGGGCATAATAATTAATCTCACTGCTAAAAGAAAACGAGTGAGGGATTCCAAAATTCGGACGCTCCAATCCAAATTGCATTCCCTTTCATCGAGTCATAAGATCAATCCCGATCCACCTACGACACAGGAACTTAAAGATACAAAAATTGAATTAAATATGTTATTGACTTCCCGGGTGAATAACTCCCTATGTTGGTCTAAGAGGAAGTTTTATGAAAAAGCTAACAGGCCGGATACGATGCTGGCGCGCGCACTGAAAGATAGGCAATCTAAGGTTAATATCCAAGCTATACGCTTAAAATCGGGTGTACTTACGGCTAACCCTAAAAAAATAGTGGAAGAATTCGGTTCATTTTATGGCTCCCTATACGACGGTAAGAAGGTGGCACACAATAACAACACGAGCAGTGCACTGAGAGATTTCTTAGCCAGCTCAAAACTAGAGAGATTGACAGAGCTAGACAGAGAAGCTATGGGCGCTGACTTCACATTGGAAGAAGTGTCGCAGGCCATCAAGGAGCTTAAGCCATCAAAGGCACCAGGCCCTGATGGCTTTTCGGGGCTTTTTATTATAAGAAATTTTCCGAGTCACTTGCTCCGAGGCTGCTCCAAATGTTTAATGCTATCTTAGCAGGAGCCCCTATTCCTGAGGACATGCTGCGAGCGTCTATATCACTTATACATAAACCTGGCAAGGATCCGCTAAATTGTAAGAGCTATAAGCCAATATCTCTAATTAATACCGATATCAAAATATATGCGAAATTATTGGCCAACAGATTAAGTCATATCCTACCCAGACTAATACACCCAGATCAGGTCGGTTTTGTTAAGGGGAGGCAGGCAGCGGATAACACCCGACGATTTATTGATCTGTTGGAATTGGCTAACAAAAATAACACACAAAGCATGCTATTAAGTCTGGATGCAGAAAAAGCTTTTGATAGGATAGGCTGGCCATACTTAAAAGAGACGCTCGCGGCATTTGGCTTCGGAAATCGGGTGAGTAGAGCGATTATGTCACTATACTCAGGCCCAACCGCCAGGGTCATACATCAGGGCTTCCCCTCGGTCCCATTTCAAATTCAGAGTGGCAAAAGACAGGGATGCCCTTTATCTCCCCTCCTGTTCTCCCTATGTATTGAACCCCTCGCAGCACGAATTCGAGATAGCCCGGATATCTCAGGGTTAAACGTTTACTCCCAATCACATAAAGCGGCCCTGTATGCTGATGATATCCTATTAATCATCTCCAAACCCCTTACGTCATTACCTAACCTGTTTGACCTACTAGATAAATTCTCCAAGGTCTCAGGTTTCAAGATTAACCAATCCAAATCTGAAGCTCTGAATATCAACCTCCCTAGACATACAGAGAAATTACTGAAACTAAATTTCAATTTTAACTGGCAAAAGAACTCGATAAAATATTTGGGGACCTATATCACCAAAGATGCAATAAGCATCTAAAAAGCAAATTATCCCAAACTGATCTGGACTCTAAAACAAGACCTAATCAGATGGTCTTCCAAGAAGATTTCTTGGATTGGAAGGATTCACAGCGTTAAGATGAATCTACTTCCCCGTATCCTATACCTCTTCCAGACACTACATGTGCCACTCAAACTGAAGGACATACTCTCACTTCAGTCTGCAATATCTAATTTTATCTGGGGAGGTAAAAAACCGAGAGTAAATAAATTATCTATGAAGAGACCTATCTTAGCGGGTGGCTTAGCGGTACCCTGCCTGTTGTCATATTTTAAAGCGGCTCAATTAAGCCAGGTCATACAATGGCATTCCGACCCCAAATTAAAAAGATGGGTAGAGCTCGAACATGCGGCTTGCTCCCCTTTAGAGCTTAACAATTTGATTTGGCTACCTAAAACATCAAGGAAAAACACTATTTTACCGCTCACCTCAATGGCTAACTCCTTATCTGTTTGGGAAGCATCAAGATTAAAAAACTCACTTACTTCAGCAAATTCCCTGATGTCACCCATTTGGAATAATCCTAGCTTTGCACCGGGTCTTATTGGTCATAATCACTCAATTTGGAAACAAAAAGGCTATACTAGACTCAAAGATCTGGAGGGTCATGATCTAAAAATTAAATCTTTTGACCATCTCAGACTAGAAAAAGACATTCCCCACGCTGAATTCCATAAATACCTCCAGCTCAGATCATTTTATAATAAATTTACCCCATACCCCCCATTGACGAATTTTGAAAAGCTCTGTCGGGCAGAAACCGACACTAAGGGACTCATATCTACGATATACAGAGAGGTAGTCGAGCCTGCAATCTCAAAACACCAATCACCTACATTCCGTACCCAATGGGAAAGAGACCTAGGGGAGACCTTGGACGACGAAGAGTGGAATGCTATATTCCTAGGAGCCGCAAAAAGTTCTATATGCACCACACTGAAGGAAAACGCATATAAAGTTCTTATGAGATGGTACCTCACCCCACTCAAATTATCTAAGTTTGTGCCAGGGTCCTCCCCATTGTGCCCTAAACAATGTGGAGGAACAGCTGACCTGTTACATATGCTGTGGTCTTGCCTACTGATATACCCGCTATGGGAAAAGATCAGAAATTGGATCCAGAGAGTATTTGATCTCACTATTCCCCCAGACCCGTGGCTGTTTCTCATGAACAGACCCCTAAAGGGCCTATCAAAATCACACAATAAACTAATTGCACATTTTGCTCTAGCTACGCGGTGTGAGATCGCAGCACTATGGAAACGCCCCGATATTCCAATTCTCCCAAAGATTCGGAATCGTATTTGGTTTATCTGCCAGATGGAAAAGTTAACGAGCTTAGTTAATGACACTGGCGACAATTATCTAAAAGTTTGGGCCCCCTGACTTGCCCAAACAGACATCCCTGGGGACGAGCGTAACACAATTTGGCTATAATAGTAATAAATGCGTTCTCCTTTGGGGACGTGAGAACCAACCCCAAACCTAGAACCTCATACTCCTTACGCCCAATCACTTATTCTACAGAAAGGCCTCACTAGTTGATACATAGTCCTCACGCTGTCCCGGTGTTCCCCAGATGTATTCATATCCTTGGATACACCTTCCCTCTCTCCTTCCCCCCCACCCCCTCCTTTACCTCCTCCCCCCCCCCTTTTTTTTTTTTTTATATTATTATTTACCCCAGTACCTTACACATGACGATTCCCACTCACGTGGTTAAGTAGGGCTCGAAAAACTACGTGAGTTTATTATGCTTTTGTTATTGTATATGATATGCTAAATATGCACCTGATGTCTTTTTTTTATGTATATCATGCATTTATGTATAATAAAATACAAGTTATAAAAAAAAAAAACCACAGATAAATAAATATATGAAGCCGTTATTAATTTTTGTAATGTTTTTTTGGAAAGATCCATTTATGTTCCAAAATCTTGTACCCACCATTACTCTCTTTTATTCCTATTGCTGTAACAACCACTGTTGGTAACGGTCACGCTAGTAGCACACCAATGCATGTTTCATCTGAAATCCAGTATTTCCTTCACTTTGAAGGGTTAAGTGGGATCTATAAATGTGCAATCACTCTGAAGCACCTCCCATGAATTCATCCATTTCCTACGTTGGTGCCAAAACAAGAATAACAAGAATAACTGCATGGATCATGATTTTGATGATGAACTAGTAGTCTATGCAAAGTCATGTGTATGTTATGTTGCTCCTATGCCCATTTGCTGCACAGAAAGCCTTGTGATAAAGTAATATATGTCTACAGCTGACAAATAGGATTTCTTTTATAAAGAGGAATGTCATATTTTATTGTTACAGGATACGGAGTTCCCCAGTGAACGGGCTATGAATAAAAATAGACAATGTAAGCATCAGTAGGCAGTGCTTAATGTAGCAATCCCTTCAGATAAGTATATTGCTTTTGAGGGGGGATGCAGAGGGAAACCCCAGTTTTCCTATCACCGAGGCCCCCCCATTCATATAGGATAAAAAATAAAAAAGAAGCAATCAAACCATCTCCTGAGTAGAGGTGTGTGTGTGTCTCTCCTTATGTGTGTCTCTCCGTTTGTGTCCGTTAGCAATAAAGCATTGAATAGATTGAATGTAAAAAAAAAGCCAACCACAGCTAACGTCATTCACGTCATTTATAAATAAATATTTTAGTTAAGTCATTTATTATTGATTATTCTGAGACACATGAATACATTTTCGGCATTTGTGAGTGCATTGTTTAGTTTTAGGTCGGATTAAATGCTTTTTATATTAAATTACACTATGGAGCTTGCCAGAGGCGTAGCTATAGCCCGGGCTGCTCGGGCAAAGCCTTTGGGCCCACACTCTTTGAGGCCTGCTCTCCCCCCCTGTCGGCGGCCCTGCTGACCATGTCTCTCTCTTCTCCCCCAGATAGAGGCTGGCGGAGATGATGGTACGAGACGGCGGGCCACAAGAGTGAAGCAGAGGACCAACCGACAGAGGAGTTAGGAGTTGCATGCAGGCAGAGCATGATAACTGGGGAGGAACGTGCCCCAGTGGTCTGATGCTGAAGTCTTTCTAACTTCTGGTGTCTATGCTACTAAAGCGCACTCCCTGGCCACCCTGCTCTGTTTCCATGCAACTCCTTACTCCTCTGCCGACTGCTCTTCTGCTTAACTCTGGTTGCCCACCGCCGCGTACCATCATCTCCCCCACCTGCATCTATCACCATCTTGTCCCACGGGTAGGCATGGAGGAGGTGGAGGAGGAGGGGGAGAGAACTGAGGAGAGATGATGAGGAGAGATGATGAGGAGAGATATCCCCCAATTTAAATCGAGGCAATTTTTTCTCCTGAATCTACGGAATAGTTCACATAATAGGGCCCAGAAAAATGTTGGGCCCTGGGGCCCGCGCATGTCTAGCTACGCCACTGGACTTGCACTCTCCTTTTTTGTTTTGTAGATTGTGGTGGTGGAAGTGGTTTATCCTGTGGTAAGCTGCCTGGAGACGTTCAGAATGGGACTTTTTAAAAAGGCTGCAACAGGGATTAGCCAGGCGCCTGTTCACTCAGCCTGTGTGCTCCAAATTCCTTTTTACCTTCTATATTTGAGTGTAGTTGCTCTTTCTATATAAAACCTTTTATACAGTAGTATGCTACAGTATGTTACTGCTTTATCTGTTTTTTAAGATCTTCAAGAAGACCTGTGTTTTGCTGATGAGCTGGATTTATACAACCGCTCGATGTATATATCCACTTTGTGAGTTCATCCATTACCCACTTTCCAATTAGCATTCACTGGATTTGCACATTATTGCACTATTTGGGTTCTCTTGTTTTTATCTATCCATTATGTGGTTGCTGAGAGTTTTGCTCCAACTCTTGTCCACATGTTTACTTTTGACATTATTTTGCAAACTACTCATTTGGAATGCCCCATATCAATTATTACTATCTAGATCATGTAATAAGATAGGGCATGTATTATTCTGGATGACCCATGTGCTATAAACTGTAGTATTAGGTGGGGTAGTAGTTTGCTTGCTCTGCCTAGAGGAGAACTTCACTTCTGCTTTCTGATAAGTTATAGTGAAGCTCAATTCCTGGTAGAAAAGCAATTGAAGAAGTCAGAAAAGTTCTGTACTCAACTCCTGCCAGAATAAAAGATTTCCTGGATGATGGTAGATAACATGATTATAATCCATGCTAGCTATGGTTATTTAGAGTTAATGATAATGCTCTATAGAAGCCAACATTGTAAACGGTCCCATTTCCATTTAAAGTATTAAAACGAGACAATTTATTTTAAATTTCTCAAAATAATACAAATCGCATAAATGTTAAAACATTAAGCTCTTGCATAAAATATAACATATAACAATATTGTTTGCTAAATTGCTATTTTAGTATCATTGTGGTTGCATAGTTTGACTAAAACAGCAAGGATGGAATTTGATTATTATGCAAATACTATGTTTTAATAGCTATTTTTGTGTTCATATTTTTGCTGACACAGATGTTTTTGAATGCAATTTTCTGTATGTACTTCAGTTGCAATTATATGTGTCTTGAAGAAACACAAAGTCTATTATTTCCACTTTCAGTGCACATATAAATGATCTGTTATGATGAATAGCCGAATGCGGTTCTATATTAAGAATTAGACTTCCTTCAAAGAGATTCAAATATTGATTTTCAGAGAATGAACACCTGTGCACCTCTTTAGATAATCTGTAGATAAAATATAATAAAAACGTGTGAAGACATATATGAAAACATTGTTAAAATGTTGACATATGAGTATCCCAGTAGAAATGACAGACTCATTTTGTTCTGTTGTTTTGTGTGATAAATATAAAAAACGGTTCTCTTGTCAAGTTAAAACTAACTATACTAACACAATATGATCATACATGCACCTAACTACATGAGAAAATATACTGGCTTATTTAAAAGGAGGTACCAGCTGTCAAAAAACAATCCTAAATAATACTCTAAAACACACCACATCTGCAAAATGACAGTGCACCCATTTAATAGTTTTTTTTTAAAAATGGGACTTTCCAATATCGGCCCATATGCACTAAAGGGTGCAAAGCTTTAGCGTGTCTTAACTCTTATTCAATTGAATGGGAGTTAGGGCATGCAAGTGTATGTAGCACCTTTTAGTACATATGGGCCATAGAGGTTAGTTTTCACTGCAGTTCAGCTTCAAGTGAGCGTTAACATTTAACATTTAGTTAACATTTGCAGTCATAGCATTTACTTTTTCAGAAATCCCCACCTCCTTGCACTAGCTTTCCACACAAAGATTATCCAATTTAAATGATACCCTGTATTGTGTTATCCCTAGTTTGATTTTCTTTTTATTGGTTGTAGTAATTGAACACATTTTCCCCCAAATGTCTATCATTTTAGTGATTAATATGTATATACAATTTTAAAAATGCTGATTTGTTTTGGGCCTGAATAAATATATTCTTCTGTTAGTATGTATACTCCTGCATACTTAGAAATATGTGAAATACACATATTGTTTTGTAGTTTTTAAAATAGTAGTATAATTGTCATTTAAAATGAGTTACTCAATAGCAACAACTAATTATTAGATTCAAAATGGAATTTGTCATTAATATCAATGACCTACAAAATCAAATATTTTACCACAAATTACCATATTAAGAAAATAAACCAAGATGTAAGAGTAAACTCAGAATTTAATTTGTTCAACACAATGACATATAAAATAGGATTTACGTGGAAAATACTTTTTCTTAGTTCTTACCATATGACATTGTCAGAAACAAGGCACTTGTTATACAATGATCTGAAAAGGAATTGACACAATATAAAACATTGCTTTTTTTATTTTTTTTCTTACATGTACTTAACATTATGTTTATGAAACAGGTAAAATAGTTGAGAATGTGGTCATAATCCTTATTGAATGACAGACCTTCGAAGCGAAGATAAAAAACGCAGCCTGCCAAACAATGATTCTTTAACCAGCATAACTCAGTAAAAGCCAGACACCAATTATAAAGTTGTGTTGTCAGGTTGTCTCTAAGAGCAGTCACACACTTCATGTTTTCAGTGGCAAATTATATTTGACATTTAATTTAAAACTCACTATACTATAACGTAAAGCCTGCTACTGTGTTAGTGCTAAGCTAGTATGGCAGAGCTTTTGACAGCATGTTTTTTTTTTTCCTAGTGTCTGGATTCACATTATTTTTGCTCCACAGAGATTTTACATAATTACTAAATGAAATCCTAAACACGTGTCTTATATAGTAATAATAGTGTAAGTCAAACCACAAAGGGCTCTGCGAAGTAAGATGTATCAGCACAGGTGAATTGTATTGCAGTCTACAACTTGTGATGTGTCAAATTTATTTATAGCTCTGTTTCGATCATCAATGTACAGTATGCAGCTTTGGGAAAGGAAAGGAGAAGTGATTAGCAATGCTTATTAAGAGTAGGAATCTAACCAAGAGCCTTTTACTTACCTCCCTTCTATCTACAGCATGTGGTATAGATTTCATAAGAAACTAAGTTTACCTACTGTAGTTTTTGTGCTGCTGATTAATGAATTCACATTACATTAAGGGCTAGACAGGTTTTCATTTTACAGCACAACAACTAGTGAGGATCTTACATGATTAATTATAATTATAACCGGTGCAATGATGCTAAAAAATACTATTGGCAAAGAGGCTATGAAACTAGATGTTCTAACACAACCATAATCTCTCACTTAAATTCCAACATTCATTGGGTTAACACACCTGAGTGGGTGTCAACTCTCACTCAAATGAATGACAGATAATGTTCTGTTTGGGTGGATCTAAGTGAATCTGCCCTTAATCACAGTTCTATCAAAACACCTCTACATCCGCAATTACGTTATTTCAAAAGGGGGTAATTAAATGGTCTGAAGCAGTCAATTGTAGGGGTTTTCTGCTTTGTATTACAGTATATTGAATCACACCTTCAAAGTTTTACCCACCCATCACATGCGTTATCAGCAAGCAAAGGTGAGAAACAAATTCACAAATTGTGGTGCAATAGAAATGCTTTATTCTTTGATTTATGACTTAAATCTTGTCTCAAGAATAGTTCAATTTAAAGTTGTGACTGGGTGATCTACAACAGAATACAATACAATAGAATTGTGTCATTCCAAGACAAGGTTACTACTGCCACATCAACTACTCCTTTTCAGTTATGAACAATCTATATTAAATACTTGGGTCTGATACAGTATATGTTATATGTATTCACAGTGGTTGACAAATCACCAAAAAATCTACTCGCCACACAAAAAAATCTACTCGCCACCTAGTACCAAACGTGTGCTGCTTGGGCCAATATTTACTCGCCCGGGGCGAGCAAATGTATAGGTTTTTCGAACACTGTGTATTCACATACATCTAAATAGCAAGAGTTTCAAGGAAAAAAATCATCATTTTACAGCAAGAGAGGCAAGTTATATTTTGCAATGTGTTGCTTGCCGCTGGTAGCAAAAGACTTCGAGTGAACATTTTTACATGTTTGAGTGAAAAGAAAACAAAAGTTTATTACCACTTTTGTTCTGGTTGTCCATGAGAAATGAATTATTCTTCAAAATGATACCCTAATGTAATCCATGAATATCACGTTAGCTTGTTTTCTTCCTATGAGGTCTAGCCTCATTTATCCTCCCAAGAAAAAAACACAGTTCTAAAAGCTTCACAAAATCATTGGTTTCCATAGCACTGCAGGATTTGGGGTCATCAGGGCAATTACTACCTCTGGAAACATTCATAGACCCAAGGACATTGGGTGAATCCAAAAGAGAAGAGATGTTAGGATGTTTTTGTACAGAATGAGCAATAAATTGTAGTAAGCAGCAGAAACTAATGGCATGCTTAATATATTCAGGAAAGATGACTGGGAAGATTGGAATGAGTAGGGCTTAAATATTTCCATAATAATGGAATTTGCCTGTTTAAAGCTATTTTTACATATTGAAATACATGAGGTCACTTATCGAAGTCTCCCGGCTGCAAAATTGGGGTAAAACAAATGGCACCAAACAAATGAGGGGAAATATTCTTATATAAATCAGTTGGATTTTCTTCGAAGTTCATACCATGTAGATTGGTTAACTGATGCTAGATACCACTGTATCTACAAAGCTCAATATAGCCTTAAATATCACACTGTCTAATTCGTCAGAGCCTTAAAAAAAACAGCGCGACTTGTGGACATAGAAAAGAAAAATCAGGGCTAACAAATAAAGAAATATTTACAGTAGAGGCAACGTTTATTCTAACATTTGCCGTAAACTAGCCGGGTTACATTCTGGGTATGTGCTGGGTATGTGCTGGGTATGTGCTGGGTATGTTCTGGGCTAGTTTGAGGCACGTTTAAGGCATTTCTGCATTGACTAACGACCCATAGGATTAACACAACAGGGATCCCTGGCAGTCCAATTCAGTTTGAATGGGACTGCCAGGGACCCCCGCTGTTAATCTGATAGGCCATTAATCAATGCAGAAATGCTGGGGCTAGTTTAAGGAAAGTTTAAGGCATGTATTCAGAATGTACCTGGGTGTTTCCTGGGTTTTTTGGGGAATTGCCACTGGTTTTTGTTCGAATAAGAGTTGCCTCTACTGTACAATGAATGAAAAGGCGGAGATAAAAGAAGGCTAAAATCAAAGTGGAAAAAGAGATACGCAGATGATGAAAGAGAAATAATGTTGGACAGAAAATTAACTGAATATCAAAAGAGAGAGAGAGAGAGAGAGAGAGAGAGAGAGAGAGAGAGAGAGAGAGAGAGAGAGAGAGATATCTCCCTTTGCGAAACAAGTGATTATGACAGAAGGCCATAACATAGGACATAGGAAGGGCTATAACATATAGTCAAGTTAACCTGTAAAGCATCTTACAGTCTATTCATCAATTAGTGACTTACCATTTCCCACCTACTCATTTTGTATGGAGACGTCACTAAGCGCCGATGTGGGGTGTTGTACCTGGAGCCGGCTGTAACTGCCATTGACTTCTGTGGCTGTTAATGCTGGATCGGGGTGATATACAGTACCCAGCATCGGCACTTAGTGATTATTTTCCATCATCATTTTATCAACCAGGAATTATCATAGGAATACAAATACCAGAGCTTCACCAGATATTGCCAAGTAACGTCCGTAACAATACCTGGTGCTGTTGAATTCCAAAGGGGTGTTTATCATTAAAGAGCTGCAATAACACGCATGTTCTTGTAATTATTGCACCTGTAAATGTAATCCGCCTACTTGCTGCTATGACAAATAGATGGAAACAAAATGATGTTGCTAGAGGCACTAATAAACAGCAGAGAGAGAGAGCCCTGTGGATGTTTTGTACCATTACTACTAAGCGCAACTGCTCTCCTGTTGTACTAGCATTAGGCTGCTTAGCAAACTCATAATAAACAAAAGAAAAGGAAAATGCACATATTTTTTGTTTATTAATACAAAAAGATGCAATAAAAAAGATTTAGGTTAGTATTACACCGATTTTGTCATAATCATGTAGACGTTTCAGAGAAGCTACATGATATTCTAATTTTGACAAAGTTTCTTCTATAATAATTGTTTGAATTCAGCATTATGCAGAGAACTATGGTAATACATTCATCTGAGGTATCATTCTGACTAATGGCAGAATACGCTGATTTAACAACTGCCTGTAACTGGCAGATTAGATCGCTACTAGAGAAAATAAAACATTTCTGGAAGTTTAGACATTGCTTTCTGGCTTGAAACATAATGGATATAGTTGTTTTATTGGTTTGTGTGTTATTATGTGGCTGAGTGCAGCTAGATAAAAATTAGCATTAAGGGTAACTCGATTTTGTTCATTGCTACTTTGACTTCGTTTAGCAGATGTTTTCTGGCATCCAAAACAATTAATCTGATTTACTTCCCTATATTCTAAAGCTGGTAACCTTGACTAACAAAGCTATTACAAGTCTTTCCATTCTATATTATTTATTTCATTGTTATACGAAGAAAACCAACCCTGCTGTGAGGACTGATGGTGGATAGATGTACTAAAAAGAAAACAGAAATAAATCATGCTTGCTGAACTCTCTAATGGTTCACTTTGTGATTTCTCCAAGGATTATATTTGATATGCTGTGAACCGATTTTCTCATTTTTAGGGAAGTTTGAAATATCCTTAATTGGGGCTTAAATATTCTCTGACAATGAGAAAGAAAAAAAAAGCTTCCCAACATATTGCATAGGAACTTAACTCTTTAACCTAAGACCATGAGTGGCCAACTCCAGTCCTCAAGAGCTACCAACAGGTCAGGTTTTCAGGATATCGCTGCATCAGCACAAGTGTCTCAATAAATTGCTCGGTCAAAGACTGTGCTGAAGCAGGGATATCCTGAAAACCTGACCTGTTGGTAGTTCTTGAGGACTGGAGTTGGCAACTCCTGCCTTACATATTCCCTTCCTTGCAATCTTTTCTAATTCTACTACTTCTCTCTTCCCCCAACCCCCCCTCCCTCCCATTTAAGATGTGTAACCCTTATGACAGTCTCGAAGAGGACCAAAGCAATATTAATTTTCCATTAGGTACAAAAATATTTTATTATGTTGTAATACATGGTAGCAGTTTAAATATTTTCAGTGTCACAAAAGTAATAATCTTGCAGCCTGATTTTAAAGCAGGCCATATTTAAAGTAGCCCATTTGAAGTAGCATGCAGTGCTGGAGTTTATAAGGGAGTTTAAAAGGAGTGAACAAGTGGAAAACACCTACTGGTTCTGATTCCTGAATTTGATCTACGCTGGGGAGGATATTATCTATCCCAGAATGCACATCCCAGCACTTTACTATTGCTGTGATGCCGCCTTTACTATTTATATTTGCTCTGGCCTCACTTCTTTTCAAATTATGCACTTCATTCTACCAGCCTCATGTATCCAACTCTATTCATATGAACTACTTTCTTACCTACGCCCTCTGTCACTACATAGCTATACCACCTGCACTAAAACACACCCCTACAAATCATCCTCACACATTCTCTTTCTATCCATGCTTCTCCTACTAGCTTCTGGGGATATCTCTCCCAATCCTGGTCCCTGCCTTATTTCTACATGCTCTTGTCCTCGCCTGCCAAATGCAACTTCTACTCCTTCTGGTGTCAACCCCCCAACCTTATACCCATCCCCTGCCACCCTCCCTCCTCTCTCCCTTTCTCCTGTGCCCTTTGGAATGCTCGCTCCCTTTCTAACAAGTTCCTCTCTGTGCATTACTTCTATCTCTCTCACTCTCTGCTCTTATTTTCTAGAACTGAGACCTGGCTCACTAAGTCTGACTCTGCTCTGGAAGCTGTCCTCTCTTATGGTGGCCTTTTTTCTCCCACACTCTGCGCCCTGATGACAGGGGTGGAGGTGTGGGGCTCCTCCTCTCCTCTCTCTTCCGTTACCGAACCATTCCAATTACTCCCTCTCTTGCTTTACCCTCATTTGAGGCTCACACTGTCCAGATCTTCTCTCCTCTCCCTGTCCACGTGACTGTCATCTATCGCCTACCTACCTCTACTCGTCCCCCTTCTGCCTTTCTCTCTCAATTTAAATCCTGGCTCTCTTTCTTTTTCTCCTCAGACTCCCGCGTTCTTCTCCTTGGGGACTTCAACTGCCACATTGATGACCCATCTCTCCCTTGGGCTTCCCGCTTTCTCTCTATAACCTCTTCTTTTGGCCTTCAACTGCTCCAGCACCCACAAGGATGGACGCTACCTTGACCTGGTTTTCACTAAACATTTTTTTCTCTCTGATTTCTCCATTTCCCCCTTTCCTCTCTCTGTCCATCAACTCATCTCATTATCTCTCTCTCGCTTCTCCCCCTCTCCATCTCTCATCTACCCCTCGGTTCTGCAGAAACCTGCTCTCTAAAAATCTACCAGCCTTTGATTCCACTTTACGTTCCTCCATCTCCTCTGCCAGTTCTGCTCCAGACCCTGACTACCTGGTCAGGAATTACAACTCTGCCTTATCTTCCTCTCTTGATCTACATGCCCCTCTTTCTCTCTGCCATCCTCGCCCTTCTAACCCCAGACCCTGGCTAAATTCTCACACGCACATGCTGCATTCCTCCACTCGTTCCTCTGAATGCCTCTGGATGAAATCTCACAATCTCGCAGACTTCCTTCACTACAAATGTATGCTATCCTGTTTCAACTCTGCCCTCTCTCAGGCTAAATAAACCTATTTTTCTCAACTAATCAATACACACAAGTCTGACCAATGTCAACTCTTGACTCAAACCACCCTTAGCTGCCTCTTCTTCTTCCTCCATCTCACCTCTGGACTTTGCTGACTATTTTAAGGAAAAGGTGGAATCCATGCGTCAGAACATCCCATCTTTTTCCTCCTCCCATACTACACCGCTTCCTAACTCCTCCAGCCTTCCTTGACTATTTTTCCGCTGTCTCAGAGGAGGATGTCACTGCTGATCTCCTCTTCTCCCTCTACCACTTGCACTCTTTGCCCAATTCCCTCCCATCTCCTAAAACCTCTTGCTCCTACTATAGTCCCTACGCTCACACACATTTTAACTCCTCCCTCTACTCTGGTACTTTTCCCTCCTCCTTTAAACATGCAACAGTTATACCATTACTCAAAAACTGCAAGCTTGATCCTACCTGTTTCCCTCCTGCCTTTTGCTTCTAAATTCCTTGAACATCTTGTATTCTCTCGCATGCTCCACTTTACTGATACTGTAACCTCCTGATGTTCAGCCTTCCTGCCTCTCAACTGTCTACCCTACAATCTATCCTAAACACTGCTGCCAGAATCACTCTACTCTTTGCTAAATCTGTCTCAGCGTCTCCCCTGCTGAAATTACTCTCCTGGATTCCTATTAAATTCACACATCTTGCACTCAATTCTCCTCCTCACTTTTAAAACATGACACTCTTCTGCCCCTCCTTACATCTCAGCCCTAATTTCTTGCTATGCACCATCCCGACTCTTGAGTTCAGCTCAAGGATATCTTTTCTCTACCCCTTTTGTATCTAAAGCCCTCTCCCGCCTTAAACCTTTCTCACTGGAATGCCCCACACCTCTGGAATGCCCTTCCCCTCAATATCTGACTAGCACCCTCTCTATCCATCTTTAAGACCCACCTTTAGACACACTTGCTTAAAGAAGCATATGAGTAGCACCGTGGCTAATACTATACACATGATACATAAAGCTTAGCCCCCTGTAGACACACTTACAGTATCAAGAAAACAGACATTCACCAGGCGCTCCTGCTAGTGTCCTGTACTATTAATAATGTAAATAAAAATAAAAACCAACGAAAGAAAACAATAAATATAAAAAATATGAAAAAAGATACAAACGGTGATGAATTGCATCTCAACCTTCACTGGACTTTCCTTTATGATCCTCTATTCGTGCTGATATCGAGAAGTCAGGGAGCGCAGTACACCGGTAGAAGCATACAAAAACAGAAATACACAAAAAATAGTGCAACTCTACATGAAAAATACTAATGTGGAAATATATGACAAATGAAAAATACCACAGATAATGGGACACAGTGAGTCCCACACAGTGTGAATAATGATATTGACCAGACCTCTTAACCTAGAGGTACTCAGATTAATAACCACATAAAGCTACAGAGACTGGTGATAGTATGCTGTCAAGCAAGTGAACACAGCAAACCAGTGAAGCAAGTGCTCACAAATGACACACACACAATACCATTCAGCCACTTCAACCCAAACTGCAGGAAATGGCAGAGGGTAACATAAATAATACAAGGAACACACATACAAATAAATGGACCACGTCAGCTTGATTTATCAAGAAATGGCACTGTTGTAATTGGTAATGCTGAAAAAAGCACAATAATAAGCAGTGGAGACTTACAAGAACTCCCCATGCATGGGCATTGTATACAATACACAGAGTGGTGTCCGATGGTGGGGTATTCGGAACCAGAGGGTGGTATACTGCTGTAGAGGACCCACTGCGCTCTGAGGTCTGGTTATTATCATTATTCACACTGTGTCCCATTATCTGTGGTATTTTTCATTTTTCATTTATTTCCACATTAGTATTGTTCATATAGAGTTTCACTATTTTTTGTGTATTTCTGTTTTTTATGCTTCTACCGGTGTACTGCCCTCCCTTACTTCTCAATATCAGCACTTACCAGAATACCCTCTGTACATTCTTCCTACCTACCAATTAGATTGTAAGCTCTTCAGAGCAGGAACTCGTCTTTCGAAATTTTACTTTTATGTCTGAAGCACATCTTCCCATTATGTGTTATTTGTATTATTTGTTATTTATATTATTGTCACATGTATTACTGCTGTGAAGCGCTATGTACATTTAGCCCTTTTTCTGAACCCTCCCAAAGGAACTACTGGTCACTGTATGACACCTGCGGCTCCAGGAGATCTGAGCCTCCGCTAGCTGGGAGCCTGGGGTAACACTTATACATATACTTAGCGCAGCGCCTCCACTTACCCAGGATCCCCGTGACGTAAGATTCCCCTGGGCAAGAAACATACAACACCTTATGATTGTAACTGGTTTTTACTGTAATAATGCAACGTAGCAATAACACATAACATGTACTTATACTCTAACGGTATAACCTTAGTGGCTGCCCACTCATCAGGAGCAACATCTCCGTCCCCTCACCGCGTGCCCCACACACCGTGTCCATATATATTAATGTGATGGTATAGGCTCAGTTCTTTAACCACTCGCTCAGTGTTCCTAAAGAGTTTAGCCTAGGGCGGGATCAGCGCCTGTTGACCGGTGTTGGTGCACTTGATGTTATAGTACCTGCCGGTCACGGCGGTGACCGGTACCTCTTCGCAAAGGGTCAGATGAATCAGTGGTCCCAGACGACTCGCCAGCAGACCTGCTCCGTACGCTTGTCCCTTTGTCCCTATCTGGTACGCAGTAAGGTGATGCTCGATACTACTATAGGCTGTCCCTGCAGCACAGCAACATTTGGTGTCTTCAGGGAACACTCCTAGGGGCCTACAGGGTAGCCTGTCCTATGCAGGTGGGTCACTGACCCCCTGCACCCACACTACCTCTCTCTTCACCACCCGGGTCCCCTCTGACTACTTCTCCCTAACCTCTGCAGCAAACGCACTGCACTCACACTGAACCTGCAGCAACCCACTGCACTCACTCTGAACCTGCAGCAACCCACTGCACTCACTCTGAACCTGTAGCAACCCACTGCACTCACTCTGAACCTGCAGCAACCCACTGCACTCACTCTGAACCTGCAGCAACCCACTGCACTCACACGGTACCTGCAGCAACCGCACTGCACACACACTGAACCTGCAGCAACCCACTGTACTCACACGGTACCTGCAGCAACCGCACTGCACTCAACCGGTACCTGCAGCAACCCACTGCACTCACACAGTACCTGCAGCTACACTGCACTCACACGGTACCTGCAGCTACACTGCACTGCACACTCACACTGTGCCTACTTGTCAGCGCTCACAGCACTACCAATCGTGACACTGACAAGACTGCACACTCACACCTAAGGGCAGGGTCCCTAACCTAGGGGCCGTCCCTCAGTACCTACCCCCTACCCTGGTGGGGATTGGAGCCTGCCTGGGATCTGGGGAACTACCTTACCTGGTGTAGGAGCCACTTGCTCCCTATACCCTTCCTTCCCCTTCCTGCTCCCAGCTCCCAGCTCCAACTGCCAAACGTGGTCCCCGCAACAGTGTAGCCTTCCTCCACAGGAGAAGCTGCAAAACCCTATTTTCTGGCTGGCTGCACGTGATGTGGGTGAAAGTGCAATCCCCAGAGGCTGCTGGGAATTGTAGTCCACTCAGGACCTCTTTAGCATTGGGACCGCGTGCGCTACCCTAACTGCGCCTGCGTGACCAATGCGCACGCTTGTGCAAACTGTCATGGCGGCCCCCGCTAGCCGGGTATGCCGCAGAGACTCCGGGGACTCAGAGCGCTCCCTGCTCCGGCCCCCACCTTTGTGTTGTGCCGGCAGGTCCGTCGTGCCTCCGGCAGCACCCGCGATCGCTCGGCACGCTACAGAGGGGGTCTCTGGAGGCAAAATAAGACCGGGGCTACATACATTAATGGTGCTATATAAATAAAGACATACAATACAATACAATGCAATACGAGAGATGAGTACAAAATCAGCAGGCAGGTTATTTATTTGGTTCTTGGTAGGGCTCTATGAGCAGAGAACTCACTACAAGCATATCCTCATCAGTGTTTCTACTATCTAGGACATTTCCAGTTATCCAGAAAAAGCATGTTGTGTGTCTATCACTGTCCGTGCCTCTGTCACTGTCTTAAATAAGTCCCGAAACAGTTAACACTGCGGTGATCAGCCATAAACTCCCATTGACTTTGACCAATTGTACTGCATCTGGTCATTTAGGGGCTTATTGAATAAGCCGCTATGATGAGATGCATCAAAGTCCGGATAAAATTGTTACCACCATCACCTTTAGCTCATTTTATGATCAAGGATTTTTTTTTCATGGAAATGTTATCATAACCAAGATTGGGAAAATAAGTTGTTGTTTTTTTTTTAACCATGATCTTCCTGCTCCCCATAATAACTTCCAACATGATAAATGAATGAAATAAAATAAAATACTGCAAACTGACAACTAAGTCCCAAATTTAAGAAAGAATTGGGTAGTTAGAGGTGAGATACTCCATAGGCTGCCGATAGCTAAACTTTTCTACAAGAAGATCTGTTTCCCAGAGTCCACTGCCTGTGTTATAACTTATCTAAAATATGGCTAGAAAATGGCTAGAAAATCTGCTATATAACCACAATTATTTCAACACCTTTATTATTTTTCAAACATCCCTGTTTCCATTAACACTGGTGCTCTACTGAAAATTAATGGATAAGGAGATAACACATGCATTTTTTATTAATATTATTAGTTTATTTAAAAGCCACAACATACTGTATGCCTCAGCGCAGTATTATTTTGTATTACTGGAGTAGTAATGTCTGTGCATTTGAAACAGGGCTATCTTTTGAGTATGACTAGACTCTTATATTAGAGCATAATCACCTCCTCATTTTTACGTTCCACATTTACTTGTACACATTTATTGTCCTCTGTAAACATATTAATGATATTCAGATATGTAGCTTTCTGCACGATAACATGGCTTTAAAAAAGGAGACTTGTATGCGCTTCAATATGCTACTTCCACCATCAAAGCATGTTTACATTTTTCTCTATATGACTCCTCTGTCTATGACTTGTCCAAGCCCCTTCCCTACCTGCATCTCTCAAAGGGCCAGGGACTCAGAAGTCTGTTACATGTGTTATCATGAGGTTACCACCATTCAATGCATTGATAGTCGTAACGCATATCCACAAAGGTTTTAAGCGTTATGATGCCCTCGCGTTAACAAGAAAAACATTGGATCGCTAACTTTTAATGGATGTCTTGCTTACTCATATGCAAATCATATTCTAATGAGCCGTTACCACAACATCGTATATCCTCAAACCTCCGATAATTTTAGCGTATGGAAATAACGTTACGATAATTAGGTCACACCATAACCTGCCATCACTCACATCCAGACCACAATTATGAAGGCATATTCTGGGAATAGCCTAAAAGCAAAAAAAGGGCAGGTCTAAAGTGGTACCCAAATTATTAAATGGAGTGTAGGACTTAACCCTTTCATTACATGTGTCATACAAAGATATATACTGTAACTGTGCTTCCCTTTCCGATGGGAGATTCTGCCATTGCAGCTTGTGTAGTGCATGCTACCTGTTGGTAAGCAAGAGGGCTGAGTCATCCACCGATGATTGTGCGGACACAGGATAGGTTTCTGGGGTACATACCCCACATGGCTCTCTAGCAGTGCAGTGCCTCCATCTGCCGCAAGCTCCAGATGTATGGAGGCGATCTCCTACAGTAGAAATACTCCCTCTTCTTCCCGAGTAAGATCACACACCAGGCAGGAGGTATATGAAACAGGAACAGCTTTATTCTGTTCAGTACAATGCAGTTAGAGCAGGCCTCTGCCCTATGCAGTCTTTGGTGGTCTATCCAGCTGTAGGATGATCCCTGGACATCCACTATGGGTCATGGGCCCCCACAGCTGTTTATGTTCTTCCCTGCCCCTCTAGTAGAGGCAGAGGAAAGACCCACACTCAGAGAACAGAGAAGGACCAATGCTCAGACACTCTGCTGTGTGACCTGCCTCTCTCAGTGGGGAGAGGCACTAATGAATTTGGGCAGAAATCCCCCTTAAGCACAGCCAGGAGGAGGGCACCAAGTCGGAACCACGATTGGGTATACTCAGGCATGGTTCCACCTCCTCCCCCTGTCACTCAAGGGTACTGCAGGGAGTGGGGAAAACTCATGATTAGTACTGGCAGGCCTGCTCTTACATGGGCTTACTTCCAGTGAGGGAAGACTGGTAGCCAAGAACCAGTCCTGGCTACAATACTATGGATCATATATCTATATATGATCTGGAACACATCAAGAGATGCATCTGATAATGTGTCATGAAGTTCCTGTAATAAACTATACTGTGGTTTTTAGTGATTAAAGTGAATGTAGGATATGTTTGTCTGACCTAATATGGTATATATTGTATACTGTATACTGTATTAAAAATGGATGTACAATAATGTGTCTACACATTATAACAATAATTACCAAGAGACAGAACTTGTGAACAAAGTTACTTCACTGTGTGTGAGAAATAAATTCATAAATAATTAACAAGGAAAATAATATCAAAACTATTTATAATAAATCATCTACTCCTCTCTTTTGGAGCAGAACTGCCAGGCTCACTAGGCCCTCTGGGTAATGCATCTGTAATAGATGTGCATTAATTGGATCGGGCGTTATAGTTTTCCCAATGCACGTGTAGTGTATTGGGTCACACATCCCTGGGCAACGAAAGTCTCTGTTAATACAACTAATGTAATGATGCCAGTTTGCCAAACCGCCGTTGTCTTTGCATATCATTAGCATTGGGGGTACCAGTAAAACGGAGGGAAAATAACGAACGTTACCTATTTAGGTAACATCACAATAGTAGCGTTGGATTTAACGGATCTGAGGATCTAAACCAACATTTCTAAACTCGGCTGATTCTTCCTCCTAATGTTTTTTCTAATTGTTTTTTTTTTAATCTTTTATTGACTTTGTGTCCCTTTTTGGTTCATCAGAAAGACTTTCCGTCTCCCTATATCTTTCCATACGCCTGACCATAGTCATCATTGTTGAACATAAATAGCGATTAACAAGGTTCTTATCATTGTCATCAATACTATTTAATATTAGCAGCTTCCAGCAGAACACAGAATGTGTAGTACAGTAGCTGCAACAATAGAAATTCCCTGATGGTTGTTTTGTTTTACAGAGAACAAAAGTCACATAGCCAGCACAAGACTCGTAATCATGTAATGTTTAAATTGTGTATGTAGGAGTTCTACATATGGTATGCAAATGAGGACATAAAATGAGTTACTTTTAGCTTAATAGGCAAAAATGTTAAAAGTGTAATGAGTGGTATACTAAAAGTGTTTATTTGCATGCCTACAGTCCCAACCTTTAGAACTACAATTGAAACATTGTATAATGCTTAAGAGACTAGAGTAAAATGGGTATTTTCTGTAAGGCGTGCTCTGAAATAGTTTGGTACGTGTTTTTTTCAGTATGATTCACTTATACACATTTGATTCATGGAATCTGGCAAATTGGATTGATAAACGAGCCAGAGATGCAAAATTTGCACTTATATTTTTAAACATGAAAAAAATATATTTTAATTATAGATTCAATATTTCTTAGAAAAACAAGCACTCCTCTCAAACACTTTGCTGGGCACATACTTCACACACAGGCAAAAGTCCTTATTTACATTCACAAACCCATCAAGGAAGCTCTGGAGCCATTAGCAATCTGACAAGAGTTTAGCTGACGGGGAAATTAAATGCATTTCAAAAGTGTTGGAAGCCCATTGCAAGAGTGCAACCACCCACCTCCTTTTTTTCTATACAATGTAATGTGCACCAGTTACAGATTGAGAGATTAAGTAGAAGTTCCACACTTTGGCCAACGTTCACTAAAGGGTGCTAAGCTTTAGTGCACCTTAACACTCACTCAAATAATGGAAGTCAAGGTGTGCCAAAATGTTGCCCGCTTCAGGGAATCTTGCTACTTCATGCTAAAGCATCAATACCCTTTAACTTATTTATTTTATTTATAAAATGTTTTACCAGGAAGTAAGCACACAGAAACAGTGGTTAATAAGGCGCTCCCACACAGAGTGGTCACTATTAATAAAGTGATTAATAAATAAGTGCAAATATACACAGTGACAGTGAGTCTGACAATGCCAATGTATGACATAATGTATGTCAATAGATAAATATATATAGTGCAAAAATGTGCAATGGTGAAAGGAAAATATAATAATAAAGTTGCAACTTCCTGCAGACCCACTGGTAGGGACTGTCTCCAAAGGTCCCATAAGCAAAAAATTCTTCACAAAATCCGGGGCGAGCAAAGAAAAAAAGAACAAGAAAAAATATATAAGTGCAGATGTATGGGTTACAGTCTGGAATGACTATTGAGAGTCTTGGCTCATATATAGTGCCTACTCACAGGATGTGAATGACATATGCGTGAATCCAAATCAGTGGAAAATTCCTGGCTTTGTGATGTATCAGGATAGATGTCTCTCAATGCAGGAGGGAATATAGAGAAAAGAGAAGAGCTTCCATAGTGCAGATCAATTTATAAACGTATTTTATGTGTAGCCAGGTCACCTGATGGCTACTAGTCTGCCCTTGGGCTGGCAGAAAGCCCTGGTACAATCAGGTTGCCAGTAGTTGATATGGGGTTTTCCCCCTCTGAGGAGCTGCACTTTGGTGACAGTGGGTGGCGGTGACATCAGGCCTGGGCATGAATAATCATGATCCAGACCTGGTGCCCTCCTCCTGGCTGTACGTAAGGGCAGTACCGCCCCAAATTCAGGAGTGCCTTTCCCCACTTGAGGAAAGCATGTCACACAGTAGAGAGGCTGAATATTGGGCCTTCTCCAGTCATCTTCCCTTCGGGGGAGAGTGAGTGTGGACCATACCTCTGCCTCTGCTGGGAGGTAGGGAAGAGCTAGGACAGCTGCGGGTGCCCTTGGCCTGTAGTGACAGTCCAGGGACCATCCTTCAGTGGTAGCTGAAAAGTACTGCATCGGGCAGAAGCCTGCCTTGTTACTGTGTTGTACAGAAGAAATAATAAACCGTTCCTGTTATACCTCCTGCCTGGTGCTTGACGTTACTGGGGCGGATGTTGTTCTACCGTGGGAGATCACCTTCAGTTCCTGGAGCCTACGGCAGATGGAGGCGCTGCACTGCTAAAGAGATATGTAGGTATGAACCCCAGAAGCCTAGCCCTGTGTCCCTACCACCGGTGGATGATTCAGCCCTCCTGTTACAAGCAGGTATCATGCACCACATGATCCGTAATGGCCACATCTCCCACCGGGTGGGGGAAAAACTGTTACATATGTTTAAATGTATTAGAATCACACTCACAATAGATACGATACAAACAGGCAGGTATAAGATACATAGTGACATCGTGAGATGAACTGCTCACTGCCTCCATCCCCGTTATGACGCCGCTCATCTGGGGAGTCCTCCCCAGCTGGTAGCTTCCTTGCTGGTATCGGTCCCAGATTCCACTACGTCACTTCCGGTTTCGGTCCACAGCTTAGGAACAATAAATCATCTACTCCTCTCTTTTGAAGCAGATTCTGCCAGGCTCTTTTTTACAGATTCTGCCCAAGCAATATCAAACACCAAGCTACCTTAACAAATCCTGCTATATTTTAGTGCATAAGGCACTTTGATCAAGCTGCGGGCAGGACACTCACATACGCGTTCCTAAGCTGTGAACCCGAACCGGAAGTGACGCTGCGAAACCGGAAGTGAGGTAGTGGAGTCTGTGACCGATACCAGCAAGGAAGCTACCAGCTGGGGAGCACTCCCCAGACGAGCTGCATCATTATGGGGATGGAGGTGGTGAGCAGTTCATCTCACGATGTCCTGTGAGTAGGCACTTTATATGAGCCAAGACTCTCAATAGTCATTCCAGACTGAAACCCATACATTTGCACTTGTATATTTTTTCCTGTTATTTTTTTCTTTCCTCCCCTGGATTTTGTGAAGAATTACCTGGAAGTAATACATTGAGTGTTACTGCTGCGGCACAGTTTATTCGAGCATTTGCCCGTTCTGTGCCGCAGCAGTAGCCTGGCGCGCGCCCGAGTGTGACGGGCGCACGCCGAAGCAGCGGAAGAGCGCCCTCCGATCGGGGCGCTCTCCCTACCGCTGCCGGGTCCGCCGGGTCCCCCGGAACCCCCTGCCGCTGTCCCGCGATCGCGGGACACCAAGGCTCCCTCGGGGAGCCCCTGGACACGCGTGCAGGGGGCGCACGCTCCCGATGACGCGTGACCGCGCGTCTATGACGCGCGGCACGCCGAGGGGCGGCCACTAGCAAGCCGGGAGATTTCCCGGCTTGCGGTACCGACCACACTTCAATAAAGTGTGTCGGTAGTGTACCTCTCGTTTTCAAGAATGTCCTGGGCACAGACATGATGACAGATACATGGTTACAAATACATAGTGAACAGGGTTATACATTATGTACAAAAGACATTGCATGAACAATTTAACATATGTTATCTTTTAGGCGTAGGAAACACTTACAGACCAGGATTGGAACAAGGTGTGTGGGGACCCCCTTGTTCATGAGATACTTACCAGTGAAATTACTGGTATTACTTCCTGGTTTTTACAGGGGAATTAATGGCTTTCATATAGGAATATTGGCCCAAGATTTGGCAGCCATTGTGCTTCCTCTGGATGGAGTTATAAACCTTGTAACTACCCTAACAAGTATCTCAAGATCCCCTCCCCCCATACCCCAAAGGGGTAAAAGGCTGTTTTAACCATTTGAGTGCCCCACAATGTAGTCACTACGCTATGGGCTATGCCCCCATGACGTAGCGTTTGTGTCATGCTCAAAGGGGTTGTTTTTTCTGGGTTTACATTGTGTCCTGCATTCCCATCGAGTGCAGGATGTGATCTAACCAGTAAGGAAATGGAGGAGGAGGAAGTCTCCCTCTTCAGTTTTCTCCAAAATGGCCACCACATTCCCATGACTGCTATGTGACAGAGGGGTCATGGCACTTGGGCACCATGACCCTGCTGGCACTCAAAGGGTTAAACAACCATTGTGGCTCTGAACCACTGCTTTTTGCTCCCTGGAGCCCTGACTATTGCAAAAGCATTCATTTCCTTATTTAACTATATTTTATGTAATGGTTATAGCCACACATCCTGCAAATAAGCCAAGATAATGCTTATTTTGGAGACGAAGGAAAAGTATCTATCTGTAGACTTATTTGAACCATGTTTGTACATGCCAAGGTTATGGAAAATTGTGACCACTATCAAATAAGCATAAATAACACAATTAGAAACAGCACTCCAATGCGTAAATGCAGCAACGCAAAGTATAAAGTTAGGGGCAGAGCACCCAGAGGAACCCCTAAATCCCTAAAACTAAATATAAATAACAAAATCGGTAGCATGCACTCATGTAGTAAAATATTAAATATGAGACAAGGTAGAATGGAGCAAAAACTGGTTTATTAACTCATGATGTACACAAAAACATAAATAAAGGTGAACATACAGTAATCAGACAACAACAATATATAGTACTAGCTGGTATACCCGGCGTTGCCCGGGCGTGGAAGGGCAGGGGGTATGGAGTGGAAGGGCGGGGAGGGAGGGGCGTGGAAGGGCGGAGGGGGAGGGGCGTGGAAGGGCGGGGAGGGCAAAGGGCAGGGGGGCAAAGGGCAGGGAGGGGTGAGGGGGGGGCAAAGGGCAGGGAGGGGCGGGGGGGGCAAAGGGCAGGGAGGGGCGGGGCGGGCAAAGGGCAGGGAGGGGCGGGGGGGGCAAAGGGCAGGGAGGGGTGGGGGGGGGCAAAGGGCAGGGAGGGGCGGGGGGGGGGCAAAGGGCAGGGAGGGGCGGGGGGGGCAAAGAGCAGGGAGGGGCGGGGGGGGCAAAGGGCAGGGAGGGGTGGGGGGGCAAAGGGCAGGGAGGGGTGGGGGCGGCAAAGGGCAGGGAGGGGCAGGGGGGGCAAAGGGCAGGGAGGGGAGGGGCGGGGGGGGCAAAGAGCAGGGAGGGGCAGGGGGGGGCAAAGGGCAGGGAGGGGTGGGGGGGGCAAAGGGCAGGGAGGGGCGGGGGGGGGCAAAGGGCAGGGAGGGGCGGGGGGGCAAAGGGCAGGGAGGGGCAGGGGGGGCAAAGGGCAGGGAGGGGCGGGTGGGGCAAAGGGCAGGGTGGGGTGGGTGGGGGAGGCAAAGGGCAGGGGGAGGGAGGGCAGAGGGCAAAGGGCAGGGGAGGGAGGGCAAAGGGCAGGGGGCAAGGGCAGGGGAGGGAGGGCAGGGGGAGGGAGGGCAGGGGGCAAAGGGCATGGGGAGGGAGGGCAGGGGGCAAAGGGCAGGGGGAGGGAGGGCAGGGGGCAAGGGCAGGGGGCAAGGGCAGAGGGAGGTAGAGCAGGGGGCAAAGGGCATTGGGAGGGAGGGCAGGGGGCAAAGGGCATTGGGTGGGAGGGAGGGCAGGGGGCAAAGGGCATTGGGAGGGAGGGCAGGGGGCAAAGGGCAGGGGGCAAAGGGCAGGGGGATGGAGGGCAGGGGGGGCAAAGGGCAGGGGGAGGGAGGGCAGGGGGGGCAAAGGGCATGGGGGGCAAAGGGCAGGGGGAGGGGGGGCAAAGGGCAGGGGGAGGGGGGGAAAAGGGCAGGGGGAGGGGGGGCAAAGGGCAGGGGGAGGAAGGGCATGGGGGGGGCAAAAGGCAGGGGGGGGCAAAGGGCAGGGGGCAGGGAGGGTAGGGGGGGGCAAAGGGCAGGATGAGTCAGGGACGCATAAAATAACCCATTCCCCTGTGTGTACTCACCTTGCACACGGCCGTGCTCCTCTTCCTCTGGGTCCCGGCCACCCTCCTCCTCCACCTCGGGCTCCTCCGCGGCAAGGCTGAGAGGCTCCGGTGAGGAGATGCTGGGCCTCTCGTGGGGAGAGGCGGAGACAGCCGGAGGAGAGGCGGAGACAGCCGGAGGTGCGCCCGCGGGGACGGGTAGTGGCCTGTGTGAGGGGAGAGCCGCGTGCTCTGTGTGTGGGGGGGGGGGTGAGGGAGAGCGCCGGGTGAGGGGAGAGCCGCGTGCTCTGTGTGTGTGGGGGGGGGTGAGGGAGAGCGCCGGGTGAGGGGAGAGCCGCGTGCTCTGTGTGTGTGGGGGGGGGGGTGAGGGAGAGCGCCGGGTAAGGGGAGAGCCGCGTGCTCATTGTGTGGGGGGGGGAGGGGGTGAGGGAGAGCGCCGGGTGAGGTGAGAGCCGCGTGCTCTGTGTGTGGGGGGGGAGGGGGTGAGGGAGAGCGCCGGGTGAGGGGAGAGTCGTGTGCTCTGTGTGTGTGTGGGGGAGGGTGAGGGAGAGCGCTGGGTGAGGGGAGAGCCGCGTGCTCTGTGTGTGTGGGGGGGGGGGAGGGGGTGAGGGAGAGCGCCGGGTGAGGGAGTGGCCTATGGGTGCTGAGAGCCGTGTGGAGGTGAGAGTCCCCCGCTGTGTCTCGGGCGCTCGCTCTGCTCCCCCGCTGACTGTAGCGGCGCCGGGGGTGCGGGGGGGGAGGAAAAAGCGCAGGGTCACGATGAGCGCTGTGTGTGTGTGTGTGTGTGTGTGTGTGTGTGTGCGCTGTGTGTGTGTGTGTGTGTGTGTGTGTGTGTGTGTGTGTGTGTGTGTGTTTTGGCCCGTCACTCTGCCTCAGGCCAATAAGAGGTGTCCGGGGGCGGGCGGCCCAAGGGACCAATGAGATTGCCGCTAGGGACACAGGCCATGCAGACAAACATACAGTGCTTTCACAAATATATAGTAGATATGCTATGGAGGCTCAAATCAGAGAGAAAAATTAGCTCATCTCTGAGCTTCAAAGTACTGTGTCACTTTTGTGACACCTTACAATGCCCCATGTAATGTGACACTACTTTCCATACTGTAAAGGGTTTGGTTAAAGGCTTTCTGAGTTCTTCCAGGCTTATTGGGGTGGGCTCAGACATACTGTACATGTTAGAGAAAAGACCTGTGTCAAGTGCTCTCTCTCCAATGGCCATTCTCCTAAACGTTCTAGAGAACAGAGACTCGTGATGTTCTGAAGGCATTTGTACAGGTTTTGGTCAAAATAGTCACTCCGTGCTGGTGCTATCTGGAGAGATACGAGGAAAGGGGGGAGGAATCGGGGCTCTCTTGCTGCCGTCTGCCTATGGGGACTCTACAACCCCTAGAAACGTGAGCTCTTGCAAAGGAGCTCACAGACAAGAAAAAACAAACAGGCAGAATGGCGCACTGAGAAGCACAAAGTTTAATAACCCCAAGAGGTGAGTACAATACAATAAGCACACAATTACTAAAAAACGCTAAAATATGGAACAAGGAGGGGTGTGAGAACCAGGGAAGCTCACTGCTGATAACCAAGGGGGGTATATATTGAATATATTGCTTAATTGAATGACAACACTTTCAATTTGAAATTTAACGGAGAGAATAGTGACTCACTAGTGCATTATCTTGATCTTGAAATTTTTATCGAGTCTGACCAGATTTGCACTAAGACTTATTTTAAGGAGACTAATGTAAATTCATATATTCATCCGTCTAGTTGCCATTTTAAACCTTGGATTGAGAATATACCTTTCAACCAATTTATACGTTTGACAAGAAGTTGCACTCATGATGGGCACTTTCAAACTCAGGCACAGTTTTTAAAAGAGAGATTTTTACAAAAGGATACGATAAGGAACTTATTGACAATGCTATAGATAAAGCTAATCTCGTTCAAAGAAAGCATCTTTTAAAGTATAAAGGTAAAAAGTCTAAAAGAAATAGCCGCCGAACGGACACATTCAATGATATTGACTCTGCTTCTATGCCAACTGATGTTACACTTACAAATCAGGCCAAGAAAGGTAACTTTCCAGTGTTCATTACTCAGTTTAATGATAAACATAAAGCCATTCAAAGGGCTATAAATAAACACTGGAATGTGCTCTCTTTGGATCCAGTTTTGGGTACATTAATTCATTCTAAACCCCAAATTGTATACAAAAGAGTACAGAATCTAAAAAGGTTACTGGCTCCCAGTCAACTACGCTCTGATCCCATTAATGATGGCACTATGAGGTCACATTTGGGATTAAGAGGTAATTATAAGTGCAGTAAGTGTAAAGTGTGCCCGAATCTGTCGACTAAGAAGGAGTTTGTTTCTTTTGCTACCAAACAGAGCTACAAAATTCACAATTTTATTCATTGTTCCACTACTCATGTAGTGTACTTGATGCAATGTAAATGTGGGTTTCAGTACATTGGCAAAACTAAAAGGAGCATGAAGATTCGCATCATGGAAAATATGAGAAATATAAAAAATGTACAGAAATTGATTGATAAGAATTTGCCTTTAACCCACCTTTTAAAACATTTTAAGGATGTCCATCGGTGTGACCCAAGTAATATATCATTCATGGGGATTGAAGTGATTACATTAGATAAAAGACTTGGAAATAGGGAACTACGATTGAGTAGAAGGGAACAATATTGGATATACACTCTGCAATCCAGATATCCCCAGGGATTGAATGATTATATAGAGTTGGTTCCCTTCCTAAAAGAGTAGTTATCTGATTTTATAATGTAGCACTCTGTCTGATTTTTGTTTTTATCTTTTCTAAATCATGGTTTATTGCACTGTATTATTACTGTATTAAGACTTATCTAATTGGTTTCTATGTGTAATTATCCATTGGCATTTTTTACATTTTATTATATTGTATACAGGCATACCCCGCATTAACGTACGCAATGGGACCGGAGCATGTATGTAAAGCGAAAATGTACTTAAAGTGAAGCACTACCTTTTCCCACTTATCGATGCATGTACTGTACAGCAATCGTTATATACGTGCATAACTGATGTAAATAACGCATTTGTAACAGGCTCTATAGTCTCCCCGCTTGCGCACAGCTTCGGTGCAGGTAGGGAGCCGGTATTGCTGTTCAGGACGTGCTGACAGGCGCATGCGTGAGTTGCCGTTTGCCTATTGGGCGATATGTACTTACTCGCGAGTGTACTTAAAGTGAGTGTACTTAAAGCGAGGTATGCCTGTATGTTGTACTACTAAGTTTTATGCATTTTTGTATTATTATATACAGGACATTACTATTGTATTGTAAGAGGGGCCAACTGGTTAAAGAACTGCTTAAACCTGTCCTGATTTCAAGGACCACCTTTAGCAATGTTTATGATGTTCTGCAGCTGGTATTGTATTGTATTGTGTACGCCCCTCATAGAGGCGCCTACTGGCTGCAGTATGCTATTTAATCTCCACGGGCAGAGCTATCACGTGACTCCTGACGAAGCACTACGTGCGAAACGCGTAGAGTGTCACGTGAAGCTGCCCCTGTGGATTTGTTCCGGCAGAGGTTGTGTCGGAGAACGCGGTCTCCTTGCTGACTGCTATCTCTATGTAAGTAGATGGGGTCCGGACCCCCCTTGGTTTATCAGCAGTGAGCTTCCCTGTTCTCACACCCCTCCTTGTTCCATATTTTAGCGTTTTTTAGTAATTGTGTGCTTATTGTATTGTACTCACCTCTTGGGGTTATTAAACTCTGTGCTTCTCAGTGCGCCATTCTGCCTGTTTGTTTTTTCTTTGTACAGGCTTTGTTCAAATGTTTATGTCTCTGCGTGAAAGAATGCCAGCTTTCAATTTACTTGTAAGAGGGTTCACGTTTACATTTGATTCACTTTTTGGGGGTACATTACAGTTTTTTTTTATGGTTGTGTGAAACATATTGACTTTGCTTTATCATGACCAGAAACTTTCATTATTGTGCTTTTTTGTCAATTTTTGAATTCCGTCTCCCAGCTCCGTTTTAAACACATATCTACTAAATGAAGAGTCCTTCGATTCTGAAGCTAAATTATAATCATTATCCCATCGCACTACTATTTATACAAACAGCACTGCACCTGTCTGTAATATTTATTATTTAGCCATTTCATAAAGTCTACGGGGTAATGTTATTACTATATCACTAAACTGCCTTCAAATAAATTGAATAAATGTTTTTGCAGTTGCAATTTGCCATTTCTGACCACAGCACATTGAATGCACTATTACTACTGTAGCCAGGAGCAGCGTAGAGCTGTGGCTTCACTGTGATTTTCAAATACATTTTCTAGTCTCCATAACTTATTCAGTGTACTATGTTACCAGCATAATGATGTTCTTTATTTACAGTAAATTTATTATCTATCATCTTCCTGAACAATTGATATTTCCTCTATCTTATTTTGGCACGTTGAATATCTCATTTGGTTTCCTTATTCATGTGTAATAAATTCCTCCTCCAAATTCTTAAAAAAACATAAATCTCCCCTATGTTATCCTCCTGTGAAATAAGTCAATAATGCACAATAAATAACACTTTATCTTCTCTTGTTGGAAGAGATATTTATTGAAGGGTGAAAAGGATGCAGGATCCATTGTCTGCAGAATTATGCTCTAAGCAATTATATGTTCTTGCATGTAGGGATTAGGACTGGTCAATTAAACACAAATGCATATATCTTAATAACTGGAGAGTAGCGTTGATGCTTTACAAACAGTATGTATATTTTACATCTCTGTAAAACACTAAAGGAAAAAAACATACAGTAATTAAACTTGTACAATGGTAATATGTAGAAGTTTAATTAAAGATCCGTATGACAACAGTGCAAAGTAGCTTTGGGCTGCAAAATAAAGCTAGGGTAAAAAGGTGTGCAGTAGTCATTATAAGGATACATGTACTGCTATACACTCTGTAGCCCAGAGCTGATTTGCACTGCAGCCATGTGGGGATCTTAAATAGGTCCCCTAAGTTTTGACTTGTATAACAATATGATAATTGTGGTGTACTGTATATTTGAATAAAGCCGTTGATAGTGCTAAAATTCATATAAAATAGATTGGGGTATACAGTACATTATGTTAGCTGCAGAGTGGTTTCTAATACTCTCGGTGGAAATTCTATATTTCTGTTGCTGTACTTGTGCTGCTTTTTTTTTTGTGCCAGCTATAATTGTCTATTTCAACAGTTTTCTTCTTCATTTTTCATGTAAGGCAAAAGAATGTAATGGATGGTATGTACAGTATTACAACTATAATTAGTGTAACTTTTTCAGTATATAAAAAATGACCCTTGCATCATTCAGCATTCATGTGTTAAAGAACAAATCATGTACATGTAACCCGGGTCCCTCTGGTCCTATGTAAGCACTGTTTACCTCCGCTGCAGCGGCTGATGCGTCCAGCAGGCGGTGGTAGCTTTGGGGTTATAGGCAGGGCGATCGTGTCGCCGGCAGCTCCCTTTGCAGGGTGCCGCCATCTTGAATTATACCCGTGCATGTGCAGTGCAGTATGCGCATGCGCACGGCAAGCACAGGCGGCGGCAAGAGACGGAGACGCTCTGTGGGGACTACAGCCCTCAGAAGGCTATGGGGAAAGGTGGCACATGATGCGATGCAGCCAATAGCGCACCAGTATTCCCTGCAGCAGGGAATAGATACATTTGGCGCGCTGCAAGCCACGTTAGTCGGAGCTGGGACAGCAGAACAGTAGGGTGTGCATGTGCAGGGTGTCAGTGACCCCTGCACTAGGCCAGAGACCCCCTGAGGCCCCAGCTAGGCCCTGACTCACCTCAGGCCCATAGATAGGGACACTGCCCTGTAATGACATTGAGAGGAACACAGACAGGATGCAGCTGTAGCCTGGCATCACGTGGTCTGGAATCAGATCACCACCTACAGTGAAGAGACATTCTACATGGTGGCACCGTCCACGCGGGACACCACCCAACATAGAGGCGGAGACTAAGCCAACATCGCTGGGATCAGTGGATCCGCTTCATCTTCTGGCCATACCCGGGTGCAGGAACACATGGGCAGATACTCCAAGTGCACCAACTGTACACACATTAGTGGGGCAGGGCTGTCTCACACTTTGGGGTGGGTTAACTCTGTAGACACGAGGGTGGTTGAGTGCCCAGGGGAACCGCAGTACTTTGGGGTGAACACTACAGGGGTGTGGACACGGTGTTGGGAACACGGTGAGGGGTTACGGCCATGCGAGGCCTGGTGGGTAGCTGTAACCATATATTAGCGCTATATAGTAAACTTGTTCTGTGTGACCCAGTTTGTACTCTTCATTATGTATCCTGTAACGGGATTATTCTACATATAGAATCCCATACAGGTGTAGGTGCTACCAAGCACCGATCCAAGGGTGCCCCAGGTTCCGAGCAGCAGAGGCTCGGGACTCTTGTGAGCCACAGGTATTGCACCACACATACGCTGTAGCTACATATCTCCCAAGGGGGTGGGGGAAAGTGTGTTACATACACATAATAATGTATTAATTTCAGTTTGTTCCGTATACTTTTTTTAGCCCATTTTAGTTCTGAAGTCATGTGAACCATCCAGACCAAAAATCTGTGTCATATGTAAGAAACTTAGGTCAGGTCCATAGTGCCTTCGCCCGTGAGGAGGCATGCGTGGCCGTGAAGTCACCCACTTAAAGTGGGTGCGTTTTTTGGCCATGGTACGCGAGCCGTCCGTTGGCGTGTCTTGGGGTGTGCCAGTGATGTCATGGAGCTGGTTCGCCCTCATTGGGCGAACCGCTCACGTAACCGGCCTGTCACACCAATAAATCAGTTTGACTGATTTCTCACGCAACACGCGCCTCCTTCTGTTTCTGCGTGGACGATCCTGCACGCCGCATGGACGTGAACACTACCTTAAGTATGCAGTATGTTGCATGCAGACGCCGCTGCATGGTCTGCAGTACCATGGCCCCAGCCTTACACGGCTGAAGGAGTGACTCAGTGAGTATCGGCATTGACACAGGTAACAACGACACTGAGTTTGAAGCAGGATAACCTGGTTCAAATCGTGGTGGCAGCTTCTTGTAACTTTGGACAAATCACTTTATCTCACCAAAAAGAGATTATAAGATTATTTGGGCAGGGGCTGTGTCTGTAAAAATTGTATATACAATGTTGTGTACTGCACTGTATACTGTAATTGTGAAGCGATTTGTGTCCCATTGAACCTTAAAACAGGTGCAGAGTGAATGTGCAAAAGCATGAAAAAAAAAGATACAAAATGTCTTACTAAATCAATACATACAAGAGTATGGGGCATTTTGCCTATAAATAACATTGTGTATAATTTACACCTGAACAAGTATAGCAATACTGCCCCTAGAGGTTCCAAGTTGACCATGAGATCTACTGGTGTCTTCGATCGTTGCCTGCTGTCTGTGATCCTTTGGAGTGAGTCTCTGCAACTTCAGCGGCTAGTTTCCTGCACTCCGCTCCCACCCTGTGTTGCTGATTTGAAGGCAAGTCGGAGCTTTGAGCGGGGGGAGAACCGTCTGCTTGGACGAAGTGCCAAGCTGCTCCTTCGACTGTGCCTCTGCTGCGAACAGTGCTCGGGGATACTCTGGAATGCAGGGTGGAGGGAACATTTTAACTTACCCAGCTCCTGCAGGACAGATCGAGACGTCATTGCAGCAGGACCCTGAGTGGTCACAATGCCTGTGCCACTGGGAGCATGTGAGTTGTTGGAGCTCACTGCCCTTATTTAATATTTTAATTAAATTGATCTGTACTGTACTATGTCCTTCTTTCTACTTTTTTCATAATATCCTTTGGGAGATTGTGAGTTGGTAATCCTTTGAGAAATATGATGCATACTTCCTCCACCTTTAAGACCCAACTTAAGACACACTTGCTTAAAGAAGCATATGAATAGCACTGTAGATATTCTGAACACATGATACATAAAGCTTGGCCCCCTGCAGACGCACTTACCAGAACTCCCTCCTACTGTCTCTGTACGTTCTCCCTACCTACTAATTAGACTGTAAACTCCTTGGGGCAGGGACTCCTCTTCCTTAATGTTACTTGTATGTCTAAAGCACTTATTCCCATGATCTGTTATTTATATTATCTGTTATTTATTTGATTACCACATGTATTACTACTGTGAAGTGCTATGTACATTTATGGCGCTATATAAATAAAGACATACAATACAATACAATACATATGCATGAACATCCTGATCCTCTCCCCAGGAGCTTGCTTTGGAAAGGGCAGGTTACTAGACTCCAATATATTATACATTGAAATAGCATAGCTACAGTAGCTGCAGACTAACACCTACCCCTATTTACAGGACATACATGAGAACTCCACTTATAACACTGAAAAACTGCTTCTAGAATAAGGACGTGGCTATCATACTCCATGTGACATCACTTGTGATGAAGTAAAATGGAGGGGCAGATCCTGATAATCCTACAGTTGCACCCCTTCTATTAATTAACCCTCTAACCACTTAATAGCCAACCAAGAGGGGGCTTTACTTATTTAATGTATTTCCCCTGAATAAATTACAATACATCACACTTTACGCCCTTTCGCACACAGATGGTGATGCAATTTATTTAAATCTGGCACATAAGTGTTTGGTGAAGAATTGCTGACAAAACAAAAACACAAAGTCTAATTGCACAAGATTGATTTACACTTGCATGTATTTCCAGGCGACATACTGTAGATCCCAAGAGACTTTCGTATCACAATTTGACCCACAATTGTCAGACGAAATAAGGGCTTTTCTGTCAAATGCTGTGAAATACTGAATGAGTGTCCAATGGACTGAATATTGCTGGTTATTGAGGAAGTCAAGGAACAAATGGGACAAGTCAACATAAAATTAATGCTTGCAGACCTCAATTTAAAAGAGAAAGTCTGACAGGAAGAAATCGACAAACCTGTTAGTAACCATTGAAAAGATGTATATCAATAATCAGGTAATTGAAACAGTTAAAAACGATAAATACCAAAGGTCTGCGTGAATCTAAACTCATGGCAGGTGATTCTAGATAGCAGCAATGTACAGTACACAGGGCTGAGGAGATGTTCACCGTCGGCCACTAATGTAGACACAGTCCCTTTCAGACAATCCTTCACACTCAAAACCTGCTCAGAAACACAGAGCTTTTTTAGGCACTAACAAAACAGAAGCCAATGAGAAGGGTCAATAAAAGAAAGCTGTAGTCACTCTTCTCCCCACTCCCCCACAACAAGGAGCAATATCATCTGGTCTTCAAACCAGGTTAAACCAGGGTGCTAGATTACGGGTTATCTTTTTGTCCAACTCTTTTTTTGCCCATTCCAGTTTGAAGTAGACACACGGCAGGTTAGATTGAAGCAATCTTTTAAACATAATGGAGACAATAACAAACAGCCTTTCAGACATAAGAAACTTTTGAATCCAGACACGTATAGGAAAATTTGTAAACCTGCTTTAAAACTCTCTAATCTGTCTAGTATAGAAAGAGAGGCATTAAACCTATTGAAAAATTACAAGACAATCATTATCAAACTGGCCAATTGGGATGGGGCAGTAGTTGTTCTAGACTACAGTAATTATTGGATGCGTATATTAAAGCAGAAGTTCAAGCAATATCCTACATGTATTTTTTTTTGTTTTTTAATACATTTAATAAATCAGTTCTGTACTATGAGAAAATACTTGTAGCATTTAAAATAAAAATAATAATATATGTTTTAAAGACATTTTAAATGTTTCTAATGTAGGAAGCATTTCCAAAGTGAAAGCCCCCTTCCCCTTCTGAGATGCTCTGGCTCTTGAGCCCCACCCTCTCTCTAGCAGTGCACCAATTGAATCTAGTAACTGCCCAGTCAATCATATTCCAAGAACTACATTGCCCTGAATGCTGTGCAAGAACTGAATTAAATAACCCGCAGCAAGCAATTTATTACAGAAGAACAGATCGATCTGCAGCTTTGCTAATCACTTGTCAGTGTGCAGATTGTATTGATGCACATATTGAATGGGAATTTTTTTTGTTTTTTTTTTAAACGGCAGCTTGAACTGCAGCTTTAAAGCAACTTTGTAACAGAGAATGCTATTTACACCTCCACTGTGACCCTAAACCTGCCGATAGTAGGTTGATTAATTATGCTGTTAATCTAGGTGTAGCGAATGGGTTTATTAGTGATGATACAGCATCATTCTGAAATTGGATGACCCTAGACACCCTGTAATCTATGGTTTACCTAGAATCCATAAGAATGTAATTGATCCTCTCTACAGACCCATTATTTAATCTACTAATTCTTTGATGCAACCCATATTGCAATTTGCAATGTAAATTTGTATCTGCAGCCCAGAGGAGAGAGAGCACTAACTATTATATGTTAGAGATAATGCCCTTATGGTTAAAATCAGCACTTAACACCATGCTAGTGCACTTTGAAGGTACCCATTAGTACTTAATGATGCAGTAACTTAACGCCTCTGACGAAATAGGCAGCAAGGCCTCCTAAAAATCTGAGGAAGCTCTGCCCTGTTGCCTATTTTCATCAGTGTAACCATGGGGTTAATGTTGGGCACCAGGATTTGGCCCATGTATTTTATGATGTAAAACATGGAGGTACAGCTCTGGTCATGAGGTGATGGACCTGCAGGGGTTAACTCACTCCTGCAAAAGGAGCTTTGTGTATCTGGGCCTCTGAACTTCTAAAGATCATCAAAGTGAACACCTTGCACAGTTTTTTAATAACAAAATGTTTTAAAATTCTTTTTTGGGTTTTCAAAGAAATAGAAAAGTGTGTGCAAAAATGTGTGGGACGAACTTTGACACGTTTTCCCATCTCTACATGGTATGATGGTATGTCTCTTGTTTGGTTATGGGTATGGGTCTTTCTAATAATTGGGTTATGATATATACCAGTATCTAATGTGTCAGTACAGAGCTTTTATATAGTAATATAAATCATCTAAGTTCAACTGTAATCTGAATAAATGTGGCTGGTTGTCATTGATATTTGCCCCGGTAAGAAAAATGTTTTATCACCAAGTAGGACACATTAGTCCAGCATCTGCTTGGGATTCAACATGTAAGCCATTCAAATTGCCCGTATTTAATTCCATCCTTGAATTGTATAGAGCTTTTGGCTACATATTGGGGCCATTCCCGCACCATACATATTTTTTTAATGCACTACCTTTTGTGTTATGTTTTTTGTTTGTTTGTTTTTACAGTATAGCGAGTGTGATTTTGTAAATGCCCAAAAAACAGTATAATCTTGATTTTTGGCCTCTACACCGCCAAACGAAGTATTGAAGGGAGACTGTCTTTTTTCATACATTTATGTACCTCTATTTCTTTTTATGAATAATTGTAAATTAAGTTTTTGTAATTGAGTTGGTGGGTATATAAAGAAGATTGATACACAGTTATGCAGTTAACTTGAAGCATTGTACGTAAAGTGTGTTGATAACAGTGTATGCTGTTAAGTCAAGCGTGCCTCGTGATTCCCTTCACATCAGCAATTTACTCAGGTCAGAGATGGGGAGAAGGCTCCCACACAGGCCAATCCACGTGGAAGCGTTAGGCAGGTTATGTATACTGGAGTTCCAGGTAAGAAAGGAATCTGGAGCACTGTAAGCTGTGGCAATCTGCTCCCTTTATGTAGCGCTGCCGCTTGCCATGGGGCACTCAGCCCTCAACCTTCAGCAGTTTATTTCTCCATTAGTGACACTACACATTTTTAAACATCGTCACTTTAAGAACAAAATAAATCATAAAAGGAAACATCTACTCCTGTCAGGAGTCTAACTCACATGCATATCCCTGTCTGCAATATTGGCTGGCAAAGCCCGTTATCAACTTGAAATAACACACAGGTATAATAACATTGAGTCCTTAACTGTGAGATGGGGACAGTGTCCCATTAGATCCTCAGATGCTGCAACACGTGGGGGGGGGGGCATCTGCCCTGAACTGGATACTGGGGAGCAGCAGTTTTCCTCTCAGCCTTCAGGCTCTAAGAGAGAGACAGAAAAAGCAACCCTCTCTGCTCTAAATATCTGTTCTAGTAATTAGGTAAGCAGGTGAGTGAAAACCAGCACCATTGTAAAGTCTGGTATGGATTTCCTAGTCACCAGCCTTAGTGACTGAGAATCTGTGGAGCGGGGTACATCCACACTACGTCTGCACTTTCTGTTATAAATCTGACAGAAAGCTGCCTATTATCCTGGGACTATTTCACATATCCTCCCCCCCAGCTTACACCTTCTAGAGTGAGCGACCATGGATATCCAGTGTACTGAAGTGCCCCCTCTAAAACGCTTAAGCTAATTCCCACACATTAAGCGTTCACAGAAAACTAATATGAATCTTTTCCTAAGAGTTCCATTTGACTATGTGCAGCAATTACTGACACTGTTTCATCATAACATACTATTCTTGATGAACCTATTTTGTTGCCTTTCAATAAGGAACCATTTTTCTTAGTAACAACAATTTCCTATACCCCAGGATATGTATATATCTGTATATGTATTCACAAATCTCGACAGTTTCTATCACCTCCCTCGGGTTTCCTACTCTAGAATATGAAAAATATTATTAAAAAAGTTTCACTAACTTTTTACATTACCTAGTAATCTTGTTTAAGGGCCATCACCCTATATACTAACTTGTAGTCTTACCTACATTTTCAGAAAATACAACCTTTCGATATTCGTGTTCTGCTCATCCTAGAAGCATAATACCACTTAACTGTACTAGCTTATTTGCAAGGTTAAGTGTCCGTGACATAGTCCACACGTGTAACCTAATCGGTTAGTTCCCACACAATTTTTTTTCTTGACTTCCTGCCCATTACATCCTCAGACTTCATTTCAACAGCCGCTGCATCCTGCACATGACTGGACTGTTTCTTTAGACTCTGATGAGACACCCGGACCAGATTCTCCTTGGCTCCTAACTGTGGTCCAGAGTGGTGAGATCTGGAACTATTTAAGCTCAGCCCTTCGTCACCTATGCATTCCAATCTTTGAACCTTCTAGGCTCTTCTTACTGAAATGTCCCCACTCAAGAAAATTCCCACTCTCATCGGAAATTTTTGATTTCCATTTTGGGGCAATTACCAGAACTTCGGGTTTTGGAGACCTAATTGCTTCTGTCAATATTAATAACGTTATCAGTTTTTACCATCCACTTTGTGTTTTCAGAAACTGCCACCCACTTAACTAAAACATCTTCTGTAGTGGCCTTGGTGTCTTCATGGGCATTAGTTTCTGTAGGATACAGATGCTTGGGCTGGGCCGATACCTTTACCTTCAACTTCATGTGAGGAACCTCCTGCTGGGCAGCAGCAGAGTCCAAGATAGCGTCCCACTCAGTCTTCATAGCCTCGTGCTCCTCGCCCAGGTCACGCTTTTCTTTCTCTGCCATCTTGTGTCAAGAATGCTCAGACTCCAGGTCCTTGCTCAGGTCTTAAAGCTGTCCTTCTCTATTTCTTTTTTCACTCAGTGCGGCTGCTAGTTCAACTTCTTTAGAGTTGAGTCACGATTCCACATCTGTCAGCTGATTCAGAGCAAGGTTTAACGCTATTTCTTTTTCTCTATTCTTGACCTGCAGCTGCCGGTGCTCCTCTCGGACCTTGTCCAGCTCCAGCTGCAGCCAGGCCCTCTCATTGGCTGTGTGGTCCAGCAGCTTGTGGGTATCGGCCATCTCTGTTTCATAGCGCAATGTCAGGCATGCCACCTGATGATGGATACCTCCTCCCTCTCGGCGAGCTGTATCTTGCGTTCAGCAATCTGCATCTGCAGCTTTTCAATTTGATCCTGCAAGCCCCTCTCAGGGCCGTAACCTCTTCTCGGTGCTTTGCATCAGACCCTCTTTCATATTTTGGAGATCTGCAGTTTTGTTGCTAGGATCGCTGCTGCTTCTGTCTACCTCTCCTCTTTCTCCTGGGTTTACTGACTTTTGGATATGGAGCAGCCTTCTCCAGCTCTTGCTCCAGTTTCTGGACCTTCTCCCTCTCATACAGATTCACCTGGCATCTAAGCTCCGTCTCTAGCGATGTGCTGGTGACACGTAGCGTGGCCTTCAGCTCCTCATACTTCTCTGTGGGGACACACTGGGTACTCAGCCACTCCTGCAGCACTTTTACTTTGTTAGCAGCCAGGATACTTTCTTCTTGCAGGACCCACAGCTTCTCCTTGGCCTGGTCAGACAAATCTGAATTTTCCTCTTTCAGACTTGCATTCTCTCTATTTAGAGTCTCTAAAATCACTCTCGCATTCTCACGGGCTTCCTTTAACATACCCAGTTCTGTGTTCTGACCGTGGCACTCCTGGCGGGAGTATTCCACCTCTGTGCAAAGAGCGTGAACCTCTTGTAGAGCCATCCCATATTTCTGTTTTAGGTTAGCAATTAGTTTGTCAGACTTGTTCTATTTTTCATCCATGGTAGCCATTGCGGTGTTGGCCTTTTCCAGACTAGTTGTCACCTCTTCCAAATCACTTCATAAGAGACACTCTGTTTTCTTCAAAGCGTAATACTCATGTAACAGCTTTGTGATCCCACGAGGAGAAGGAAGAACAGAGCACAGCCGTGCAATGGAAAAAGGGCAAATCGGGGCTACAGTATGGTGTTTGATGAAAAAATCTTTAATAGGCAGCAGACAACATGGTGCAGAAAAAATAAAAAGCCACTCTTACGTGTTTCACGCTGTAGACAGCGCTTCGTCAGAGAGCTCTCTCTGACGAAGCGCTGTCTACAGCGTGAAACGCGTAAGAGTGGCTTTTTATTTTTTCTGCACCATGTTGTCTGCTGACTACTGTATTAAAGATTTTTTCAAGCACCATACTGTAGCCCCGATTTGCTCCTCCTTTTTTTTGCCACCGTTCCCATGACAAACTTTTTTCCTCAAATCCACAGACTTTCCAGTGTCTGCCCGCACTCCACCATATGTGGCAAACTGCTCCCTTTATGTAGCGCTGCCGCTTGCCCAGACTCTTCCTGACACAGTCTTGTAGGGTTTTGTTTGTATAAAAGGGGGGACAAAAACGTGTATACACACAAAGGACACACAGCCCTCAACCTTCAGTGGTTTGTTTCTCCATTAGTGACACTACTCATTTTTAAACACTGTCACTTTAAGAAAAAAATAAATCATAAAAGGAAACATCTACTCCTGTCAGGAGTCTAACTCACATGCATATCCTTATCTGCAATATTGGCTGGCTAAGCCAGTTACCAACTTTAAATAACATACAGCAATAATAACATTGAGTCCTTAACTGGATACTGGGGAGCAGCAGTTTTCCTCCCAGGCTCCAGGATCTAAGAGAGACTGAAAAAGCAACCTTCTCTGCTCTAAATACCTGTTCTAGTAATTAGATGAGCAGGTGATTGAAAACCAGCACCATTGTATAGTCTGGTATGCATTTCCTATCCCCCAGCCTTAGTGACTCTGAATCTATGGAGCAGATCATTTTCTGTTATAAATCTGACAGAAAGATGCCTACTATCCTGGGATTATGTCACAAAGCTTGTTGCTGGAAAAAGGCTCAGAACCCGACTTGATGAAAAAATATATAATGTAGCTTTATTTGATCATTAACAGTTTAAAACATGGACAAGACATGGTTCAAAAAAGAAGAAAAAGACCTCCCACGCATTTCACACTGCTAAGGTGCTTTGTCAAGGGGTACCATACACAGGTATGATGCTGAGTAAATATAGCGCCCACTGATGACATCACAATCACACAATTACAATAAAAACAAGAACACGTGTAAAAAAAGGTCAATAAAGGGTTAAAGAGATCCTAATCAATCTTGAATCTATCCAATATATATTTTGTAAGTAAACATGATATGATGTAATAATTAATTGTTCCAGTAGATCTCTGAAATATCCTTATTATATGTAAAAGAACAGAAAATAGCAATAAACAAGGTCTAAAGCAGCGGTGCGCAAACTGGGGGGCGCGCCCCCCTGGGGGGGCGCAAGATTGTTTAGGGGGGGCGCAGGAAGCAGCGGCGATTTTGCCAGGAGCAGAGGGAAAAAAGCCGTCTGCAGCTGCAATTTTTCTTTTGGCCATTAGGTGGCGCTGTGCTGCGCTGTGCTACAGTACACAGCAGCATCTCGTTGCTTCCTGCATCAGCGACATGGGGAGAGGGGGTGAGTGAGACTGGCACATGGGGGGGTGAGACTGGCACATGGGGGGAGTGAGACTGGGACATGGGGTGAGTGAGACTGGGACATGGGGGGTGAGACTGGCACATGGGGGGAGTGAGACTGGGACATGGGGTGAGTGAGACTGGGACATGGGGGGGAGTGAGACAGGGACATGGGGGGGGGGAGTGAGACTGGGACATGGGGGGGAGTGAGACTGGGACATGGGGGGGAGTGAGACTGGGACATGGGGGGGGAGTGAGACTGGGACATGGGGGGGGAGTGAGACTGGGACATGGGGGGGAGTGAGACTGGGACATGGGGGGGGAGTGAGACTGGGACATGGGGGGGGAGTGAGACTGGGACATGGGGGGGAGTGAGACTGGGACATGGTGGGGAGTGAGACTGGGACATGGGGGGGAGTGAGACTGGGACATGGGGGGGGGGTGAGACTGGGACATGGGGGGGGGAGTGAGACTGGGACATGGGGGGGAGTGAGACTAGGACATGGGGCGGGAGTGAGACTGGGACATGGGGCGGGAGTGAGACTGGGACATGGGGGGGGACTGGGACATGTGGGGGGGGACTGGGACATGTGGGGGGAGTGAGACTGGGACATGGGGGGGGAGTGAGACTGGGACATGGGGGGGGGAGTGAGACTGGGACATGGGGGGGTGGGAGAGTGAGACTGGGACATGGGGGAGTGAGTGTGAGACTGGGACATGGGGGAGTGAGTGTGAGACTGGGACATGGGGGAGTGAGTGTGAGACTGAGGCATGGGGAGGGTGTGAGTGACATGAGGGGGGTGAGAGTGTGAGATGGGGAGGGGGGTGAGAGTGAGTGTGACATGGGGAGGGGGGGTGAAAGAGCTACATGGGGATGGGGATGAGAGAGACATTGGTGGGAGGGAGGGAGACACTGGCAGGAGGGAGAGAGACACACAATGGCTGGAGGGAGAGTGTGAGAGAGACACCGGGTGGAGGGAGAAACAATAGCTGGTTGGAGAGTGCAAGAGAGACACTGGAGGGGAGGGAGAGGCAATGGCTGGAAGGAGAGTGAGAGACAATGGAGGGAGGGAGACACTAGGGGGAGGGAGAAAGAGAGAGAGACACACAGGGGGAGGGAAAGAGAGTGGGGGGAGACACTGAGGGGAGGGATAGAGAGGGACTGGAGGGGGAGTGTGAAATACAGGGAGTTGGAGAGACTGGAAGAGGAGTGTGAGACTGGAAGAGGAGAGAGAGTGAGAGACAATGGGGGGAGGGAGAAAGAGACACACACTGGGGGGAGGGAAAGAGAGTGGGGGGGGAGGGGGAGACACTGAGGGGAGGAATAGAGAGGGACAGGAGGGGGAGTGAGAAATACAGGGAGAGACTGGAAGAGGTTAGAGAGGTCCTGAGGTGTTCTAATGTGGCGGGAAGAGAGAGATTAATAATACAGCAGAAATGGGAACGCTATTAGACAAATATTATAATATTTATTTTTAAGTTATGTAATTTGTGCTATAAATACTTTTTTTGTAGACGCGTGGCGGGGGCGTTACAAAGCTGGTTCGCACTGACGTCATGCACTGCACATGCACTGACGTCATGTGATTTTGATTACATCAGGCAGGGGGGGCCCGAGAAATTTCATGGATGAAAAGGGGGGCTCGGCATAAAAAGTTTGCTCACCCCTGGTCTAAAGGACTGTGTTGTTAAACTAGACACATGTAACTATAAGTATCTAGATATCCCTGAAATTAACTATATCATTGCACAAGAACTATCTGATAGTAACTGAGTATATACCATCAATAGAGGTCATGTTCACTCAAACAACAATGAATGAATAACATTTGAAATAGAAAGTCTCTCAACAAAAGACCATGTTTATAGTAAATAGCCATGGTATCAAAAAGAAATGCGTGCTAAAACGAAATAAAAAAAACACAAATGAGAAAATATAAGAACTTGTCCATCCAAATTAAGAAATATAAAACGCTAATGCATACACACGGCACTATAAAACCATGATAGACGAGAAAAGGAAGGAAGGGGGAGGTAAGGGGGAGGTAAGGGGAAGGGGGCAGGGGGGAAGAAGGGAAAATAGGGAAATAGAGGAGAAAGAAGGGGAGGGAGGGAGGGAAGATGGAAAAGGGGAGAACCCCATGGAGCAGCAGACATAATGTATCTCTATGGACAACATGGTGAACCATAATGTACTGTACAGTACATGCATATAGAAAATTATACAAAATGTCTGGGGTACAAACAGGTAATTACAATAATTTTATACCACTAAAAAATTTGCAACATGTTTTTTCAAACCCCATTTGGTATTCAAACCTTTGGGTATAAGGGTATCTAACGTGAAGATTCAATACGCTTCCATTTGGTACCGTTGCTTAGCTCCTCTAGGGTAATGTATCAATGTGTTCTATGTTCAATGCGTCCTCAAAAATTTAATATCGCCCATAGGGCACTATGAAAAATGCTTGGACATCGGGTGCATTAGTAGGTCCCCATGATTAGTCAACTTAATATGTTCAAGGATCTGTACGTTCAAAGGCCTTGTAGTAAGACCTAGATATTGTTTATGACATCCGCAATGTAACATGTAAATTACATAACTTGTATTGCATGTCATAAAGGACAAATGTAAATAAAGGTAAATGTCTTGTTTCTATCCTTATTGTAAAATATTAGCATTTTGGCCATATGTAGACATATTTTACACTGATCACACCTATGTGATCCTGTTAGGTTGGGGGGGAAATAGTTTTGGCCATGTGATGCATTTTGACCTCTTGAACATTCTAAGTGAGATGATATTGTCCAAAGTTTGTGATCTTTTGAACACAAACTTTGGGTTAGGACAAGTGATATTTTTCAGTCGCGGATCCAAAGAAAGAATCAACCAATTTTTGTTAATAATAAACATAATCATAGTGGCTTGTTTACTAAATTGAGTTATGAAATATGGTGGATCAAGGTCTGAAGTATTGAAACTAGATCCTCTTTTACGAAGAATATGTCTAAAGGGATCTGATAAAATCAACTCTTCTCTATCTCAAAAAATCGTGTGATTCAAAGCCTCCTGTAGAATAGATCTATCATAGATCTATTATTATTATTCAAGAACCTATGCATAAATCTGTAGAGTTGTTCTGAAAATCTTCCCATGTGGAACATTTGCGTCAAAGCACAAAAATTGTCCCTTGTAGAAACCCGTGAATAAGAGGCGTGCATGACAACTACCTGCATGTAATATATTTCTGGAATTTTCTTTCCTTAATATATCGGTCTGTATAGTTTTGTTCATATCTACATAGATATACAGATTCAGGTACTCTATGTGGTGCAAGTGAAAGTGATGAGTGAAATGTAAATTATATGAGTTGGTGTTCAAAAATGTGAAAAATAAGTGTAGTGTCTCAATTGAACTCTTCCAAACAATCAATAGATAGTCTATGTAGTGCTTATAAAAATGAAAAGGTTGGCATAGGATGGGGCAAAGCTGGAACCCATCGCTGTACCACGTGTTTGAAGATAGAAAGCATCAAACAAAAATAAATTGTGTGAGTACATATAATATGCTGCCCATCAAAAAGGTGATATGAGCACATGATAATGTGGAGTGATGTTCTAAAAAAAATACCATGTAGTTGTCATGTCCAACTGATGATCTATGATGGTCTAGAACGATGATACATCCAGTGTGACCCACATGTAATCAGAGTGCCAAGTGAAGTGGTGAAATAGAGAAGATGTGTGGTACCAAAAGAAAAGAGGGTAAAGCAGTGACCAGTGGTTGAAGGATGAGATCAGCATAAATAGATAAATAGTCCCCCATAGAGCCAATGCTGGACACTATGAGGTGACCTCGTGGGTGCAGAAGTGATTTGTGAATCTTGGGTAGATGGTGAAAAATAGGTGTGACCGGATTGAGATTATTCAGAAATAGTAATTCAGCTGTAGATATAATCAATGGGAATTGCAGAGGATTGACATAAAGGTTCAAATAATTAACTTTAATAAACTTGAAATTATATTATTGACTAGGGTGTGTGGCCTATATGCATGACTAATATGACGCTAATCATATAGTAATGACTAGTGTATAACTTTAATTGTTTTCATATATTTCTTGGTAACATGGTAGCATTCTGAGCCACTCACTGTGTTTTTTGCATGACCGTCCAGGAGCTCTGCTAGCATTCCAGGCTGAGGCCTGTTTCTGGGATGGAGGTAAGCTACGGTGGCTGCCCTGCATTTTTGGCTGAGAGAGGGGTGGAAGCAAAGCTTTATTGGAGCCTTCTAGTGTGAGCAGCGCGTGACTTGTTAGGGGATCTATGGGGGTAAAGGGAGAGCCCTGACCATTAGGCCTCCTGCTGCTGCTCTCCCCCTCTTTATATTCCTTGCTCCCTCACACCTCGCATTATATAGTGCCTTGTTGGTGGCACTATAGACCATCATCAGGGATTGGACTGTGGAGTGAGTTCTGATGGCATCCTCATAGGGAGCAGGGAGCCAGTGCGGTGTGCGTAGAGGCATACTAGGCCTACAGTAGATCCTGGTTGGACTGGGAACATGCGCCACAGGAGATGGATTGGGCCACCGGATGACACAGCAGGGGGTGAAGTGAAGGCCCACGGGGCATATGGTGGCAGGCAGAGGAGGGATCATTTCAGACCTTTCCCCTGATAGGCAGGGCCTTCTGCTGCCCTCTTGGTTCCCCATCCTAACGACTGAAATATCTCCAAGGCGAGTGATGGAGGGTTAAGCCACTGGGGAGTCTTTTAGGTGGTCAGATTGTTTGTGGAAATTGCTAGGATAATTTTCAGGCAGAGGTGGAATAATTTGAAATTTCATACATGTTCAGGAAAGCTACGAGTGAGTCCATTATTAACACATTCGCATAAACAAAGGCGGTTGAAGTAGGGCCTAATCGGTTACCCAAGGGGTGGGTAAATTAACCACAGATATTTAATCCAGTGCTCCTGACAAGTCAGGTGCTATGCAATAAATTAAAGGGGATTGTGCATGCTGTTAAGCATAGTTGAGATATGGTTGTTGGTGGTTCGGGCAAGGTAAAAATTAAACACATTTCCCACGACAAATGTCACATGAACTTTCATCTCATGTAGACATAGGCAGGAATGAATGGCCAGCACCCACTCCTGGGACTGTTTCATCTCAGCATTGCAGCAGCATGGAAAGGGGCACTACCTTGTAGGTGGGTGCCAATCCTTGCCCGGTTGGGCTTGATTCAGTATCAAGGCTGTGGCTGCTTCAGGGGGGAAGGCAGTGTTCTCACACATCCCTCCCCTACAGTTGCTCGGTTAAAGCTGGGAAGGTTTCTGAAGTTGGCTCAAGCAGGGCTCATTATTTTTTGAGTGACTGGGACCCATCTTTCAGCTGACAACGAGTTAGTGTAGCAGCTGGTGTGGTGCCTAGCTTTATGTTAATGTAGACCCCCTTTGCACGGGTGATCACATGGTTTGACTAATTGGGGAAAAGGCCCTCCACGTTTGCTATGCCCTGTTCAAGTATCATAACGCAATAGGGCTCGTGCAGTGGAATTATAGTGGGATGGCTTGGTAGAGCTATGATGAGTAGTTCTGACAAAAAATGGCATTCCGCAAGCAATTATCTTGGGATACTACAGATATAGATTTGTGTATCAAGCTGGTGTGGGGTTAAGTGCAGTACAACCTTACCAGATAGGGCTCAGTTACAGTAATGCCTGGTGGTGGCAAGGTTAGCCAGTGGGCCAGGCTCATTGTGGTTTGAGTACCTGGTTCCCATCTTGGGTCTGCAATGGGGTCAGCTGAGCGGCAATGACTTTGGGCAGTCCTGGCTGGCGGGCCATGATTTAAGCGTCATTGGCCTTACCTGCCGGGCCATGATTTAAGTGTAATTGGCTTTACCTGTCGGTGGAGTACTCTAGCAGGGTTAATAACCCCCTTTGTTTGCTCTATTTGAACAGATGTTGGGCCATTGTACCTCCCGACCTTTGTGTGTGTGCTGTATTTGCCGGAAGTTTCAGGGGAGGGGTTGAAGGAACAGCATCGCATGCTCTGAAGTTAAGTCCTAAACTAAGAAAAAATCTACTTGACTTTTTTATCATTGAGCTTTTAGTTACACTACAGTGGACTGACTCCTTCTACAAAACCCTAGTGGAATAGTTGTGTTGGCATGCAGATTAGCAATCAATTGATTATTAATTATAATCAGGCATATATCTCTGATAAAAGTAGCCGGGGGTGTGAATACAACCAGAACTATGACAATGGGGACTGGGGGGAGGAACAGGAATTGCATTAGCAGGATATGCAGTGTTTGTCACTTTTGCACTGTAAATAATTCTGATAAAGGTGTGAGTCATCACCAAAACTTTTATGCAGACACTTGAAAAATTAAAAACACGTTATTTACGTCAGATTTTGCTAAATTATACTTTTTTCTGGAATGAGTAACAGCCATAGCAACTGCAGAATGGTAAGATTCAAATGTCCTCCCGTATCTACAATTATCTTCTGACATTTCCAAGTATATCCCCAAACACGATAAGATCTGTAGTGTATTATATGGTTACTTAATATTCTTTTGAATATGCATTATTAGATCATTAAACTTTTGGGAGATACAGTATTTACGGTGACTAAACTTTAGCAGTTTAGTAAAGTATTTGCACATAGATTGAAAAAGGCCTAAATACTGGGATTTTATATATATTTTTAATTCTGCACTGTTTCAAAACATCAGTGATGCATTCAAGTTTAGTAACTTGTGTACTATCCAGGGAAGTCTTTGAGCCTGTGTAATCCCCTACTATGGTAATAATATACTGAGATGGACTTTTAAAACCCAGTATGTCGTAAAGATAAACCGTTACTGAATGACAAAATCAATCAAACACTCTCTCAATATTGCGTGTAACAGCTGCTATAAATCCACACAGATATCCACCTTTAATGAGAGAATAGTTTTACTGTTTGCCCCCTGCTGGTGTGATTCACAATCATTTACCCCTTTGACCCGTTTACTTTCTACAGAGTGCCAAATGTACAGACTTTTGTTGAAGTTAAATATAGAAAGCATGGGGCAAAAAAAACAGTTTAAAGAAACTGTGAATTATTCAATGAAACGGATATAAGAATGATTTTTTTCTCATGTTAGTGTCAATATGTTAAAATAAATATGTACTATATTAGCAGTTTCTGTCCCCAACAAAGCCACTTAACAAGCACAAATGAGGCATTAGAATCACTAAACTGTTGCAATGCATTGCAGACTCCATGTGGGGAGAGATGCAGTCTATATTGGCTAACTCAGCCTCTCTATGAGGGTAATTACTCTTATTTTCCTAAAAATTACATTTAATGGATGTGTTCTTTATTTTCTCCCAATGTAAGATGAAGGAACATCTCCTATCAAATGTCCTTGAAAGGAGTTTTCAGATATTGGCACTATAACATGTACTGTGTAACTAAATAGAACTAACATTATTTCTATGTATAATAGTTTAAAAATAGGTTAGCGCAAAGCCCCATGATGTAAGGATACAGACCTGTTGACACCTTCCCAGGCCCAAATGGGAGTACATTAACATGTTAAATTGTAATAAATCCAAAAGGAAACCTTATATGCACCCTGAGTTCCACAAAAACCCAGCACCCTCTCAACACAATCCTGTAAGTCCATATTGTAAATGTTAATCAAATGAACTCCATCATCTCAACAAATCACCGCCATCACCCTCTAAATAAATGCCTTGCTGCAATGCCTCAAACTCTACGAAAAAAGTGGTCAACAACTTTATTTCTCCGTTTTGCAATGGCTTTGAGATCCCTTTCACCCTTTCTATGGATAATCTCTGACCAAACCAAAAACAAATCATTAAACAAGGTCATCAAACAAATTTATTTTTAATTGTATTAAGGCATTTCACAGTTTTACTGAACAGGCTCGTTATCCCTTTCATGGATTACTAACATAGGGTCCCTCATAGACCTTCTGTACTCATCTTAATCTGAGGTAGTATAGGCCAATGATGCTATGGCATCTTACTCTTCCCACCTTGGTACGCCAAGGTTCCTATCACAGTGTCTACCTTCAGCTGGCATTTCTGCACAATAAACAAATGAATGCCCGTCAATCCACACCAAACAAGTGAATTAAAATAAGTGAATTAGAGGGCTAAATATGGACGAATAGAAGTTTAAATTCCAAGCGACCCAACTGCATGATCTCTTATCACCTGAACCCACTTCCATGGCACCTGTATCCTAAAAGAAAGATTGCCAAATTCAGCAGGAGAAGCCCCCTCAAACTCCGAACCTAATTAATAATAATTAATGATAAGCATCAATTTCATGAACTAAAAAGCAGACCCTCAACAGCTGATCTACAATCAACAAACTGCTGAACCAGATACAGTATACCCAACAAAGTGACCTTCTCAAAGCAATAACTGAAAACCACACACCTTTTGCATGTGAATTGGTCTTTGACTGAAAAATGTAAAGAAATTAAAAAAAACAATCACCAGAAAGAAAAATATCCCTAAATTGAATGCCACCACGTTTAACAGTGCTCAATGATACCAATTCACTAATCGACAAGGGCTGCAAGTGAATGCCGAGAAAATTAAACAGGTCTCAGAATGAAAAAATCAGACTTGATCAGCAAAATACATTTTTTTGTCCAAGAACTCCAAAGAATGTGGCCTATGCTTATCCCTAGAGCAGGCAACCTTTCTACAACCCTTCAATAAACAATCACTAACTAACGCTTTAGTAATATCCACAGTCCCTAAAAAAAAAACAAAGAAAAAAGAAGGCCAAACCAGCCAGCTTGCTCTCAACAACCCTTCCTGAGACACTTACATTCCTTAATTGACATAAAAATACAAAACGAAAGACTTCCGAGTTTCTAACCATGACCATGTCCAAAAGCTAAATAAACCTTCATCAAATCTTAAAATTCCTCCAAACCCAGACTCAATACGATATTTTTGCAAATCAGTGCCTTTCTCAATGTTCCTGGGGTCAGCCTCGAAAATCAACTTACTGATAAGGCATCAGCGATAGAATTAAAAAAAAACAGAAACTTGACAAACCTAAAACAATACATTCAATACATTCAATTCCAAACATCCATCACACGACATGGGAAAGCCAAATAACAAAGCACAGACTATCTACCAACTCAGATAAGTTCCACAGTTTATACTATGACCATCTGAATACCTTTTCAACAGTGTAAATCATGATCACTAAGAAAGACAAAAATGTCACTGGGCCTTCCATTTCATCCTCAGCCAAAGGTACTCCAAACTGTGCAGCCAACAAATGAAACATATACAACAATTAGGAACATAACTATGTTTCTGCAGTGCCAACAAACAAATAGAAAAGAAATAAAAACTTAAAAACAAAAGCAAGAAATTGCACAACCTTTTAGTAGGCACACATCCCCCAAAATCTTTCAACAAGCAATCCAACAATTGAAAAAAACTGGAAGAACCAGCAACAGTTGGAAATCTACTGTAACTCAATTTTTTTTTGCCAACAAGGCACATTGACCTGCTTCCCTTACCTACAATAAAGCTTGATCAAACAATGTATAAGTCACTTTAAAATACTCCTTGTCAATGCCATCATTGACCGAACAGCCCTTAGGGTGGGATACATGTTGAATAAACATAAACTTCCCTACTACCTTCTTTGGAACAAAACCAATAAGTGAAATTCTCAACGTGTGAAAAAGGGAGGGAGAGAAACGAAACTGCCTGCGATGCAACCCAACTGAACCTTGTTCAACTATATTTCTTCAACCACATTTTCATTTTGCCACACTGATTTTAGATTTTATGAAAGACAAAGTAGGTATCTATCTTCACCTAAGTGATGAATGGGCACCTCCGTGGTGGGAGCATGCATGCCCAATCTCACGAATTAAGGTAAATAGAATCGCAAAGCCTTGCGACCAATTAAAAAAAGTCCTGGTTACTGTGGTTGTGTTCTCTTCTCTGAAACCTCTAACTTCTGATCGCCTCTTATCCCTTCTTATTCAACACATCCCTATCAACATGCACAATCTCCCCCATCCAAACTATCTTTTATAGCTAAACATAAATGAATCCCCAGTGGGCTTGCACTATAAACATATGCTTTCTTAGGCTTAGTTTCAGATACCATAGCCATACTAGAAGCTGACACCCAACCTCCTGCAACATACAATGCAACAAGCTGATTAACAGCCACCCCAATAACTCATGTCAACGAACCAGATATCTGCTTATCACACACAGCAAACCTGCAGTTGAACTCAACCCTGGCTCCAATCTATGCAACATTTTACATACACCCACCAGCTCACTCATACAGTACCTTTGCTAATAGGTTGTTGCTGCATCCCACTAACTACCCTATTCCACTAGTCCCACTATCATGACCCACCCTATGCAAACCTGTTCATGCCCTCTTTTGGCCATACTCACTATCATGCAGAACCTTGACACTAGTGACCCGGTCTGGTGTTCTCTTTCCCTCGTTGCTCCAGGGCATGCTTTTCCTATCTCCCACCTATGCGGAATACTGGCATTCACCACATAACCACTGCATACACATTCAAAATAACACAATATATTAACCCTATGACTGCTGCAGGGGTAGTTGTGTCAGCAGCCATGGGCCCCTATCCCAAAAATTATATGGAGACCAGTTTGGTTTACATTTTCCAAGATATGTAATGAGATCTCAAGCTACTGTACCAAATAGCAGACAAAAGCAATGGGACTATCAAGACTGACACATATACAGCACATTTGTTTTTTATTCTGCATCCAAATATTTGTAATTTAAACAGATGAAGAGGTTAGACTTAATAAAACATTTAATGATTAGTATTTCTTACAAGACAGCTCATATATTTAAGCATGAGTAAAACTGCTTGTAGAAATCTAAAACTACTTTGGAATCTTGTCATGCTGAATTTGTTTATCTTTCATCACCTGCACTATACTACAGGGACAAAGCTTAAGAGAAAATAGACTTCAATTGGAAGGAGGGATGTAAAATAGACAACAATATGTTTTTAGAGAACCTATTGAACATTGTGTACTAGATACTGACATGTGTGGTAGTTTTGTTAGTCTGCCGGGAGATGAACAATAGGTAAATACTGTACCTCCTATCTACTGTATACATATATACAGTGTTCGACAATCCTATACATTTACTCGCCCGGGGCGGGTGGATTTAACCCCCAGGCGAGTAACTATTGGCCCAAGCAGCACACGTGTTTTGTTTTTTAAATTTTCCCTGCTCGCGCTGAAATTTCCCTGCTCGCGCTGGCTGAAAAAAAAAAAAAAACTCCCCCTACCTGACAGATGATTGGCGCGCGCTCCCAGGCTTTGTGGGCGCGCAGCCAGGCTCTATATGAGCCAGCCCCCAACGAGCGGCCATTTTTTTCCCATGGAGGATGGAGGACACAGTAAGTATTATCTGTGCCTTCCTCCACCTCCCTCCCCTCTCCGGTGCTCCTGCTGCCCGCAGTTATGGTGATGGGAGCGGGGGATGCCCCCTCATGTCCCCATTCCCCCCCCCCCCCGGTCCTCCCCCCCGCTTCCCCCCTGGTCCCGTGTCAGAGAGCGCGGCGGGTGATGGGAGCGGGGGATGCCCCCTCATGTCCCCGTTCCCCCCCCCCCGCTTCCCCCCCGGTCCCGTGTCATAGAGCACGCCGGGTGATGTGAGCGGGTGATGTGAGCGGGTGATGTGAGCGGGGGATGTCCCCGCTTCCCCCCCCCCCGCTTCCCCCGGTCCCGTGTCAGAGAGCGCGCCGGGTGATGGGAGCGGGGGATGCCCCCTCATGTCCCCGCTTCCCCCCCCGCTTCCCCCCGGTCCCGTGTCAGAGAGCGCGCCGGGTGATGGGAGCGGGGGATGCCCCCTCATGTCCCCGCTTCCCCCCCCGCTTCCCCCCGGTCCCGTGTCAGAGAGCGCGCCGGGTGATGGGAGCGGGGGATGCCCCCTCATGTCCCCGCTTCCCCCCGGTCCCGCGTCAGAGAGCGTGCCGGGTGATGGGAGCGGGGGATGCCCCCTCATGTCCCCGCTTCCCCCCCCGCTTCCCCCCGGTCCCGCGTCAGAGAGCGCGCTGGGTGATGGGAGCAGGGGATGCCCCCTCATGTCCCCGCTTCCCCCCGGTCCCGCGTCAGAGAGCGCGCCGGGTGATGGGAGCGGGGGATGCCCCCTCATGTCCTCGCTTCCCCCCGGCCCCGCGTCAGAGAGAGCGCCGGGTGATGGGAGCGGGGGAAGCCCCCTCATGTGGGAGCGGAGCAGGAGATGGGCGGGGGAGCATGGTGGTGCTGGTCGCGGCCTGTGTGTGTGTATATAGGTGTGTATATATGTGTGTGTGTGTGTGTGTGTATATATATATGTGTGTGTGTGTGTATGTGTGTGGGAGTGTGTGTATGTATGTGGGAGTGTGTGTATGTATGTGGGAGTGTGTGTATGTATGTGGGAGTGTGTGTATGTATGTGGGAGTGTGTGTATGTATGTGGGAGTGTGTGTATGTATGTGGGAGTGTGTGTATGTATGTGGGAGTGTGTATGTATGTGGGAGTGTGTGTATGTATGTGGGAGTGTGTGTATGTATGTGGGAGTGTGTGTATGTATGTGGGAGTGTGTGTATGTATGTGGGAGTGTGTGTATGTATGTGGGAGTGTGTGTATGTATGTGTGTGTGTGTGTGTATGTATATATATAGGACAATGTGTATGTGTGTATGGGAGTATGTGACACCAGAGGTACCTCCCCCCCCCCAATCAGTCAGTCACCCCTGCCCCGGTCAGTCAGTCACCCTGCCCCGGTCAGTCAGTCACCCCTGCCCCGGTCAGTCAGTCACCCCTGCCCCGGTCAGTCAGTCACCCCTGCCCTGGTCAGTCAGTCACCCCTGCCCTGGTCAGTCAGTCACCCCTGCCCCGGTCAGTCAGTCACCCCTGCCCTGGTCAGTCAGTCACTCCTGCCCCGGTCAGTCAGTCACCCCTGCCCCCTCTCTCTGGTCTCCCCCCATCTCCCCTCTCTCTGGTCTCCCCCCGTCTCCCCTCTCTCTGGTCTCCCCCGTCTCCCCTCTCTCTGGTCTCCCCCTATCTGGTCTCCCCTCTCTCTGGTCTCCCCCCTCTCTGGTCTCCCCTCTCTCTGGTCTCCCCTCTCTCTGGTCTCCCCCGTCTCCCCTCTCTCTGGTCTCCCCCGTCTCCCCTCTCTCTGGTCTCCCCCGTCTCCCCTCTCTCTGGTCTCCCCCGTCTCCCCTCTCTCTGGTCTCCCCCGTCTCCCCTCTCTCTGGTCTCCCCCGTCTCCCCTCTCTCTGGTCTCCCCCGTCTCCCCTCTCTCTGGTCTCCCCCGTCTCCCCTCTCTCTGGTCTCCCCCCTCTCTGGTCTCCCCTCTCTCTGGTCTCCCCCCTCTCTGGTCTCCCCCCTCTCTGGTTTCCCCTCTCTCTGGTCTCTTTCTCTCCCCTCTCTTTCTCTCCCCCCTCTGTCTCCTTCTCTCTCCTGTCTCTTTTTCTCTCTCCCTCCTCTCTCTTTTTCTCTCTCCCTCCTCTGTCTCTTTTTCTCTCTCCCTCCTCTGTCTCTTTTTCTCTCTCCCTCCTCTGTCTCTTTTTTCTCTTTCTCTCTTCCTCTCTCTCCCTCTCTCTCCCTTTCTCTCCCTCTCTCTCCCTCTCTTCCTCTCTCTTTCTCTCTCTCTCTTCCTCTCTCTCTCTCTCTCTCTCTCTCTTCCTCTCTCTCTCTCTCTCTGGTCTGGTCTCCCCCGTCTCCCCTCTCTCTGGTCTCCCCCGTCTCCCCTCTCTCTGGTCTCCCCCGTCTCCCCTCTCTCTGGTCTCCCCTCTCTATGGTCTCCCCTCTCTCTGGTCTCCCCCCTCTCTGGTCTCCCCTCTCTCTGGTCTCCCCTTTCTCTGGTCTCCCCCGTCTCCCCTCTCTCTGGTCTCCCCCCTCTCTCTGGTCTCCCCCGTCTCCCCTCTCTCTGGTCTCCCCCGTCTCCCCTCTCTCTGGTCTCCCCCGTCTCCCCTCTCTCTGGTCTCCCCCGTCTCCCCTCTCTCTGGTCTCCCCCGTCTCCCCTCTCTCTGGTCTCCCCCGTCTCCCCTCTCTCTGGTCTCCCCCCTCTCTGGTCTCCCCTCTCTCTGGTCTCCCCCCTCTCTGGTCTCCCCCCTCTCTGGTTTCCCCTCTCTCTGGTCTCTTTCTCTCCCCTCTCTTTCTCTCCCCCCTCTGTCTCCTTCTCTCTCCTGTCTCTTTTTCTCTCTCCCTCCTCTCTCTTTTTCTCTCTCCCTCCTCTGTCTCTTTTTCTCTCTCCCTCCTCTGTCTCTTTTTCTCTCTCCCTCCTCTGTCTCTTTTTTCTCTTTCTCTCTTCCTCTCTCTCCCTCTCTCTCCCTTTCTCTCCCTCTCTCTCCCTCTCTTCCTCTCTCTTTCTCTCTCTCTCTTCCTCTCTCTCTCTCTCTCTCTCTCTCTCTCTCTTCCTCTCTCTCTCTCTCTCTGGTCTGGTCTCCCCCGTCTCCCCTCTCTCTGGTCTCCCCCGTCTCCCCTCTCTCTGGTCTCCCCCGTCTCCCCTCTCTCTGGTCTCCCCTCTCTATGGTCTCCCCTCTCTCTGGTCTCCCCCCTCTCTGGTCTCCCCTCTCTCTGGTCTCCCCTTTCTCTGGTCTCCCCCGTCTCCCCTCTCTCTGGTCTCCCCCCTCTCTCTGGTCTCCCCCGTCTCCCCTCTCTCTGGTCTCCCCCGTCTCCCCTCTCTCTGGTCTCCCCCGTCTCCCCTCTCTCTGGTCTCCCCCCGTCTCCCCTCTCTCTGGTCTCCCCCGTCTCCCCTCTCTCTGGTCTCCCCCCGTCTCCCCTCTCTCTGGTCTCCCCCGTCTCCCCTCTCTCTGGTCTCCCCTCTCTCTGGTCTCCCCCCTCTCTGGTCTCCCCTCTCTCTGGTCTCCCCCCTCTCTGGTCTCCCCCCTCTCTGGTCTCCCCCCTCTCTGGTCTCCCCTCTCTCTGGTCTCTTTCTCTCCCCTCTCTTTCTCTCCCCCCTCTGTCTCCTTCTCTCTCCTGTCTCTTTTTCTCTCTCCCTCCTCTCTCTTTTTCTCTCTCCCTCCTCTGTCTCTTTTTTCTCTTTCTCTCTCTCCTCTCTCTCTTTCTCTCTCTTCCTCTCTCTCCCTCTCTTCCTCTCTCTCCCTCTCTCTTCCTCTCTCTATCTTCCTCTCTCTCTCTCTCTTCCCCTCTCTCTCTCTTCCCCTCTCTCTCTCTCTCTCTCTCTCTCTCTCTCTCTCTCTCTCTCTCTCTCTCTCTCTCTCTCTCTCTTCCTCTCTCTCTTCCTCTCTCTCTCTTCCTCTCTTCCTCTCTTCCTCTCTCTCCCTCTCTCTCTCCCTCTCTCTCCCCCTCTCTCTCTTCCTCTCTCTCCCCCTCTCTGTATCTGGATATCTTATTTACCCCTATATATCTTAACTGTCCTATACTACACCAAAATAACTTATACTGCTTTCTTCCAGATCTGACTCAAGCTTCACACGGAAGACATCGGAATCCCCCCTAACCCAGAAGACAGGTAGGGAACACATCCCCTCCAAATTATAACATTGCGGGAATGAGGTACCTGGACATTGAGGGACTGCGGATCAGGTAAGATCCCAGGCGGGATTGCTGCTTTAGATATTGTGAAGCGGGGACGTCCAGACACTGGTTAAGGGGTTCAGGAAACTAGTCATTCACACCTGGCTTTTATTTCTAGATCCGACACTTACACACACACACACACACACACTAAATACATTTGTCAAAAACGAATGTTGTTCTGACTAGGAATTTATTAAATGTATTTTAATTTTAATTATATATTTTATTTTAAAGCGGGGTTGGGGGCGGGACTAGGGGCGGGGTTGGGGGCGGGACTAGGGGCGGGGTTGGGGGCGGGACTGGGGCGGGACTAGGTGGCGAGTAGATTTTTTGGTTGGGCGAGTAGATTTTTGGGTGATTTGTCGAACACTGCATATATATATATATATATAAAGTCTCTGAGATTATAGTGTGATGCTTGCATGTTAAAATGCGCTCAGATTGAAGAATGGATGTTGGGCTGTGGACTGCAGTCCTCTAGATAATTTAGAATCCCACATCAAAACCATATAAACACACAGAAAAGGAAGCAATAAACAGGAATTAACAAAGGAAGAGTTAAGAGTAATGACATGCATGCACATATAAATATTGACATGTTTTTCTTACTTACAGTAGATATTTTCAAATTAAGCAGCAACACATTGACAGAGATGTGCAAAAGCAACAATACTAACCCTCCATCAAAAAAATTATGAATTAAACTCCAGTAGAGTGTTCATTCAGTCTTATATCCAGGTCACCTTATATTTGCGCTGGTATTTGAAAACTTTAATTCCTACTATTCATTTGCCCATGCATATACAGTATCAACATGCTGCATCTCTATATTTACTTTTGTCAAAGTACATTAGGGTTAACACAGGCACTTAATGTTTGCTTATATACCTTATATACTTCCAAAACATTTCTCTATACAGCACATAGAGCGATACCCATGAACACACCTGAGATACCTGGGAATTATGCTAACGCAAATCATTTTAAACTACTTTGCATATTCAAATTAGCATATCTTTCCAGTGTACCCCAGGTGTGTTATCTCGTATTTCAGGGTCCTGCATAGGAGTAAGGCTAGGAGAAGACATACATAACGTTATCATTTGCAGATAACACAATGTTGTGCTACAATAATGTGGCGTTACGCCTACGCTAATAAGATTCTGCATGGCCATTGCATTTGCATATAACGAACTATCATGATATGTGTTAAACAGAGGGGAAATAATGTTGGTTCCTGTTAGCTGACGTCATGCTATGAGTCCTGATTTAATAAAGCGTTCTTGATTTAATGCAGGCCTAAGAGGGCTCAAACTAGAACATAGGAGCACATTGAATCTGTATGACTGTGTAGGGTTTTTTGTGGCTCTATTTTCCCCCCAAATTGCTTCAATATCACCATGAGCATTTTGCTGAGTGGCTATAGGAGCAGTTAGGGAGGAGATAGTCAGTACAATATTATAATGAGATCTTTATCACAAGTTGTGCCTACAGTATAACTAGTGCTCCCGAGAGATTTGCGACAAGTGTAATAAACAAGATTCACAATCTGCATACATATGTTGCTGGCACAAATGCAAATTGTTGCTCTGTGTTTTGGAGCACAGAGTTAACTCCCCTAACTACTCTTAGGCTGGTCTTCGCTGGCACTGACCGCGCTCATGCTTGAGTGGTGACGTCACCAAATCTCCAAGCATGAGCAGGGGTGTCCTGCGAATTTTGCCAGCGGGGGGTGGGGGGTTGCATGGGGGGCCTACTGAGCGCGCTTTGAACAATTTTTGTTTACTTCCCAAGCGCCAAGCTTGGGAGAGCGTGCGTGCCCGCGCACGAGTGTACGCGCACCGCGTGAGCGGGGACGTGAGAATTCACTTTGCACAAAGTAAACTCGGCAAGCGCCGCCCGCTCAGCACTAGCGGGGACGCAGCCTTATGCATGCTCCAAAATCCATTTCAACAATTACTCATTTACACAAGTAGTCTTGATACAGTGATGCAAATTAATGCAACCGGAAATGGACATTTGTAGTTTTAACTTAAAATTATATTTCCCAATTGTGACCCTTGAAATCTATCCCCCTCAACTCTATATTGACTATAACATTTACTGACATTACCATTTCCACCGTTGCTAATTCCTAGCATTACCTTTTCTAAAACACAGTACAGCATACTGTATCTTACATGTATTATTTTCACTCTTTGCTTTTTGTACAGTATATACTGAAATGCCAAGCACATAAATCCCATGGTCTGTTTGTCTCCAGTGCTTAAATTGCAAGTTCTTTAGAGCAGGGCTTTTCATCTCTCACTGTTTGTATTATTTCTAGAGATCTTAGCTCTGCATTAGCAGTGTGTTCCCCTGTATTAGCATTGCTTGTACATTATATTGCAAAAACATTGTGTAAACAATCTGAACTACTCAAGAATGTATTAATAATCGACATTGAAGTGAACATGGTAACAGAGTTTTCAAAGAAATCAAAGCTATTCACCAGCCTGTTAAAATATATCCCACTTGTTTGTGGCATGTTCAGTGAATTTTATTTATCTTGTTCATTCTCTCTATTTCCCCTGTGCTTCGATGTGTACTTCTTTCAAGGATATGAAACTGAAATAGAACTGATTGCTTATATAACAAAGGTGAAGTTAAACTCGACAGCTTCTGGAATCACTGTGAGTGGTTCCCAGCGCTTGTCCTCTTATTGCTAATCTAAATGCTTCATGTTCAATCTCAAACCATATAATTCAAACAAACAGTAGCACTGCGTGTTCCCAATGTTTAAAAATACTGCATGTCATAAAATAAAATAGAGATTCTACTAATAATTGCTTCGTAATGCCAAGTAGGCGAACTCTGCCTCAAGCAATGAATTCTTCATTAATCAGCAAAGACATCTTGAGTAAATAAAGGCTCTCTATGCCCTTACAGAAGATTCATACACTGTCTGGGCTACTTACTTGAGAATGTTTGGGAAAAAGCTGATAAGTCATATGTATTTGTTTTATTTGATAGCATAATAATTCTAAAAGTATGCCTGCTACTGTGGAAATAAATGAATTGGTGAGCAGGACCCTAGTGTTTATGTCCTGGGCCACTGGGAGTTTAATTATACAAGGGTAAATGGGATAAATGTTGCCAGAACTGATAATTGTTTAGTTGTGTATTTTAGATTTTGTATATTTCAAGATTATAGAGAAAAAGAGTCCCTTATTCAATGCACAGCCTCCAAGAAGCCACAGTACAGTAGTTGCTAAAAGTATAGCTATAGTATAAAAAGGGTCTAATATGGCCTTAAGAATGACACTAATGTATGTGGTAGCTCTAATAGATACATAGGACTCATCATTTAGACTCACTTACTGTGTGCTCTTGTCTGATGCGCAATGCTCCTGGACTTGCTGCCAGCGCATGCCCAGGATCACTGCTACTAGCACTTGAGGGGTTAATCCATGGCAAGCACCACCTCCTTTTCAGAGAGGTACTTTTGGAGCTCTATGGGAGGTCCTCCTTCCCTTGACAAAGTGTTTTCTTACACGCGAAACGTGCGAGTTGGGTTTAGACATGCTGGCATCATCAGTCAGCATGTAGTCTCATCTCGCTACATTGTCTGGAGTACTGATCGCTCTCTCGACTACACAGGTCGTTCTTAGTATAAGTGAACAAGGAAGAAAATCTGGAGCAACAGCGGTGTGAATCATGCCAAAAATAGCATGGAAACCCAGGTAAGTGAAAAAAGTTGTCTCAGAGAGAACACTCTCACGCGTTTCGCACCTAAGTTGCCCTTTCTCAAGGAGTGCACTCCTTGACAAAGCGCCATTTAGGTGTGAAACGCGCAGGAGTTTTTTCTCTGAGACCACTTTTTTGAATATGTCCAAATAAAGCTATTTATAACATTTTCACTTACCTGGGTTCCCGTGCTATTTTTTGGCATGATTCACACCGCTGCTGCTCCAGATTTTCTTTCTTGTTTATCTACATCATCAGCTTATCCAGGAGGGATGCAATCAGGGAATTACGAAGAGTGCAAACCACTGCAGAGCAAGCAGACTCTACAGCGTGGATGGCCACCATAAACACTACCAATCTCGGGTTTGCAATAGGAGGTAAAATCACTGCATATCTTCCGCCAGAACCTGTGTAGGTGCTTTAGAAGTGGATGAACCTTTAATTTATTATCCCTATGTGACATTCAATGTTATATGAAAATACTTTACCAAGCCTTCTCAAGAGCACATGACAGTGGACTCTTTCATTCGCTCTTAGTATAGGGTCCTGCTTCCCCCTTCCCCTGATTGAGTAGGAAATTTTCCTTGTTGGCTACTAAACAGCAATTCATTACTTTGATTACCCAGGATATCTCAGACAGTGATATTTATAAGGTATCATCACCTTCACTGATGGTATAATTTACTTACCTCTGGGATGTTTACAAGTTTATTCTGACTCTGCTCACACAGGTCCTTAATATGAGGGGGGCGAGCCTCTGAGAATTCAGGCTATTTTCATATAATATTAATAGTCAGCTAATACCGTATGTCATAGCTAATACCTATGATGAGTAAACACTACAGATTTAGCACATTGTACTATATATACTTTATAGGATCAGACTCCTGAGACCTGTTAGATCTCTACGGAGGTGAGACCTTTCAGTTTAAGCAATTTGGTTGCAATAACAGCATAGACTTAGCAAGCCCACTTTGCACACTCTTTGCAAGTGGGGCTGCTGTCCCTAGTACAGACTATCTTATTTGTTTTGTATTACATCACCCTAGTTATTATTTACTGTATATATGTGTGCTGTTACGATTGCTGTCATTTCCCAGCGTGTATTTTAGGAGCATACCTATTAAAGTGTTGTGTTAATTTACTCATTTTACCATGCATTATCACTCCTTTCCCTTCATTAAGTAACTGTCCTACTATATGTATCCAATACATGTACCATATATTAGTGTCATTCTTAAGGGCATATGAGACCCTTTTATTGCTACAATTATAGCAACTACTGTGGCTTCTGGGAGGCTTTGCATTGAATCTTTTGCTGCTGCACCCCCCTGCCTTGCTTCTTTTTGTGCTCGCGCCCCCCCTTACCTTGATGTGGCATCAAATGATATCACGTCACATGACCCAGAGCGTCATTTGATGCCGCATTGCCATGGAGATGAGTCCTGACTCCGGCAGAGTCAAGGTAAGTTGATGTTACAGAGGCCTCACGTGATCCCCAGCATTCAATTTAAATGCCTTGGGGAAGAGTGCGGTGTCTCTGCAACCGCTGCGTCCCCACAAAAAGATCTCATACCCCCCACTTTGCGCACCCCTGGAATAAGGGACTCTTTTCTCTATCACCACTGTGGGTATCACTTTTTGCTCGCCAACTTCTCTTAAATGCACCCACTGAGTCAAACAAGGATTTCTACTTTTTAGCTGAGCTGTGGGCTTCTTTGTGTTTATTTTAGATATTCCATGTTTAATCTGAATGCTTTTTAATGTATTTGGTTAAATGAACAGGAAACAAAGCATACTTCTGTATGTCTGTAAATATCTTTATATTTTATATTTGTGTAACCCCCCTATAGGATTACAATGACATTGTTGGAGTAAATGATGTGGAACCACATAGAGAGTGATACTTTACTTTTACAAAGATGTTCAGCTCCACCCTGGGTTGTCTAGGGAACAATGACATAACGGGGATTATATAGAGGAAGAGGAGATGAATCTAGAGGTTAGCTTCCTGGGGGATCAGAGGAGCATCTGTGTATATCGTTAAGAAGTATGTTCCTGAATGTATAGGATAGACCAGTCTCCATTTATTATGTTCGAAATAGGGATAGCTCCCCTTCAAGATAGTGTCCTGAGATATGGACAAGGTGAATAAAATGGTTCATAGAAGAGGAGGCAGGCAAGCCACAGAGGTCCCTATGGGGAGGGTATTGGGTGCCATAGGAACAGGCAGATCCACACATGCCTCAAATCCCAGTCTGTTAAGAAGTTCAGAGAATGGGATTTAAATCTCCTAAATATATTGAGTTGGCCAGGGCCCAAGAATGGGCCCATAGTGACAGAGCATAATGGACGTTATGCAGAACAGGGACGAGTCCATTAAGAGAAGTCAGTCAAGTGTCCGCTCCTCCCCTTGTATTTAGAGTGGGCACCTATGGATGCAACTTATTAAGAGTATAGACTGTGCAATGAAATGAACAGCTATGTCAATATATACTGTGAATGAATGAGAAGAGCCCCAGTACCATGGGAGCACCAATAAAGAGATTTATTTGTACTAGAAAAGTTCCTGGCGCCCAACATTTCCATATTTCCTACTTCATCGCCCAGCCGCAAGAATCTAGAACCCTGAATGAGGTAATGCCTTCTGAGTAGCTAATAATATAGACACTGATGTAAACTCCCTAGGAGCCGGGCAAGGAGAGTTACATTATCAGTTGTATGTTTCATCATATTAGTTAGGAAAACACTGAACAAATAACGCATAGTCATATTTATTGGATGTCCCTCTTTCTATCTTCAGGGGCCACCTCTTGCAGTTCTGGAAACATGTATTCAATTTACCCTTTTAAAATTAAACTTCAAGTGGCCCAGGACATAAACCCTATGTAACCCTATGCTTAGTAACCTCAAAAATTCCCCCAACCACTGTTCTCCTGGCATTAGCCAAGCTACATCAGGAAACCACAATTGGAAGAATAGGTTCCCAAGATAATCAAAGCTCTGGTGCTTAGATTGGAGCAGAGTTAACTTACTCATGTACAGGGAAGAACACATAATTAGCTTCCCAGTGGGTGATATGCAGAATGTGCTCAGAATACTCCTTCAGGATTCATTTGACAAATTAGTGTGTTTTCATTCATTTTCTACTCTACTTAACCTCATTAGCCTAAAAGTGACCGATAAAGCTTCTGACAAAGTAAGTGGCCGACAAAGCAAATTCAAGCCTTGAAATGTAGATTTAAATGACAAAAAAAATTAAATGTGAAGAGAAAATCGCATGGATTGAATTTTCACTTATCGTGTTTTTATTTGAACAAAAATACATAGAATTGTGCTGTGCTGGTGAGTAGTAGAATAAAAAACTGCTTCAAATTGAATTGACAAAGCTGACACCACAAGAAATGTTTCATTTGGGGAGTTTTCCCATTTTGGGTTGGTGATGAGAAGTTACATTCTACAAACAAGTCTGTGCTGTGCAACTCTGAGACGTGCTGTGTGACTCTCAAATACTTTGTTCGGTTTCTCAATAGCCAACAACTGCTGCACTGCAGGAGGTAAAATTTGTTGGCACAAAGTGCCACTTGAGATCAGTGTACTCGACGTTTGCTGTGTGTTCATCATTATGCTTCTGTTGTATTCTTTCTGGCATAATCTGATTATTGAATTGTGGCTCATACAGTACATAACATTATTACTGCTTGTAATAGTGACATGGAAATAACCACGGGGAAGGTTTTAGTAACAGATGTACGAATCCTTGTTATTAATACAATTAGGCAATTATTAATATAGTTCAGTATATGCCAGGTTTGTTACTCATATTAAACGAGTTTATTAAAATGTAACCACATATAAGGTACAATATGGTTGCCATTCTACTATGGCAGGCAACGCAAGAATACTATTGTCCGTAAAACCATGCAAAGTTTGAGATTGTTTATTAAAGAGGAAGTACCTCCTAGGAGTGAAGTGACAGTGGCATATGTAATAGATTAACATTTAAATTTAATGGGGGAGGGGGGGGTCTTTTATATTCTTTATCTTATGTCTCAACCTCAGATCTACAGTTAAATTGATGTTTTTATTATATTTTTTTGTTTGTGAAATAATAATGTTGTCATCATCAGTCAGATTAACAGATAAATATAATTATCTAACATGCCTTAAATTATTTTAAAGGAAGAGAAAACCTGGCAAAAGTAAATGTATTACTTTATGGCGGTTGCATCTTTCTAAGGCTCCAATTACACTGATGAGCTGTACGTGTGACTGCCACTTGAGGCCTTTCACATTTTAATTCCTAATTTTGCAGACCAGGAGAACATGCATAGCAACTTGAACAATAATTGTGTTTTATAAACATCTTTGTGCTTCTACTTCTAACAGAGCCCTTTAGTACTGTTTAGAGATGTGCCCAATTTTCACCAAAGTTTGCGAACCGTGCAAAATGTGAATTTTTCATTAGAAAAACATTCAACAAGTTAATCGACCTGATTAATTTCCATCAACAAATATAGCTTTTGCTGGAGAGAGTTTAATTTAAATATTCATATTAGCTTATTCCCCCGGTATCTCAGAGATACACTTCTCTATTTATAGTTACATTTATCTAAAGTAAGGCAACCAGAAATCCCTAGTGAAACATTGTATGTATCATTTTATTTATATAGCATCAACCATAAGCGCAACACTTTACAACATTACAATAGGACGTAAATAATGTACGTTACAAACAATGGGAATAAGTGCAACAGGTAAACAACAACATAAGGCTAAAGGACACCCTGCCCCAAAGAGCTTACAATCGAAGTGACAAATCTGACATGTGTCAATTATGTCTTGTAGTGGGGGGGAAGCCTTCCTGACACCAGTACTGGCAATGAGATTTCTCCCCGGATAAATCCTCTATGTTTTAACTTATATTCCTATTTACATTGTTTTTCTGAAAAAAATTCTAAACGTCCCCTAGAGAGATCTCCTGTATTTGCCATCACAGTGTCCACGGGTAGAACATTTCAAATTTTTAGTGCCCTTATTGTAAAGAACCTTTTAATTTGCTGATGAAATATGAAGGTACTGTCCCTGGGAAAAAAAGTTTGCTTGAAAGTTCCTTGTACACAAATCAACATCTTACCCTAGGGGGCCGCCGGTGGGGTTTGAGGAAAGAATGTTTTGGGTCATTCACATGGTCCCTTTGTTAGCAAACAGATGCAGTCGTTATTGTGGTCTTATTAAGACCCTGGTGCTGGGATCACAGGGTTGTTAATCTGAGCTACTGCAGGTCTATGCTGCAGCAGATCAAATGAAACATAGGGAGGAAGGGGGAGCATCTCTGGCAGCTCTAAGAGAAAATAGTCTACATGAGACTGCTTCAAAAGTTTGATTTCTCTCAAACAGGGATGTCCCTCACATTCTGCAAGGACAAGAGTCCAGACGGCTCCTGTTGCCTCCCTCATCTGGAGAGAATACAAGCTCCAGCTGTAAACTCTTTTCTTTCAACTCCTTTAAACTCTCTTCACTTACCAACTTGTTAACATCACTTGCTCTCCCCCTCTCTCTACCCTTAACCCCTTGTACACCCCACCTTATGCCCTTAACCCCTTCCCGCAACCTCTGCTCTTAACCCCTTACCTCACCTTCTGCGTTCCACCTCCCATAACTCTTCTCTTACAGTACGTAAGACATTATCTACTATAACACCTCCTCTTAAACCCTAACACACATCATCGTTTCACCTTTTAAATCCTTACATCCTCTTTTGTCTTTTCTCCTCTACATTACTTCAAACCGCCTCTGCCCTCATTTCTGAGACATCCTAAAATGTTGCTGATGCCTTATGCTACTACCATTGTTGAGTGTCTTAATACATTGTAGTTTACTCATTCTATAACAAGGTTATTACCTCGCAAACAGATTGTTTCATTTTCCCTGTTTTTCTTCCAGAATTAGAAACGCTGAGGTCTTTCAGAGCTTTAATGTGCACTTTTTAGATCTAAAAATACCCTGGTGCAAATAAAAACAATGTATGCCTCTGATCTTCATGGACATCAGTATTGTCCAGTTTGAAGCTGGAAAGTCATTCTCTGATAACTTAGTGTTTTCCTGTTGTCCCATTTGACATTTGGCAGGCTTTTTGATTTCCCAAAAGAGTCAAAACACCGGAGCAAAAAAGGTTAATAGCTCAGAAAATGGGCTGGTCCCCGGAGGTAAAAGTAGCACAGTAAAGAATCCCGTAAATAAAATTAAATAACCCCAAAACCCACCCCCCCCCATACTGCTTTAACATTTAATATATTTAAAGTCATATTTAGAGTTTTTTTTCAGTTATGCTTAGAAATGAAATAATACATTTATTTATAAAATGTTTTACCAGGAAATAATACATTGAGAGTTACCTCTCTTTTTCAAGTATGTCCTGGGCACAGAGATATAATAACAATACATGGTTACATTAAATGAACAGAGGCTATACAGTCAATTCAGATATTTCATGGACAGTTAGAGATACTGTATGATTATTGGCGTATGTAACATTTACAGACAAGATTAAAATGGTATTAGAAGAGGCAAGATAAGTGCGCAATGTGTTAGAAGAGGCCCTGCCTCAAGGAGCATACAATCTACAAGGCCAGGTAAATTGGAAAATTGGGCACAGGGGATAAAAGGGCTGGCGAGTTTCATATTGAAATAGAGCAGCTTTAACATTACGAACATCAGCATATGGCAGAGAATGGCTCACATGCTTTGGCTGCCCTTCGGCTGCTCCAAAGGCTGTCGGCTTTTAGGGTGATGCCGATGTAGACTGAAGGGGTTCAGATTGAATGTAGCTGTGGTTTCAAAGTGCTTTGTCCTCCTGGGTTATTAATATTCAAGTGGACAGGGTTGACGAAACACATAGCAGTAAGCAAACACAAATGTTAACCCTTGGCATGCTGGTTCTGTGCAGAGGGGAGCATGTCTTTGGGAACCCTTTCAGTCGTCCGTATTTGGGTTAATGCAAATGTAGACTGAAGGGGTTCAGATTGAATGCAGCTCTGGTTTAATCAATATACAGCAAAACAGCAGTAATTCCCAAACACTGGGGCCTATTCTTGTAGATGTGAGGCTGTCCTTGTCAAAACGTGGATTTTAATTAGGTCATAAGTAACATATTAAAATTTGGAAATTTACCTAATTCTCACACACAAATTGAATCTATTACATTGTGTCTATTTGAAGATGGATTTCTGTGATTCAGAATTCCTTATGGACTCTATTTGATTTACTGTATGTCATTCAAAATCCATTTTGATTTCCCATTACTATGGTTTCATGTCATTCATGCTGAAGAAAAAATAAGGATGTGAGAAAAAAACATATTTAAGGAAAACAACTGATTTGCAGGAAAGTTAGAACAAGTGAATTGTTTTATAGTACATTTTGGGTACAAAATGGAACCCATCAAGGTTAAAGGACATACATCCATACAAAGGATTTGTGTCCAGACTTTTCCAAGGATGAGGATGTGTTATTGTTTCATTGTATTATTGCATCATACTAACAAAGTAATGTATAAGTTAAATTTTAGTCAGGAAATAACTATATGATGTCTGTTTGGGAATAGTTTCCTCACAACAGAAACACAGAGCCCAGAGCATTGTTCTCCATTATTAACCTGCATCTTTCCTGTACTGCTGGAAGCTTAGTATTGTTGCCTCTATAAGAATAACGAAAGGAACTGCAAGAAATCTGTTTTTGGCTAATTCATTTAAAATTATATACAAAAGATTTGTATTATCTATTCTCCAATTATTTTCACTATTTTAAAAGTGACATTCCAGCAGGGAATTCACGAGAGTTTGTCTTGGTTTTAATTTTAAGCGGAATTACCATAATGTGGTGAGATCACGCATCAGCCAAGATATATTAAGCACCCACCGTGTCAGTGTTGTTGGGAATGAGGGAGAAATAGTTTGGAGTTTAGAGGTAGTTTAGTTTTTTATGCGATTTATATTGTGAGATGTCTTTTTCTCTTCTGTCTTGTGTTTTTTCCTTATTGTCTTGTGAGATTGAACGTTTATTGTCAGACTCTGTATTTGTGTATTTCTATTAGAGTCAATTAGTAATTTTTTTCCTAACTCTAGTCTGTGTTTATTTGTTGTGTGAGTGAGATGGAGGGGAGGCATGGGAGTGTGGGTGTGGGGAGTGTGACTGGCCATGAGATGAGTGATGGGAGTGGTGGAGGTGAGAGGAGCGGTGGGAGTGGGGGAGGTAAGAGGAGTGGAGGAAGTTGGAGTGGTGGAGGTGAGAGGAGAGGAATGGTGGGAGTCGGAGTGGTGGAAGTGAGAGGAGAAGAGTGGTGGGAGTGGTGGAGATGCGTGAAGAGGTGGAAGTGGGAAAGATGTGAAAAGCGGCAGAGGTGTGAGGAGTGGTGAAGGTGTGAGGAGTGGTGAAGGTGGATTTATGGAGGTTAGAATATGTGGGTCAGGAGGGTCCCAGTTGGTGAAGGTAGTCTAGAGGTAGAGGAGCCCAGGAGGGACTCTGGGAAGAAAGGTATGGGATTGGTGCAGTTAGAGGGGAGTGGTGTTCAGGAAAAGAATGACAGGAGAAAGTCTGACTCTGGAGGCTCAGACCTAGAGCCTCCACCTGTTGTCGACAGGCTAACGTAGACATGGTGCAGGTGGTGTGCGCAATATAAACTTTACATCTCAAGAAAATTAGGTTCTGATTGAGAAGTTGCTTGAAAATTATAGCAAATGGGTTGTCAACCATGCAGAAGCAAAATGCATGGAAGAAGATGTAGCAGTGTAAGCAGTCTGAGAGTGATGGTAAAATGGTAAAAAACGATTCTCGGACCTGAAAAGGTGAGTGGTTAAGGAAGCTGCTGAGTCAAGTTCACATGCAGCTGTAACTAAAGGTGAGCGACCTAAAATCACAGAGAAAATGCTAATGAAGGAGATGCTTCATGGAATCCTTTATCCAGATGTCACATATGGCATGGAGGGAAACCTGGACATTGACCCTGGGGAGTCAGAGGAGGAAGCAGGCTAGTCATACCTTTTTTCAAAGTGATAACCTATCACCACCATCACAATGACCACTATTCATAAAGAAGCATTGCTGCGTATTTCACCCCTATCCAGTGCCACTGGATTGGGGTTCCATAACCTCCATGCAAGCTTCATGAACACTGGCCATTAAAGTTACAAAGGAGTACTAAATTATGTAGGTACCGTACTCAGACGTAGGTGGGAACTCCGAAAATAGCTACAGATATAGCAATATGAAACAGGTGCGCAAATCACATCAGGATATGGAAAAGAAAGTGAAAACACAAAATAGTGCAGTATTGTCTGCTCCAACAGATAATTTCAATGCTGGAAAATCTATAAAGTTTGCACTCACGTGTTTAACGTGAAATGAAAGCGTTGTGGTTGTTGAAAGAGAATGATCACAAACAATAACAATTAACCCTTTCTACATAACATTAGCTGTTAGTGGGTTTTTAACATTAAAAACAGTATTATACTATTTTCTTTCCCTCTTTTGTACATGGATTTCCCCCTCCTCCCCCCCCTCTATATGGATCTTGAGTACCTGTCTGGAGACATAAGTTGGTAATTTTGAACAACCACAACGCTTTAATTTCACGTTAAACACGTGAGTGCAAACTTTATAGAATTTCCAGCATTGAAATTATCTGTTGGAGCAGACAATATTGCACTATTTTGTGTTTTCACTTTCTTTTGCATATCCTGATGTGATTTGCGCACCTGTTTCTCCTTCGTTTGCTGATTGAATTTGGTTTGAATTCTACGTCGGGAGCTGCTCTCATTAAGGATAGTATATCAACCGTTGCTATGATAAATTATTAGTAATATTATTTGCGCTTGTTCTTTCTTTCACAGATATAGCAATATGACTTACTGTCTCTGACACTGGGTCATGCTGCGAGACTGCCGCGGTGCCGGAGGATAATTGATGTGGGGTTCTGATCTGGAAGTATGGACGCCCGCAATGCGACCCTGGCAGACACAATCTCCAGAGTCACATTCTTTCGCTTTTTCAGCGACGGATCTGGAGACAGGAAGTCTGCTACATCTGTAAAGTAACAATTACTGTACTGTACTATTGCACAAGTGTACAGAATCTCCCATGTGCTGATTGCAACAATATGCACAGTTCCTCTTTAAATAAAAAAAACCTTCACATATGTCTTTAAATGGATGCTTTAATTATCTAAAATCTGTAAACATGATTTGGATAATGTTAGGCATATAAAGTAACAGTAGACATTACTTAATCATGGCCTATGGTAAAGGCATTTTGATTAGAAGAGAACAATTCTGACCAGGCACACTGCCAGTTTTGAGTGGCTCCGAGACCCCAGAACTGTTAAATGAGCCAGAGCCACTTATCAACTTGACCCTAGAGCCTATTGCAGTGAAAGAAGAAGCTCCAGGTCCAGAAGCAATCCCACACAAACAACATATAAAAGTGTAGATGATGACGCATTCAGATCAGATTTTACAATACATATACACAATACCACAGTGAACCATTAAGATTAAGAAAAAGGAACAGGGAAAAACGCAAAATCAATTAAACATGATCTCAAACAAAGAGCCTACTCCAGCAGGTCATAGAGGATCAAAAGCAGCAAACAGCTGCACGGGACTGAACTGCAACATTAACAGAAATGTGTAGCATATTCAGGGAATTGATTGCTGTCCTTAGATCCCCTGCAATATTTACGACAATATCTACCACAGCGTCACCTTCCAGCACCTGCACCCTCACACAACGTGAAACACCCAATCCAAGTGCACATCCTACCCCCTAGAAACATGGGCCACAAGCTAGACCAGCAACCAATAGGCCTAGAAATAAAAACCAAATACAATATTTTGTATTATATGAAATGTTTTTGCCGGGACTAGTATTATATCAGTATGGTATCAGTACCATCAAAGGTACCCGCACCCCCCCGCAACACTCAGCACCCGCCGCCAGCAGCGAAGGTAAGGGGCCAAAGGAGGGCAAAAGGGGTCCAGGGGGGCCCATGCTATATGTGTTTTGTGTGTGTAGAGGTGGGGGGGGGGCTGCTGTGTATCCTCAGTGTGTGTTTTGTGGGTGGAGATGGGATGCAGAGTGTTTTGTTGGTGTGTGTGTGTGTCTGCAGTGTGAGGGTTTACAGGGGGCTGCAGTGGGTGTAGGGAGGGGTATGCTGGTGTATTTTTGTGGATGTAGAGGTGGGGTAGAGTGTTTTGTTGGTTTGTGTGTATCTCTGCAGTGTGTGTTTTGTGGGTGCAGATGGGGGGCTGCAATGTGTGTTTTGTGGGTGGAGGAGGGGTGCAGAGTGTTTTGTGTGTGTGTGTCTGCAGTGTCCGGGTTTACAGGGGGGGCTGTAGAGGGGGCCTGCTGCTGTGTTTTGTGGATGTAGAGGGGGGCAGCAGTCTGTTTTGTTTGGTGTGTGTGTCTGCAGTGTGTTTTGTGGGTGTAGAGGGGGGGGGGCTGCAGTGTGTGTGTCAGTGGGTGTAGAGGGTGGAGGAGAGCTGCAGAGTGTGTTTTGGTGTGTGTGTGCAGTTTTGTGTGTTCACAAGGGGCTGCAGTGTGTTTGTGGGTGTGTGTGTGTGTTTTGTGAGTGTAGACGGGGGACTGCAAAGTGTGTTTGTGCATATAGAGGGGGGTTGCAGAGTTTTTGTGTGTATAGAGGGGGGGTGCAGTGTGTGTGTTTGTGTGTGTATATAGAGGGGGCTGTGTGTACAGTATGTACAATTTCCTTTTAATAAACTTGCAGTAAAAGTGTAAGAAAGTTGATAAAAATCAATATGACTACAAAAGTGTCTATCTTTTTTATGAAAAATAATTAAAAAAAAAAAGCCTACATTTAGCCTATAATAGTAATAATCCCTTCAGACCAGGGTGCCTCGGGCCTTCAACTCTACCAGCCAGGGGATTATTGTCCAGTAATGCCCTGTTCTTCGGGGATAATTACTTAATTAACAAGCATCTATTCCCAACAATTCCCCAATATACTTAAACCATTCAGCCAGACTTGCTAATAATTGAATGGGTTAAATGTGGGGGCTTTGAGGAGTGAACCACATTTTAATGAATTTTCTATTTTTAAACACACAAAATATTTAAGATTCAGCCAATCCAGAAAACATAAATGTGGTTAATGTTACAGTCAATCTGGAAGCAATTGCATAAAACGAGTCATTTTTTGGCATGCATTATTGTTTGATTTATTTGGCTTGGGGATTTTTTTGTATTCTCTGACATCTCTATTTGCCTAGAAGGTTGGCACATTACACCCACTAGATAAAAAGGCGATGAAGAGTGGTGTGAAAACTATCATGCCCTCAGGGCTCAAAAATATCTATGGTAGTGTTGCCAGCGCTCTGTGTTACATTATCTGAGATTTCAGGCTGGATACTGAACTAAGTGCCAGCAGTCAACAGAAAATATGTTGACACTTTTATAAATCAAGTAATTGCAAAGTTGGAGAGTAATATCAATCTAAAAAGTTTTTCTTTTAAATGTGTGAAAGAATGGCACCTGCTTTGAGAAAGGAAAAGACTATTAGTGTTCTGGAATTGAATAAAGTTTATATGCCGCATGCTTCAAATTGTGAGCAAATTAGTTACAAGTATATGCGAAGCAATATATTTAAAAAAAATAAAAATAATGTTGGCCCCAGGTGTTCTATTTCAATAATGTACGCTGTATTTATCTCCTTAGTCTTGCACTTATTCGCAGCAAGGGATAGGAAGGGGTAAGGGGTAGGAAAAAGTGCCCACGCTACTGCTCTGTGCCAAGGCAATGCGGTGCAACAATCAGGGGTGACAACGTAGATAAATGGGGGGAAAAACAGGACCCCTATATGAGAGCACTCAGCAAGGTGATACCTAAAGAGACACTTAGATCCTAGTATACAGATGGGTAACTGATGTGTACTTTGAGCAATGTGAGATGAGTGTTTTAAAATATAAACTTTATTCAGAGCTGTGCTCAAATAAAATAAAAAGTGAGGAAAACAATGATTCCTTGTATAACCTTAATGAAATCGGCGAAAATAAAATGAAGGAGCTTGCAGCAATTGCAGGTGCGTAGGGTAGTATATACAACTCAGTGGTACTGGTTGTTACTGTTAAGAGGCGGTATACTGATGTATAGGTGCCGGGTGGGTAGGAACTGAGGGGAGGTGCCCTAGTAGGATGTCCTATTGAGCCTCTGTATCTCCAACCAACAGTCCCTATAGACGGCAGAAGGTGTGTTCTCCTATATCAGTGATTTCCAACCTTTTTTGTTTGGAAGAACCCTTGAAGTATTTAGAAAATCTCGGGGAACCCCTATCTGGCTGACACATATTAGGTCACAACATTTCACACCTCACGAGCCACCTCTATTTCCCACCCTTTACCCATGTATTTCTCTCCCATCGATCTAACTCCCCCCCATCCCGCCTCGCATGTATTTATCCCTTGCGTCTCACTCTTACTCCCTCTTTTCCTCACTCACTCCCTCCTGCCTCCCTCTCTTCTCTCACTCACCCCTACCATCCGTCAAATACCCCACTCTCTCTCTCAATCCACCCTACAAAATACATAACAAAAATCCGTACCCCCAAGGGGGGGGGGTCTGTGGTCAATAGGAGGAACCCCTGAGTGCTTCAAGGAGCCCCAGGGTTCCACAGAATCCTGGTTGGGAATCACTGTCCTATATATATATATAAGCACATGTCCTAAGTCGTTTGAACTATGAGTCTATGTATGTGCACAGACTACTGTACTGACATTGTGTGGTTGACCCTGACGCCACCACTATTTATATGGGCACAAATTCACTGTTCAGGTCTGAGCTTATATAGGGACACACAGTGGCCAGGTGTCCCTGACCTATCTTTATGCAGTAGCCCGGCTGCCAGGCATATCAGTATAGGATGCTAGGCACTATTCGTTCTAGCGCTACCTGGTGGTATAGCAGTGTAAGAGTTAGATCGCTACAGCAGAGGTGCCAGAATAGAGGCCATGTAGCTCAACAGACCCTCTAGCCCTGTGTTCAGGTATGTGGGATACCGAGTTAACCTGTAGTATCATTCACTCAGGGTCACACCACAAATCCAGACATAGGTAAATGCAGTAGCTATGACAAATTGTGGATGTAAGGCTTCAAGTACACTCACTGGTATACCGTAATGTGAATAGCTAAATAGCTGATGTCCGTGGGTGCTATGAGGGTAAGAATACTGCTGCTTCCATAATTATATCAGCGTGTCCGACCCCGAGTGAGCCGAGTCTATGGCTCGTTCAGGGTCGCTGATTAAACAGCTGCTGTCAGGCTATCCTCTTGCTGCCTGTTAGTGCTAATGAATACCGCACTCGTTTGTTTGGTCGCTGCTAAGTTATGTAGCGTTTAATTATATATATCTGCCGGACGTGTACTTGCACCCTGCACAGTTGCAACGCAAGCTTGTAAACCAAGATGGTCTAAAAAGTGGCATATTTATAACCACTATAGATCAGTACTTAAAACACGGATGTGCTCGGATCAGTGATCTGAGACACTTAGTATTGACGTCATCATGTCCACTGCCGACGTACGTTTCGCGCATGGCTTTCTCAAGGCTGGAAATAAACCCCTAGAGTGATCAGATATATATATAGGGTGAGTAGCTTCCTAATTGGTTGACAGTGAGGTCAATCACAATAGCATGAATCATCATAGAAAACAAGGTATGAATGTTCTTATTGAATGCCACAAAGCGTTACTTCTGACATTGGGTATAATTAAGCTTCTGTAATCTTGAGTATGTCTTTTATTTTATTGGCATAAAACAGTGCACACAATACATTATCCGGATGTGGAATCATTTTAAGGTAAGTAATGTAGTGTAGTTGCACTGATAATAACACTGGTTTGATGTTAATCATCATAGAGAACAAGGTATGAATAATCTTATTGAATGCCACAAAGCGTCAAATCTGACATTAGGTGTAATTAAGCTTCTGGAATCAAGATTATAGGTGTTATTGGCCTAAATCAGTACACACAATACATTATCAGGAGGTAGAGTCATTTTGAGGTAAGTAGTATTGTATTGTAATTGCACTGATAATGACACTGGGCCGATAGTGGGATTCCATTCCCTCTATATAAATGGGTAGAATACTCATCCCTTATTAAGACCCTGGGGGGAAAGTGTCCTGAGTGTATAAATCCACCTGGATCCCTTCTTAAGCAGTTCTTGATCCCAATCACCTTTCCTTATCCCCATAGGTAGATAGTCAATGCCAAGACATGTAAGAACCTTACTGTCCCCATCATGGTGTTTGAGGACATGTTACATTAACTGAGATTTCAGGCTGGATACTGAACTAAGTGCCAGCAGTCAACAGAAAATATGTTGACACTTTTATAAATCAAGTAATTGCAAAGTTGGAGAGTAATATCACGCTAAAAAGTTTTTCTTTTAAATGTGTGAAAGAATGGCACCTGCTTTGAGAAAGGAAAACAATATTAGTGTTCTGGAATTGAATAAAGTTTATATGCCGCATGCTTCAAGCTCTGAACAAATTAGTTACAGGTATATACAAAGCAATATATTAAAAAAAAAAAAAAATAATGTTGGCCCCAGGTGTTCTATTTCAATAATGTACGCTGTATTTATCTCCTTAGTCTTACACTTATTCCCAGATCAAGAGCTGACACACACATACAAGAGAAGGCAAAATAGGTAGAAAACATGGTTTAACAGGTACCTTAAGAGACTGATCAAAAAGCTGCAGGAACTATGATGATCCATTCGCCATTAAAAAAGGTGTTTGATTTTTATAATTATGTCCACATTTCAGTCACAATAAAATAGATACCGGCACAGACATTATACAAACGTTATCATAAGTTTTTGACCGATCTTTATTTTTATAAGACTCTGGGGGTTATTCAGTAAAGTGTGATAGGGCAGTTCAGGCACTACTGGGCAGGAATAACTATTGACTTGTCCATGTGACAGTGCTAGATTGGCACTTTAAGGAATAATTCAATTTAAGGAATAATTCACTTAGGCACAGATACACAAAGCTACATTAAGTCAGGGCTCGCAACATTATGTTATCAAAATCAGTTACGGACGTTATGTTCCCTGAGATTAACAGAGATCCACAAAGCTAATTATATGCAATCACAATAACTGTTTGTGACGTCATTAGAATAGGCTAACCAGCATGTTAAGTTAGCACTGTCTTACGTTAGTTTAACATGACTCGCATTATGCCAGTCTTACCTAAAGGTGGCTCCCTCTAGACCCTGAAGTATAGGTTTTGCTGGGTAGAGGGAGAGAAGTTAGAGAGAGGAGGTGAGAGTGGGAGAAAGGGAGAGAGGAGGGAGAGAGGGTGAGGGACAAGGTTAAGGAAGAGAGAGACCCAGTTGTTATATATATATCCACTCAACACACACCTTGTTGTGCACAGGTGTCTATTCATGTCTTGTTTGACAGTGAGTTTCAGGGGATATATATAGAATCACAGAGGCACAGCTATGTGATCGCGCAGCGTGCCCTCCTGTGCGCCGTCGCGATCACCATGGCTGCAGCCTTACCTTGTGAGGTCCTGCTCTGAAACCAGTAGCCGCTACTTTAATACCCCCTGGTGTCCGCTTCCGCCGCCACCATCAGGTAGGCATGGAGGGTGGGGGCTGTTGATGATGATGATGAGGGGGACAGCTGAAAGGGACTGAGGGAGATATGATGATGGGGTGGTTGATGATGATGAGGGAGACTGCTGAAAGGGACTGAGGGAGATATGATGAGGGGGGTAGTTGATGAAGATGAGGAGTGCTGGGGGAGATGACGATGATGAGGGGTGCTGGGGGAGATGACGATGATGAGGAGTGCTGGGAGAGATGATGATGAGGGGTGCTGGGGGAGATGATGATGAAGGGTGCTGGGGGAGATATGTTGTTTTGTGCATTTTTGTATGTCTGCGGTCTCACCAAATAAACCCCATTTTATTTAACAATGTTGTCTTGCCTAGTGGATTGATCCCAGAAGGTATAAAGGTGTTAAAAGAGCTGGTCTTCCATGACAGGCTTTTTAAAAAAGAAATGTATAATTTCCTATATAATTCTGTTTGAAATTAGAATATAATGTGAAAATATAAATTAGTATTATTAATCATCATCACTGACACTTTCCTATTACTATTTCAAACAATAACTACAGCTGCAATGAGTGACCAGAAAAAAAGAAAGTTGGAATCGGAGAATCGATATTTTAATGCTGAATGGACAAATAAATATTTGTTTACTATGTTCCGAGAAAAATTTTTATGCCTCGTGTGTCGCGAAATGGTAGCCGTTCCCAAGAAATATAATATTCGGCGGCACTTTGAGACTAAACATCCCGAAGTCGCCAAATTGGACACACATGGAAAGAAGGTTAAAGCAGCGAATTTTGTGAAATGTCTTGGTGCAGAACAACAGATTTTCCAGAAAGTGAACACCGAGAACGAGGCGTCCACCAAGGTCAGCTTTGAAATTTCGAGGGAAATTGGTGCTGCTGGAAAAAGTTATACTGAGGGTGACTTTATAAAGAAATGCATGTTAATTGGTGTTTCTGGGTTATGTCCAGAAAAGAGGGGAACATTTGAGAATGTCAGTCTAACATGCATGACTGTACAGAGGAGGACAGTGGAGATCTCCACCAATCTTACTGATCAGTTGAAGCAGAAAGCCAGTGAATTTCACTTTTACTCTCTAGCAATGGACGAAAGTACAGATTTGAAGGACATGGCTCAACTTCTTATTTTTATTCGAGGTATTGATAGAAACTTCTAAGTTACTGAAAAGCTTGTTGGTATGTGCTCCATGACAGGTCGAACAACCGGAAAAGGAATATCCCCTGAAGTAATAAAGTGCGTGGATGATAAATTGGGAATACGTTTTGCAAACTTGGTGGCCATTTGTACTGATGGTGCATTGGCAATGTGCGGAAAACATGTTGGAGCGGTTATGCTTATTGAACAATTTATCGGTAGACAAATAACCAAACATCACTGTATAATACATCTTCAGGTTCTACGTAGCAAAGTTTTGAAGTTTTATTATGTAATGTCAGTGGTAGTTTATATTGTTAACTACCTCCGTTCTAGGGGACTGAAACATAGGACATTCCGAGCTTTTCCTGAAGAGGTAAACGCCGAGTGCAGCAACCTATTTTACCATACGGAAGTGAGGTGGTTGAGTCAAGGACGAATGCTCCAGCGTTCCATTGCTTTAAAAGAGGAAGTAGCCAAATTCTTAGAACAAGAACCAAGGCAATTTCCAGAGCTTGAAGATGATTCCTGGAAACATGATCTTTTCTTCTTTTGTGACATTACAACACATCTAAATAACCTCAACATTCATAATAATAAGCTTATATTTCAACTTTATGCAGCAGTGAAGGCTTTCAAAATGAAATTGAAGCTTTTCAGAAGTCTGCTGTTGAAATGTGAAATGTGTCACTTTCCCACTTGGCACAGCATATCCCTCAGCACAAGCACACAGAGCTAAGAGAAAAATACGCTATGAAAATTGATGGTCTGATTGAAGAATTTGACAGAAGTCTCACTTCGTCAAAAGAAGATGACATTCAATTGAAGATGACTGAAGATCCCTTTTCAGTGGATCCAAGAGACTTGTCATTCCAATTGCAGTTAAACGTTATAGATCTTCAGTATTCGACAGATTACAGAAATAAGCACAGAGAAAGCAGTCTGCAGGAATTCTACAGAAGTATGGACAGTGAAAAGTACCAAAATCTTGATGAAGCTGCAATGAAAACGTTCAGCATTTTTGGCAGTACCTACATTTGTGAACAAACGTTCTCTATCATGAATATGAACAAAAACAAACAACGTTCTTGTCTGACTAATGACAATTTGGAAGACATTTTAAAGATGTCTACTACAAATATGACCCTGGAATACAACAAGCTTGTTTCTGAAAAGAGGTGTAATACCTCTCATTACATTTGTGAGATGATTAGGAAATTAGTTAATTTGAATTAAAGTATTTTAAATGTAATTTTGTTTCAAGTAAATATGGTAAATACATGTATAATTTTGAATAATAAATGCTGTTTTACCCATGCGGCCCGAATCTGTTTTCCTTGGAGCATTTCGCCCCTTCTCACTTTACAAGTTGTGCAGGCCTATACTATACTCTCGTATTCACTCTCTCTGTAGGCCATATTCAGAGTTTGAAGGGAGTTAAGGACACCTTAAAATATGACCTAACTAATGTAACATTAAATCCCTACATTAACTATAACAGAGCTCTGTGGATACGCATTGTTAAAGAGAAAATATCATATGTTTAGGTATTTCGCTTGCACCATGCACGAATCTGCAAGCTCTGCCTTAGGCTGGGCTTTTAGTGCCTTGCGATGGCGACGCAATGTCGCTCCAAAACAAATCAATCGACTCCGTCGCCAACGCTTATAGTAAGCGCGACGGCGATGGTGCGACGGAGCGACGGAGCGACGGAGCGACACCGCATCTGAAAATTTGGAAGCCGGGTCTATTTGATTTTTTAGAGATAGTCGCCACATGTCACAAGGTTTCATAAAACTTTTTGAGTGAAAAGCAGCAGAAACTGCAAAAGTACGTTTTTTTAAAGAATACTAGGCCTCTTTTAAAAAAAAAGGAATACATAGGCCTCTGTGAATCCTTTTAAACTTGAAGCCTATTATTTCTTATTAAGGACCTTCCTTCTGCCTTAAAGTTTTACTTCCAAGTGGACGCTCGGTGCACTACTTATAATGTTTATAATGCTTTTAATCATGGCCAGCAACAAATTAGCAGTACAGTATGTACTGTACACTATGTTCTTATGAACATTAAGTGAGAAATGACTAAAACAATTTCCGCTGTCTTACAGCAATTACATAATAGAGGTAGTGCAAATTAAATGAGTTCTTAAGTATTAGGTGATACTAACATAGATGTAGAAGACAAGGAGACCATCTAAGGAATATAAGGAACTGAAGAAAGGATGGCATAGGGAATTGTAAACAAACAGAGAGGTTAATAAAGATATGAAAAGGATGGTGAGAAATGTGGAGAGCATGTGTAGCCATGTATACTAATCAGCCTTATCTAACACAAACTCTGGTACCAGTGCAGGCAGTGTTAGGGGTAAATATATGCCCTTGCTGCTGCAACAGTAAACAAATCCCTTGAGTGATAGGGGGTGGGCCTAAGGCCTGTGTGCTGACCTATCAGGGGCTCAGACATAGGATCCTCCCTCTTGTTACAAAAGGGACTTCAGATTCAAATGTAGTGGTTGTTGGAAGTGTGGATCCAGGCCTCTGGCCACCTTCCTTCCCCTCCCTCAAGGGATACTACCCCTTACTTCACCAGGGAGCAAGGGAGCAGAGGATAGACCTTTGGGGCCACAAGTCCTGGAGGTTGATTCCAGAGACCAGAGAGAAAAGAGTGTACATGCTGGTATGCTGTATGAAGAAAAAAGAGACATCATTTGTTTTACACTCCTGCCTGAGACTGCAGTTTATCAGGGGGAGTGCAAGAGGTTCTCCTGCACGGACTGTACCTAGCCCTGCTGGGGCCTGCTAGAAATGGAGGCGCTGCACCCATGAAGAACTGGGAAGATTCCTAAAGCCTGTCCTGTTTGTCCCCAACTAACATTGGTGGACACTCAGTATCCTGTAAGCCTAGCAGGTGAGCAGCACAACAACACCAGGTAACAGTGAAATCTCCCAGAGGGTGGGGGAACACCTGTTACACATGTAATACCATCCATTCATCAGCAATGTTAAGGAGAGTAGGGGTTCAGGGTGGGAGACGGGGTTGAATTGTAAAATTAACAGAGAAGCAGAGAGAAACATTACAACCAATTCTGATAGTGTGTAAGTAACCTCATATCAGCTTTGTGCTCTTTTTTTTGGTGTTCAATAGCATTATAATTTTGAGTTCAAATGTTTTCCATTGTTGAGTGTTTTAAACCATTTCTTTGATTATATGGACTTTTAAATCATTTATAGAATGATCTTGCTGTGAGAAGTGGTATCCCACTGTAGTATCTTCCTTCTTCATGGTATGTTAATGTGTGTTTGTGTAGGTTCATTCTGGTTTGATGTTTTTTGCTGGTTTTACCAATTCAATGTAGCATCCTTGGTCACATTTGCTGCATTGAATAATATATACCACATTCCTGGATGTGCAGCAGTACGTGGAGTTAAACGTTCTATGTGTAACTCTCCCTTCTCGGCTCCCTAAGGAGGTTACATCAAGGTAGTTGTGTGTGTGACATCAGCAATGATTTACCTTGTCTCAGGGTGCTGTCTGTGGTTGGCTGGGCAGAGGAAAAGATGGGCACCGGGCGTTTTTATAGTACAACTTCAATCTTTATTCAAGTTCCCATGCTTAGGAACATTGCTGTCACAGTTAAATTTTAGATTGACATGGTTGTACTTTATTTAATCCATACTCCTATCGTTCTTGACACATCTCTTCCCTAAGTACCCACACTTAACACTCATGGGAGGTGCATTTACTTGTTACTGTTCCCAGTTCATCTTGTTGATTGGGCCCAACATGTTAGCAACATTCTTATGTTCCCTTTCACTGTGGGCCCCTGCTGAGATAATGGCTTGTTCTGTGTAATGTTACAGGTACTTTCCAGCCCTGATCTTGAACTGTCACTTCCTCAGAGCGTACTAAATGTAATGTGGATGGGGATCTGCTTGTAGGGATGATCCCCAGACACACTAGGGCATTTCTGCTGATTTTCCCTGCCCTCTGAGGCATGTCTGCATTCCTCTAACTGGGACATGCTCTTCTCATGTGGCCATACTATAGGATCCTAACTGATGGGGCACTGTCCCTAACTGCAATATAATAAAAGGTGGCCTGATCTATAATATACTTGGGGAACTTATCCCCTACCTCTTCTCCCTGAGGCTCCTCTCCTGTCATACTGGAACCTAGCACAAGAACTCTATGCTTCGTCTTTAATACCTCCTGTGACACAGCACCTCTGTGTCACTACAGGGTGAAGCATATCATTGACTGATCAACATTAACCCCTTTTAGTACACTAGTAAACCCACAAGGAGGGGTTTACATATGTTTCTAACGGGCAGTGGGATCTTGGCATACATGTTTGGAAAGTTTTCAGCGTGTGTCATTGCATGGTTTTGTGCCATTCTCAGCATCCTTGAGTTAAGTATAAAGTTTCTGTTGACTAACTTCTGTCTGAAATATAGTGGTTGCCTGAATACAAGGATGGTAGGTTTGGGGAAAATGTAATTTAACGTGTAATCCTCTGTCAGCATAGGTGGCAGATGTTTGATTTATTTTTTACATTCCCTCTAGGGCAGGGTTGTATGTGGCCACCAATGGTATGTTTGTGGTTCTTTCCTTCTTTTTGTATTGGAGCAGGTGTTCTAATGGGGATTTTAGTGCACTTAAAGCCCCACAAAAACAACTGTGGGTACATACTGTAGTTTCATCATTAAAACTATTTCACGTATGAGAATGTAGGTATCTACATTAGATTGTAAGCTCTTCGGGGCAATGACTCCTGTTCCTTAATGTCACTTTTATGTCTGAAGCCCTTCTTCCCAATATGTGTTATTTGTATTATTTGTTATTTATATTATTATCACGTGTATTACTGCTGTGAAGCTCTATGTACATGAATGGCGCTATATAAATAAAGATATACATACATACATACATACTGTTCATACATACATCTTCAGTCCAACACTAGCATTGTTAAAATTGCACAATCCAACTTGGCAGTCACACTACTGTACATTTCTGCTGAAAAAAATATATTTTGACAGCTGTCACTAATACATTTTTAAATATATTTTATGTCTCATCATAATTGCAATTGTCCAAACATTGCTAGCAGCAATGAATTTTGTTATCTAATTGGCTAATTTGGACACAAATTATACAATGGATTAATTTGCGATCACAAACCATATGTTTTTTCGTGAGAACTTAATGGAAATAATTATCTAAAGATATTGAAAGTGTCCATGTTAAAGGGACCAACACTGAAGGCAGTTCTGGGAACTAAGCTAAGAATATATTGATTAAAGTACAGCATTTATAGATGTGAGCTCTTCAAGTTCATTGTTTACTAAATGGCACTTACGTTCTTTAAAACATCAGTATGATTTATATATTTTTTCTTTTATGTCAAAAATTAATGCTATTTGCGGACGGATTATTTGTACCTATATTCAGAATGGTGTTTGCAAGATTTAAATAGACTGTATTCCACTAGGTAATATTTTCTGACAAAATACAGCCAAGTATGCTGGTGTATAATAGGACTAATTTAGGTCCAAACCAGATGAATAATTCCACAACTGCACAGCAAACGGATATATTTAGTAGACATTAAATCTTAATGAAGGTGGAACAAGTAGCCAACGCCATGTAAAATTCATGTTTTTTTACAATATAGGTCCAAAATTTGATTCTCATGAATTATTAATTAATTTCCATTGATGTCAATGTGTCTGTACATCATAACAGCTATTGAAGAATTGCTATTGTATATTAAGAAGTTGTTTGATAAATATGAATAGCCATACAGAATTTTTTTTAGATTTTATAAGATGGGAAACATGATAACCATTCAGACAGGGTGCAATGTGCGGTGTGATATTCTCTGCTCTAACATGTCAGTATACCTACAGCTTGTCAGTGATTTGCAAGAACATTATTAAAAGTTTACATCAAGTATGTAATTAAAATATCAAAGTTGTACACATTTCTCATACATCTCTATCAGCCTAATTCCCTGTTCCCGAACTGCGATTGGCTGAAAACCATTATTTACTAAAATAGGGATACTGTACAGTATATTGGATTATGCCCTATGACCAGTACTCATTGTCTAAAAATGGTTTTACATGAAAATGATCATTTCTGCATGAAAAATAATTTGTCATAATAAAAACAGGAGCGGGAGTATTTATTATTTTATTTTAAAAATGAATATCAGAGTAAAAATGAGCATGTAATATGCAAAATTACTTACCTGCAAGCTATTCAATATAGTGAAAAAGCCAGCTATAAAGAGATCTCTTGCATCAATTTTGCACTATTTTTTCACCTACTACAATCTAGTGAAAAGGGTAGTTTGATCATCTTTTGCAAACTTGCGATATGGATAAGATTGCAAGATGTGAAGAGACAGTCCTGGACTAACTGATACAATTACTAAAAACAGACACATACAAAAATATAATCATTTATATGTACAAGGGTGTGCAAACAGGAGGGCTGGGGGCGCGAGATTTTTCTGGGGGGCACGGCCATTGCTGAAGCCCTGCGCTCTTCCCAAGGCCTTTAAATTAAATGCCGGGTCATCGCGTGAAGCCTCTTCAACGTAACTTATCTTGATTCTGCCGGCTTCAGGACTCATCTCCATGGCAATGCGTCATCAAATCGGAGGAGATGTCTTTGGGTTATAGTCAGCTCCTAGTACAAGGCCGCCATTCAGGAAGAATCATGATATGGTACAAGGAGGAGCTTAAAAGCCAAATAAACCCAATAAAAAGAGTTACCCACATGTGGCTACAAATAAAAGGCTCCATGTTCACCCACCAATATAACACATACATATGTGCAGCATACATTCCTCCCTCCGAATCCCATACTACAAACCAGATATCTTCAAGATCCTACAGACAGAGGCAATCCACTTTCAGACCCTGGTAAAATGCTGATATGTGGAGACCTCAACGCCAGAACAGGCAGAGAACAGGACTACATATCTACAGATGGAAATAACTACATCTTTTGAAATGACACTTGCTGTCATAGCTCTGTGACACGCCAAAGAACCAGCAACGACAGCGCAATAAACAAGAATGGTAAAGAGCACCTAAACCTGTGTCACGGTCTGGAACTGTACATTATTAATGGACAGACAAGGGGAGACTCTTTGGTTAGATACGCATACAGTTCTGTGCTTGGCAGCAGCGTGGTGGATTACGCAATCACTGATATAGACCCACAAGCCATCAGTGCTTTCATAGTCAAACCAGCATCACTCCTATCAGACCACAATCAAACCCTGCTCTATATTAAGAGACCAGACCAGACCAACAAAGAGCAAAAAAACTCTCTCCAACCTTCATAGACTGAAAGCCACCTACAAGTGCACAAAACAGAGCCACACGACAAACACAGAAACAATCAACAGCTCAGAAGTCGGAAACCTACTCCAAAACTTCCAGAACACAAATTACAAGCAGAACAAACACGGAGTAAACTTGACAGTAAAAAATCTCAACAAAATATTCAATCTAATAGCAAGAAAATTAAACCTGAAAAAGCTCTAACAGACCAACAACAAACACCAACATCAAAGAAAAATGGTTTGATAAGGAATGCAACACATAGTTACATAGTTGCATAGTTACATAGTAGATGAGGTTGAAAAAAGACTTCCGTCCATCAAGTTCAACCTATGCTAAATTTAGACAACAGATACTTTATCCTATATCTATACTTATTGATCCAGAGGAAGGCAAACAAAAAACCCCATTAAGGGGAAAAATTAATTCCTTCCTGACTCCAAGAATAGGCAATCGGATTAATCCCTGGATCAACATTCTTCTCATTCATACTTATTTGGTATATCCCTGTATACCTTTCCTTTCTAAAAAGATGTCCAACCTTTTTTTGAACAAATCTATTGTATCTGCCATCACAGTCTCCATGGATAATGAATTCCACATTTTAACTTACTGTAAAGAACCCTTTCCTTTGTTGCTGGTGAAATTTCCTTTCCTCCAACCTTAAGGGATGGCCCCGAGTCCTTTGTACTGCCCGTGGGATGAATAGTTCTTTTGAAAGCTCCTTGTATTGTCCCCGAATATATTTGTATATAGTTATCATATCCCCTCTTAGACGCCTCTTTTCTAATGTAAATAAATCTAATTTAGCTAGCCTCTCCTCATATGTTAGAATATCCATCCCCTTTATTAATTTGGTGGCTCTTCTCTTCACTCTCTCTAGTTCCATAATGTCTTTTCTTAGGATTGGTGCCCAAAATTGTACTCCATATTCAAGGTGTGGTCTTACTAATGCTTTGTAAAGGGGCAAAATTATGTTTACTTCCCTTCCATCCATTGCCCGTTTGATGCAAGATAAGATCTTGTTTGCCTTTGCAGCTACTGCATGACATTGGGCACTATTGCTATGCTTGCTGTCTACAAGCACTCCTAAATCCTTCTCCATCAAGGATTCCCCCAATATATCTCCATTTAATTTGTAAGTCGCCTTTTTATTCTCGCATCCCAAATGCATAACCTTACATTTATCTGTATGAAACCTCATCTGCCATTTACCTGCCCACGTTTCCAGTCTCTCCAAGTCCTTCTGAAGACAAATTACATCCTGCTCTGATTCTATTACCTTACACAATTTAGTATCATCAGCAAAGATGGAGACTTTGCTCTCGATCCCAACCTCAAGGTCATTAATAAACAAGTTAAAAAGCAGGGGTCCCAGTACCGATCCCTGAGGTACTCCACTCACGACTTTAGCCAAACCTGAAAAAGTTCCATTTATGACAACCCTCTGTTGTCTGTCCTTTAACCAGTTTTCAATCCAGGTGCATATATTATTACTGAGTCCAACTTTCTTTATTTTGTACACCAACCTCTTGTGTGAAACCGTATCAAAAGCCTTTGCAAAATCTAAGTAGACCACATCAACGGCATTACCCTGGTCTAGATTCCTACTTACCACCTCAAAGAAACAAATAAGGTTAGTTTGGCAAGATCTATCCTTCATAAATCCATGCTGACTATTACTAATAATTTTATTTTCCATTAGGTATTCCTGAATATTATCCCGTATTAAACCTTCAAGTAGTTTCCCTACTATTGAAGTCAGGCTTACAGGTCTGTAATTTCCCAGTTGTGATCTAGATCCCTTTTTAAATATAGGCACCACATCTGCTTTACGCCAATCTTGTGGTACTGAGCCTGTGGAAATGGAGTCCTTGAATATTAAATATAATGGTTTTGCTATTACTAAGCTTAACTCCTTGAGAACTCTTGGATGTATGCCATCGGGGCCAGGTGCCTTATTAACTTAAATTTTTTCAAGTCGCTTATGAACTTCTTCCTCAGTTAACCAATTGTTCATTAATATGGAGGTTGTGGCTTCCTCCTACTATTGAACTTGATTCTTCCCTGGTAAACACAGAGGCAAATTATTTGTTTAATACGTCAGCTTTTTCCTTATCTCCAATAATCTGCCTACCCATCTCACACTGAAAGGGTCCTATATTTTCTTTTCTCATTTTTTTGTTATTAAGGTACTTAAAGAATTTTTTAGGGTTGACCTTACTTTCTATTGCAATCCTTTTTTCATTATTCATTGTTGCTCATTTGTTTGCCCTTTTGCAATTTTTGTTACATTTCTTATAATTCTGATTCGATGTCTCTGTCCCTTCTGACTTAAAGAATCTAAACGCCTTCCTCTTCTTGTCCATTTCCTCCCCTACCTGTTAACACCCTTAAAAAAAACCTGTGAACAATATCAAACCAAAAACACAGAGACCCAACAATACAGCTCACCCTAAAAAGAAAAAAGAAAACCAAATTGCCCAAAAATTAGAAAGAATTGAAAAAACACTGAATGAAAATACTTTTTGGCAAACCTGGAAACATCTTGATACAAAACAGAATAACAGACACCTGACCATTCAGAATGGCAACATCTGGAAAAACAACTTTGAGGACCTTTACTATGAAATCCCAGAAGAAATCCCGATACAAGAACAAATAAAAATCCTCAGCAAACAAACATCACTGGAGAACATTTTAAAAGATAACCAAAACCCCCTGAACATACCAATCACAATCCAGGAAATAAAAGAAAAAAGAAAACTAATGTAGCATGGCCTCCCGGCAGTTGCTTCTTGTTCATGGACTTTACCTCTGTCAGTCCTGTTAGAACAGGCAGTGGAAAGGTTAATTCCTTCAAAAGGTCTGTGTGACAGGGTGAAGTCAACCCCTATCAGTTATGCCTGGGAAACATATGTCTGAGTGCTTCATCCAGCACTCATAAGGGTTAACTCAGGTGGAAGCTAGCTAATCATGATGTAAGCTGACACCTGAGAGCCAGCAAGCTAGATAAGGATCTTGTTACCAGCAGTAGCTGCCTGTCTCAGATGAGAGCACATGGATAGATGTGCTGCTAGCCAGAAGGATACAGCACACTACTTACTGCAGCCAAAGTAAGATTTGTTTCATTTGTTTGCATGACTGCTTAAAAAGACTCTTACGGTTTGGGTATGGTTTAGCCAGCCAGCCTGCTAGCTAGGACTGCTGTGTTAGTCAGTTTTTTCCCCAAAGTGGAGCAGGATTTATTTTGTTAAAGGGACAGTGTACCCGCATGTTATGTTGCTGTGGAGAAATAAAGCCACTGAACGTTTTCATTTATCCTGAAACTACACGTGTGGACTGTTCCCTGACCTCGGCTACAGGCCGTCCTGCCACAGGTGGTGTCAGAAGTGGGATGTTGGACGGGCCCTGTATCTGAAGGGCCACACACACACAGACAGGAAAAAAAAATGGAGAAATTTTTTTCTCAGTTCCTTGAGCAACAGCTCCAGCTAGCAGAGAAGCAAGCTGAGCGACAAGCCCAGCAAGATGAGCAACAGGCCCAGCGAGAGGAAAAGCTACTCCAATTGCTGGCCGAAGGCCCAGCCCCAGGCAGACCAGGGATTCCAAATAATCCACCGGTGATGCTGCATAAAATGAAGCCAAATGAAGACCCAGAGGCATTTCTCCTCACTTTTAAAAGGGTAGCCACGGCCCACGGCTGGACATTTGATCGCTTGGTAACGACTCTGGCTCCACTCCTCATAGGGGAAGCTCAGGCAGCCTACCAGGCTCTTCCAGCAGACAAAGCCATGGACAATCAGCAACTAAAGGCTGCTATTCTGGATCGCCTAGGCCTCACTCCAGAGACCTACCGTCAGCGGTTCCGGACAGTCAAATATACAAACAGAGACAGACCCCGGGTCGTAGCCCACCGCTTAGTAGACTTATGTACCAGGTGGATACAACCGGAAAAACATGACAAGGCAGAGATCCTTGAACAGTTTGTGCTCGAGCAGTTCATACAGATACTGCCCCCCTCCTCCCGCTCCTGGGTAAAAAGACACGCTGCATTTTCCCTGGATTCAGCGGTCCGCTTGGTGGAAAACTTCCTGGGCGACGACACCCAACAGGATAGCTGGGAATGGCCGGTGCAAACACCAGTTGCTTCCGGTGATACTAGAGGCAGGAGAACAAACAATCGAGGGGTCTACAACCCGCCAGCTCGGGAGATCCAGTCAACCTGATCGGAAGACCCTTTCCCATCTCGGAGGGTTCCTGGTACAAACTCCCGCAGAGACGCCGTCCTGGGTCCGAGGCCACTGGATCACTCAAGGGAAGCCACCACCCACAGTATTCCCCAAGAACCTGGACTCCTGTCACCCACCCGGTGGAGAGGATAACCCCACCAACCAGAAGGGAGGATCCCATCCAACAGCGGAGAGGTCCAAACGCCGAGCCCCGTCAAGAGCTTCCGCTGACGACCGAGGTTGCGGATTCAGGAGATGAGATGGACTGTTCATATGGCAGAACCACTGCCACAGCTTGTCTCCGAGGGGACCACAATCCGTGGTTAGTCCCAGCATCTCTGGAGGGGACAAAAGTAAACGCCATGCTGGACTCGCGCTCTGGAAAAACCCTGATCCTAGAGGGCCTAATTCCAAGCAATAGACTATCTTATGACTCTCCTTGGAATATCGAGTGTATCCATGGGGATACAAAGAGATACCCAACGGTGAACGTTCTACTGCGTATCCAGGATCAAGAGGCTAGCCTACTAGTGGGAGTTGCTCCCTGGCTACCTGCTCCTGTTCTACTTGGCCGAGACTGGCCCTACCTCGAAACATTGTTGGCCCCTACTCCTACGGAGCCTACTTCTCTGGTACCGGAGAAGCCTGGAGACTTGTTCCCTTTTTCCCCAGAGATTTTTCCCCATAGACACCATGTCCCAAAGACACGTAAACAGAGACGTGCGGAAAAAGAGGACTGGTTAAGAAAGGCTGGGACTCTTGGTAACATTAGTCAGCCCAAAGGACTGCGGGTCATGGCCGGGGATGACCAGGGTGGGGAACAGATAGATACGGGAATTTTGCCAGACCTGGATCTTCCTGACTTCCGTCAGAGACAGAGGGAGGACCCAGCTCTGGCTAGACAATATGAGAAGGTGGTACAGGTCAACAACAAGAGAATGGATGAACAGGGTGTAAAAGTGTTTCCACATTTTGAACTGTTGAATGACATTCTATATCGTGTGAATAAGGTTACACAAACAGGGGAGGTCATTCGACAGATGCTAGTCCCTAAAGGGTTGATTAAAACGATGTTCACCCTAGCCCATACTCTCCCATGGGGTGGTCATTTGGGCAGAGATAAAACCATGGACCGCATCTCGTCCCGGTTTTACTGGCCAGGCATACATGGTATTTGCTCAAAACATCCAGGGGGAGCATGTGGGGAGATAAGAGAACAATATATACATATAAGTGCAGACGTTATGTATTGAGTAGATATATAAGCAATGTCTTGGCTCGTATGGCTGATCTACTCACAGGAGCAAGGTTATATTCAAAGCAGTTGGCAAATTGGGTTGCCACCCTTGAAGATATCTGTGAGCTGTACCCCCCTAGCGATTCTCCGTCGGCAGTGTGTGTATAGAGAGAGGGAGAGAACTACATAGTGCGATCAATATGAAAATTTATATATGAAAAACACAATAAAAATGCGCACTTACAATTTGCACAAAGTATAAAAGCATGTATCACATTATGTGAATGTAGGATGTCCCGAAACAGCTCACCGCCTCCTACAGGTCAGTCTGCTGGCTTCCGCAGCTCTGCGTCCTGGACCGGAGCTTCCTTCTGAGCGCCCGTCTGCAAGATGTGACGTCACTGCATTCAGAGCTGGTTCTACGGATCGTCTCCAAGACCAAAATTGGTCCACTGGTAAACTCTACGCGTTTCGCCTCAGCTACCAAACTGTTTCTCGGCTTCGTCAGGAGTGTGGTTTGTGTTCTATTGGTGGCTATTTATACATCTTTTACAATTAAAAAACGGCTTAATTTATTCAATAAATCAATTAACTTAGATTGCACTGGGGAGTCAGTATTGGAATCAATGGGAATACAATAAACATGGGTACATACATCACATTAGAACATGAGGAAATTTCACTCTATTGATTTCATAAATTATATTTAACAATTTTCAATACATATCAATTACAATTTAACCCTTAATGGGTTTTATGACATGTCACCTGGCAAATGCTCATATTACTGATGTTTGGCAATGGAGGTTAATGAGTGCATAACAAATGCACATTGAATATACCCATAATACAAATGGGAGGGAAATTCAGGAATTATACTACAATGGATGCTAATATTGACCCTATTAGTTTAAGGGAGTTAATGACAAGTTAATACGTTCAGGAGCTTAGTTAGTGGTTAACAGAAGTGGTGGCATACCATCTTTTCTAGATTTTTTGTCTAACTAGATTTTAGACATCTAGATTGTTTAACTAGATTTTTTGTTTTCGGGACATCCTCCATTCACATAATGTGATACATGCTTTTATACTTTGTGCAAATTGTAAGTGCGCATTTTTATTGTGTTTTTCATATAGAAATTTTCATATTGATCGCACTATGTAGTTCTCTCCCTCTCTCTATACACACACTGCCGACGGAGAATCGCTAGGGGGGTACAGCTCACAGATATCTTCAAGGGTGGCAACCCAATTTGCCAACTGCTTTGAATATAACCTTGCTCCTGTGAGTAGATCAGCCATACGAGCCAAGACATTGCTTATATATCTACTCAATACATAACGTCTGCACTTATATGTATATATTGTTCTCTTATCTCCCCACATGCTCCCCCTGGATGTTTTGAGCAAATACTTAACCCTTGGAACCCGTGACACAGGTCCCACCAGTGAGGTTTGAGCAAGGGGTTGGGTCATCTGTCCCATTTTGTATCACTTTTTCATTTACTATACACTGATTTCATCCTTCTAGTAGCGCCTGTCTTTCACCTTTTTCCTCACAATACAGGCATACATGGTGACATCATGAAACTATGTGAGACATGTCCTGAATGCCAGTTAACTAGCCAAAAAGGACAGAAGCCGGCTCCCTTGGTTCCTCTGCCCTTGGTAGTCGTCCCATTCAAGAGAATTGGGGTAGATCTGGTCGGACCTTTAGAACCCTCTGTGAAGGGACATAAATTTATACTTGTTGTTGTCGATTATGCCACCAGATATCCTGAGGCTTTCACTCTGAGATCAGCCACTGCTAAACAGGTTGCTCACAGGCTGTTAGAACTGTTCTCTAGAGTAGGACTTCCCCAAGTAATGTTAACTGAACAGGGAACAAATTTCATGGCAAAGTTAATGCAGGATGTCCTGAAGTTATTGGAGGTAAAATCCATCCGGACCTCAGTCTACCATCCTCAGACTGATGTATTGGTAGAGAGGTTTAACCGTACTTTAAAAACCATGCTTAGGAAGTTTGTGGACACTGAAAAGCAAGCTTGGGATGAACTTCTCCCTTTCCTGTTGTTTGCGGTACGAGAAGTTCCCCAATCATCTACAGGCTTCTCCCCGTTTGAGCTCCTATATGGATGCCAACCTCGGGGTATTCTTGACCTACTGAAGGAATCCTGGGAGGAGGAGCCCTCTCCCTCCAAGAATACCCTTCAGTATGTCATAGACCTTAGAAACCGCCTAGACATGATAGGTCGGTTTGCTAAGGAAAACCTCAAATCTGCCCAAGAACGTCAAGAGAGGCAGTACAACCAAAATGCTCGCTTGAGGGTCTTCCAACCTGGGGACCAAGTGATGCTACTACTACCGACATCAGAGAGTAAACTCCTTGCGAAGTGGCAGGGTCCTTTCCAAGTTCTCGCCGCACCGGGGAGGTGAACTATGAGATCTCTCAACCAGGGTCCAGGAAGGGTAAACAAATCTACCACGTGAACCTCCTGAAACCCTGGAAAACTATGAGATCGCTGTTCATCCACCCTCGGGAAGGAGAGACGGATTTGGGTTCGCAGCTCCCAAAGGGTAGTACGTACAATGACCATCAGGTTCCCATGGGAGGGCAGATAACAACGGAACAAAGGTCAGACCTACTAGAATTATGTGACCAGTTCCCAGATGTTTTTTCGGAGCTGCCAGGGCAGACTAATTTAGTGTCCCATAGGATTGAGACAGAACCTGGCGTAAAAGTACGGTCCCGTCCCTATAGATTGCCAGAGGGCCGAAAAGACCTGGTAGAGAGGGAGATAATAGACATTTTGGAATTGGGCGTGATCGAGGAGTCCCACAGCGAATGGTGTAGCCCTATCGTGTTGGTCCCTAAACCAGATGGGAAGGTGAGGTTTTGCGTGGATCTACGAAAGGTAAATGCTGTATCCAGATTTGATGCATATCCAATGCCTAGGGTGGATGAATTGCTTGACTCGCTTGGGAAAGCAGAGTATATCTCTACCCTAGATCTCACGAAAGGATAATGGCAGATACCTCTAGAGGAAGAATCCAAATGCAAAACTGCTTTCGCCACCCCTCTCGGGTTATACCAATTCGTCACTATGCCATTTGGATTACATGGGGCTCCAGCCACATTCCAAAGGTTAATGGACAATGTACTACGACCCCATAGGGCGTATGCCGCGGCCTACTTGGATGACATTGTCATCTATAGCAGACACTGGCAGTCTCATATAAAAAGGTTAAGGGCAGTCCTAACGTCCTTAAGAGAAGCAGGGCTCACTGCAAATCCAAAAAAATGTGCCCTGGGTAAATCCACTACAAAGTACTTGGGCTATGCCATTGGGGGAGGGACAGTAAGGCCACTAGCTAGCAAGGTGGCCGCCATAAAGGAAGTCCCCACCCCACAGACAAAGACACAGGTCCGCTCCCTTTTGGGGTTAGCAGGGTATTACCGGCGGTTTATCCCCAATTTTTCAGAAATATCTGCACCCCTAACAGATCTGACAAAAAAAAGTGCCCCGACCCAAGTCAAATGGTCTTGGGAGTGCCAAGACTCCTTTGACATGCTAAAAAAGTGCCTGTCAGAGGGCCATGCTCTTCGGAGCCCAGATTTTAAAGAGCCCTTCATCATCCAGACGGATGCCTCAGAGGTAGGACTGGGAGCAGTGCTGTCTCAGCAATTTGATGGTGTTGAACACCCCATACTGTTCATCAGCCGGAAGCTGTTCCCAAGGGAAGTGAGGTATTCCGTTATTGAGAAGGAGTGCCTCGCTGTATAATGGGCAATTGAGGCCTTGAGACATTATGTCGCCGGAGTACACTTCACCCTTGTCACTGACCATGCGCCCTTGAAGTGGTTAAACACCATGAAGGACACAAATCCAAGGTTAACCAGGTGGTATATGGCCCTCCAACCCTTCTCTTTTGATATTCAGCATAGACCTGGAAAAGACCATGGAAATGCTGATTTTTTGTCAAGAGAAGGAGTGGAGGGTCTGGCTTCAGCCGTGTGGGACACTAGCCACACACAAACAGGGGAGGTATGTGACAGGGTGAAGTCAACCCCTATCAGTTATGCCTGGGAAACATATGTCTGAGTGCTTCATCCAGCACTCATAAGGGTTAACTCAGGTGGAAGCTAGCTAATCATGATGTAAGCTGACACCTGAGAGCCAGCAAGCTAGATAAGGATCTTGTTACCAGCAGTAGCTGACTGTCTCAGATGAGAGCACATGGATAGATGTGCTGCTAGCCAGAAGGATACAGCACACTACTTACTGCAGCCAAAGTAAGATTTGTTTCATTTGTTTGCATGACTGCTTAAAAAGACTCTTGCGGTTTGGGTATGGTTTAGCCAGCCAGCTATCTAGGACTGCTGTGTTAGTCAGTTTTTCTCCCAAAGTGGAGCAGGATTTATTTTGTTAAAGGGACAGTGTACCCGCATGTTATGTTGCTGTGGAGAAATAAAGCCACTGAACGTTTTCATTTATCCTGAAACTACATGTGTGGACTGTACCCTGACCTCGGCTACAGGCCGTCCTGCCACAGTCTGCATGTGTATTCAGCCTTTAATATGTAGTGTGACAAATGCCCCTCTTTTGTAGCGCTGACGTCTGTCTGGGTTCTTCCCGACACAGTCTTCTTGTGTTAATTATACAAAAAACAGGATCATGCAAAGTATTACGTTGCTTAACTCAGGCTTCTGCCTGCTTTATTTTCATCCAAGTAAAGGACTGCAGCTTTGACATGTGTAGGCAAGAGGCACTCAGATATTAACATTCAGCGGTTTACTCATATCAGTGTTATAGTATTTCCCACACTGTTATTTCAAGAAACAAAAACCAAATAATATAAACAAAATCCTATCCCATTCAGGGATCTTACTACACAGCAGAATCAGCCTCTCTAACTGCTTCTGGGCAAACTAACCTGGTTCCCCAGCTTAAAACAATGCCCTCTCATTTAGGGTCACTAGATACAGCATACAGTCTTTTAGATACAGCAATAAACATTTGTTTGTCATATCTGTGCATGGTGGGAACTCGGTCCCAAGTGTCCAGGCAAATCCTCTGCTACTGTGATACTTGAAGGGGCCGTCCACCCCAAACTGGTTGCAGGGGAGCAGCGACACCCCCAGCCCCCAGGCTCTAAGAAGAGAGACTGAAAAGCAAACCTCTCTGCTCTAAATACATGTGCTAGTTATTAGGAGGGCAGGTGAGGGAGAACTAGACACATTGTAAACTGTGGTCTGGATTTTCCATCCACCAGCCTGAGTAAATGTGAAGCTGTGGAATGGATCATTTTTAACTATTCCTGCACTTTCTGACCTAAAACGGGGCAGAAAGCTGCCTAACATCTTTGGTCTATGTCACAGTAGCTATATTCAAGGGCAGGCCTTGCAACTCTGATGTCTGTCAATCAAAGTGGTGGATATTGGTTGGAACGCCCTCTGCTGTGTGTGGGCAAATCTGTATCCGGCTTTGTCTTGTAATGATTCAAAGTTAGAGACACTCCCCTGAGATGTTCCAATTGAGACACACCTCCTAAATTAAGTAGTCAGTTAGCCAGTTAGTTAGAGAGTCAGTTGAGTCTGTGATCTACTGAGTGAGAGGAGTAATGACAGAAACTCTCTCTCTCCCTCCACCCATGCTGGGGTTGGAGGGAGGGGGGCCAAGAAGAACATGATGCTAGCCAGGGCTCTGAGCTAGAGAGAGAGGAATGATGATATCTGAGACTGTGCTTCTGTGCTACTGTGCTACTGTGATGCTGTGCTGATGTGCTGATGCTGCAATAAAACTCCAGAAAGATACTGCTGTGTGGAACTCTTTCTCTGGTATGTGAAGAGTGTCAGTGAGGGTCCCTCCTCTGAAGACCCCAGAGGATCCCTACTGGCTGGAGGCGCTGCACCACCCAGATATGACCAGAACAAAGTAACCTGTCCCACCCTCTGTCCCTGTCCTGGCTCTCCCCACACCATCGCGGAGCCCTCAGCCCTCCTGTTACAGCAGGTTCCAGCACCAATACACCTGTGTAACCAGTAAAGGAGAGAACCCCCCAGATCACTTAGGGGGGGATGGGATAAAAGGGTTACACTAATAAAAACCAAGAAAGCCAGTGGACCAGATGGCATTCTACATGAAATGCTGAAGTACAACAATGCATCTATACAAGAAGCTCTACTGAAAATATTCCACCTGATCCTTACTGCTGGCTACTTCTCTGAACTGTGGAACGAAGGACTGATAACACTTATCCACTAGAAAGGAGACAAGCTGGACCCATCCAATTACAGAGGCACCTGTGTCAGCAGCACCCTGGGGAAACTGTTCAACAGCATCTTGAACAGCAGAATCCTCGCCTTCCTGACAGAGCAGAGTGTACTGAGTAAGAGCCAGACGGGATGCCAAACCACTGCACCACGGATCACATCTACACCCTACACAGCCTGATCAATAAGCATGTCCACAACACCAACAAGGGCAACATCTTTGCTTTCTTTGTAGATTTTAAAAGGCCTTCGACTCCATCTGGCATCCAGGTCTATTGCTGAAAATACTAGAAAGCAGAATAGGGGGGAGAACATACGACACTATCAAAAGTATGTACTGCAAATGCTGCGTGAAATTTAATAACAAAAGGACAGACTTCTTCCATCAAGGCCGTGGAGTTAGACAAAGCTGCAGCCTGAGTCCAACACTTTTTAACATATACATCAATGAGCTTGCAGCAGCCCTAGAATCCTCCTCAGCACCTGGGCTCAACTTGGCTGGAACAGAGATTCTGGGGGCGATTTACTAAGCAGTGAGCTTTTGCGCCCGATTGGGAAATTTGTAATCCCACGATAAAAAATGAAGCCAGACGCGGGATTCACTAAGAAGTGAAGCGCATTTGGTTAGGTGCGGCAAAAACATGCCTGATCGCGCAAGCTGATTTTTTTCCCCTGCTATCGTGCTTAAAATCTTAAAGAGCAATAGCTGATTGAAAAAAAAGCAGCCAATAAGAGCTGCATGGAGACACTGTGTCTACATGCACGTCTCTTACATGTGATCGTACAGAATACATATACATTTTAATACTAGTGTACATATGCAGGGGGTCTCCTGCATTGGTTTCAGCCATAGGGACCCCCTACTTCCCGAGATACAGGCCCCATTATCGGGTACTGGTTTCCCCTGTGCTTTAAAATCTCCCGTCTCACGTGACCAAGGAATTTAAATCCTGCAACAGGTTGATACCGGTATCCCATAATGGGGCCTGTATCTCATGAAGTAGGGGGTCTCTGAGGTTGAAACCAATGCGGTTCAGCTCAGGTTCGAGAGCTTGCAGTAACCACGGGAATCGGAGGGTGAAGACATCTAAAAGGTAAGGAAAAAAATTGAATGTATGTTATTTTTTATTTACAGGTTTTTTTTATTTTATTTTTATTGTGATTGCATTTTTTTCACACATTCATTGCAAATATATTTATGTATGGCTCTTTAGGGTGATACATACATACATACAGTACAGAAAGAAGCAATGGTTAATTTGTCAAATGTTTGCTTGTATGTATTTTAAATGTATATTGGTTCTTTGTTTTTAAATTTGTATTCTATTTATATTGATGCAAAGCCAGAGAAACCACTCGCAGACATGTTTCTACATTAATGGGTCTCATCAATGTGAGGTTGGTTGTACTGGCTTTGCAATTTGCAAGGCTGTAGGATTTGCCATACACATTTTAAGTTATGGTGGGGGAAAAAGGCGACAAGAAACCTCCACCATACACAGTACACACACACACAGACTTGTGCCATTTGTTTTTTGTTTGTTTGTTTTTTCAGAAAAGATAACAGATTGTCTTTCTGAATAAACCACTAATTAAGTAATTTCTAGCTGGATTCTAACTATTATATTTGTGGTCTTAAATAGGAATTGCAGAGTGGTATATTGAAAAATGACAATTGCTGGCAAAAGATTGACACCGATTTTGTGGGTTGCTGACTAGTGAAAACTGCCATTTTACTGTACACAAGCAATATATATTTTTTGTTTTTTAGTGGGAAAAAAACCATATTGATACACTGCAGTTCATAACAAATAGGTTTTAAATAGATAGAAAACACAGACACTACAGACAGCATCAAAGTCATTCATCCAAAAGACCAAAGGTTCACTCGGTGATCTCGCCTACAGTACATACAAAAGCACAGTCTGTGCTTTCAAAACCAGGAAACTTCAGCAACATTTACCGAGCCTCAGAAAACATTGGTCAAACTAAGATCAGTAGAAGAAGATAATAGATATACGCAATGGTTTTATTGCATAAAACAAGAAAGGTCTATATTTATTTACAGAATATTTTGTGTGTGTGATGTGTGATTGCATTTTGTCAGTGAGTACCCTAATTATGCTAAACTCAAAGTAATACAGTAACAATTGAGGGAGAAGCAGTAGGTAATATGATATTTTTTATTGGACCAACATATACTGTAGGTAATAAGTTACAAGCTTTCAAACCACATACTGTAGGATTCTTCATCAGGCTTTGTATGACAGAAGTAAATAAAATGATGTGTGTGTATATATATTATATATTTTTTAGTGAATGGATGGTATCTAGTTACAATGGATATGGCAGTTCAGTATGTGAATTATTATACAAGTGAAGGCTGACATGCTAGTGTGAAAATATACAGAGGATGAGTCTACACTATTGTTATGTAATAGTGAGCTACAGTAGTCAAACAGGAAACAGAGTGAGAATATGGATGGAAACAGATAGTGTGTGTGTATGTATACATACAGGTATGTGTGTGTGTTCTAAGTTGGGGGGCGTGGCGGTTGCAGAGGCCCGGCACTCTTCCCGGCACTTAATTTAAATGCCATGTGGGATCGCGTGAGGCCTCTGCAGTGTCTCCTACCTTGTCTTCGGCGACTCATCACCATGGCAACTTGACACCGTGGGGTCATGTGATGTGATGCATCACCATGGCAACGCGCATCAAATGACGCAGGGAGTCACATGACCCCACGCGTCATTTGACGCCAGATAGGGGAGACGTGAGAACAGGGTCTGGCAGGCAGGGCGGGCGCAGCGCACAAAGTTTGCACACCCCTGTTCTAAGTTATAAAGAAACACAGAAGAGTGTACACTCAATAATATAGATACATTTTAATAACTCACATTGAGTCTGTTATAAGATATGGTAGGAAATCCAAACACAAATATATTAATAATATATCACATAAAAAGTAGATATGGCTCAGGGATAATAGTCAACAATCAACGGAACTAGGGTTTCCTGGGATCAAAAAGTGAATCACTGAAAAGGTGATATTCGGCTAGAGTTCCGCTACAGCATAGGTGAACTCCATGTGCCGGTGTTATTTCACCAGAGCGGCACAATATACCACAGACAGCATGCACACTGCCTGGTTTTCTGCACCTGTGATCGATTCCCTCAAGGATGTCACAGGTAAAAAACTTGAGCCAAGATCTGGTAAACACAACCCAACACGTTTTATTGTGCAGTGCAACTTCTTCAGGGACCTTAAATGCCTGAAGAAGTTGCACTATGCGACAAAATGCAGTGCGAAGAGGGTGGGGGATTGGAGAGCAGGAGGCAGAGGGGTGTGAGGGTTGAGGGAGTAAGCGAGGTGCCAAGTTCCAGAACACTGACCACCCCTGATTCCAATGAGGTCAGTGTCTGGGGGAGCAGTTTCAGTGAGCTTCTGTTTAAATGTGCTGCTGTGTCAATGTATACTGTGTCCATTTCTGAGTGTTAGTGTGTCACAGATACACACACACACAACCTGATACAGAGTTCCTGGGGGGAGGGGATTTCCAGAAAAGCTGGCTTGAACCACTCAACAATGGTTCAGATCATATATATAGTAATATGTTCTCCAAGGAACAGAGCAAAAGGACGAGGCAGCATATGGCAGGTAAGTGAACCAAAAATAGTTTATTGACACAAGGGCACTTCTAGTTTTCAACCAGTTTTAACTGCACTGTAGTTCATACATGGCACATATAGTCCATCTACATTTTAACCCCTTGGGCACCACATAAATATTATGCATTCCATTCTATTGACTATCATTGTTTGGTTTTGTTTTTTTCTCTCTGCAGTGGAGGACATACAAAAGGACACAGTGTAAAATTGGCAGTGTACTGTAGGGTCTGCTGATGGGATCAACCCTGACGTCGTTGCAGGCTTGAAATGTTTTTGGCCAAAAGATTGAACTCAAATGACCAATACGTATTAAGGAAAATCATATAAATTAACTAAATAATATGCCACATTGGATGTGCATTGGGGCTTCTTATTTTGCTGATTACATATATATATAGGGCAAAAATACACATGGTGAGCAATCAGGATAACAGACTACAATGTAGAAAAAAGGGAATGAACCCCAATGAATCCGATGCTACAAAGTCACGTGTATGGCTAGATTGCCAGACCTTCGGCAAATATATAGTCCCCAGTGGAAGGAATCTCACTGCAAGTATAGCACAATATATGAATCATAAGAGAGGGTAGCGTATGAAGACCTGACTCCGGGGCGGGGGCTATTAAGCAGAAAGATAGATAGAGAAGCGAGGTGATGCATCCGCAGGCACGCCACCCCTAAACTCTGTTTTGTGTTGCTCACCTGTAGGTTCTCAGGAGCTCCGAGCGTCTACCAATGGTATTGGGGATCAACAGGTCAGGCTTTTCGGTTTATCTTCAATCTCTTTGGTGCAGCACCTCCATCCTCCAGGGCCTATCATAGATAGGAGCAGTCCCTGCAGGAAAACTCTCTTCCCTCCCCGTGAATAACTCATACTCAGGCAGGAGTAAAACAACAGTGTCTTTATTTCTCTCACAGCACAGATAAAGTCTCCTAATCCCTGGAGCAAAACCCAAGGAGCTTGAGGCCCCAAGAGTCCCTCATTAGCTCCCTTACCCCCAGGTGGAATAAGGGGAATCAGCTCCCACTTCCCTGAGGGAGGGAACACAATACGAACCAGATCCCTGGCTCCACAACACCCACAACTATAATTTGAGCTGCAGTCCCTTTTTATTACCAGGGGAGGGTCCCATGTCTTAGCCCAGCTAGGTGGGCAACACCTCGGCCATGGACACCTCCCCTGTAACTACTGGGGAGTCACTTACTACAGCAAGAACAAGGGATTAACCCTAACACTGCCTGCACTGGTTAATGTAAAAAAACACTAGATGGCGCTCTACTGCACCACAGACAGTAAAAATAAAATTTTGTGCAAAAAATGTGCAGTGATATCAAATACAAGTAATAAACAGTGAATAATATTAATAACACTGAAATAAAGGCAAAAACAACTTATCACTCGACCCCGACAAAAGACTGTTCCAGAAGTCTAGCGTCGCCATATGCCCAATAAAAAGAAAAAGGTTTGGTATATGGGTCAGCACATCTTGAAAAAGCAGAAAACAGCCATAGTGTAGATAGAAATAAACTTGAAGAAGACGTCATCACGTCGAAACGCGTAGAGTCGGGCCATCTTGGTAGAGGAAGGAAGCAAGGGAACTCTCATGATCCTCAGCTCCGGCGAGAAGTGACGACACGATCCGGAAGTGACGTTCGCAGACGCCGCCAGCGGGAGCCAGCACACGAGACGATCCACGCTGTAGCAGAGATTATATCCCAAATGCTGTTTTTCCTCCTAAAGCCGTAAGCCTCCAATTGTCTTTAATATTAGATAAAGTTTATTTCTATCTACACTATGGCTGTTTTCTGCTTTTTCAAGATGTGCTGACCCATATACCAAACCTCCGGAACGGGCTGCATCACAGAGTACTATTGACTTACATGTTTGTGTTCCTGCTACTTTTGTGAGTAGGAACTTGTAAAAATCACATTTATTCACTGTTTTTTGCAATATTACACTATCCGCTGTTTTTTTCTTTTTATTGGGCATACGGCGACGCTCCCCTGGAACTTCATCTACACCACTGCCTGCACTGGTACCAGGGCTTATATGTTAGGGCAGAGGATTTTAGTAGCCATGTGATATAAAACCTGCTAGTTTGGGTGATGTATTATTTGCTATGCCTATATTTGTATTATTACTGTATGAACACACAATAGCATTTTTCATGTGCCAATGTTTACTTTTTTGTTACACATACATAAAAAGAAAAAGAAGCACAGGCTTCCCAGCATGATATTGTTAAAAATTCAGTTTAATAAAATAACAATATCACATGGATGTACACTCACAAGGAGAGATTAATAAATTGTGTGTAAGAGTACCATTCTTAAAAGTACAGGATGCCACACGCGTGGTACATGCAGGTTCTGATGTGGAAATAGCAATAGCCCAACGCCGGACCACAACTCCTATGGTGACGAGAAGAGGTTTTTAAAAAATGCAGGGAATCCCAAACAGAGCATAAACAACATTTGCAGAGTATGAAACTACTCATTCCTAGCATGCTCCCAGTTCTCTTCTCACATCCGGTCAAGAGTGGTAGGATGTCACTGTAGGTACCCCAATGCTTTTCGCCACAGGAACGTGACTTTTTTAGGTGTGACTCAGAACTCTGGCATGACTTTAAATACCTCCTGTGGCCATGCAACACTTACAGAAAACAATCAGATTCTTAATAGCACATTTAGCCATTGGCGGGACGACAATTGATGTTAGAATAGATCTTGCAGGCTGAATTGCCTCATGAATTAAACATAACTGAATTCGTACTGTATAACATATTACACTCCTATAATATAATTCCACTGATTAAATATCACAGAATTAAATATTCATCTGCTCCCTGAAATGTATTTGCTAGATCTTTCTGGAAAGACTGCACTTATTGGGGAATGGTTTGAATTATATCACTACTTCTTACCTCAAGTAGTTGTCACTAGTGTTTTATTATGATTTAACATTTATGTATATAGCCATGGCTGTTCCTGGCTATCATTCTGCCGCCATGTCACGTAAACCCTAGTAGCTACAGGCAGTGACAGGCTATCCTGTGGGTTTACCCCCCCTCATGCTGCCTCTCTGAGTGACTGGGGTGGAGGTGAACTGAGTCTGTATACAGCCAATCATGGTGCAGACTCTGTGCCCTCCCCCTCTGTGCCTTAGTGAGGAAGTGTTCCAAATTGTATTGAGTCCAGCTCAGCCCCTCCTAGGGTTGAGGCATGCCTTCAGCTCCTTCTGCAGCTGAGTGCAGCCCAAGAACTGTGTAGAGCACAAGGCCTCAGTATTGCAGGATGGCCAGCTTCATCCAGAGGTCTTGAACCCATTCTAAAATATGATGCATGCGCTGTAATACCAACTGTAGTAGCTTCTTCAATTAAGGGGGTATGAGAGAGAAGTCTGTCATGGTGGTGACTTTCTCAGGAACCCTGGAGCCTGCTATGACTGGAGGCACTGACACCACGAAAAGAACCTGAGGGATCACCGAAAGCCTGTCCTGTTTCCCCTTACCATCGCAAATGCTCACCTCTCTTGGACCCTCACAGGTAACAAGCACCACAATATCTCTATCTTAGGCAAGATCTCCCAGAGTGGGGTGTGTGAGGGGGGGAGGGGGTGGCGCTACATGTTTTTGTCTTTTTCCTTTGAGATTGTATTGCCATTAGCTATACTTTGTACATTTACATCATCATTAATATCACACATACAGTACTACACAGGTTTGTTTAGCGCTATTTCCTTTGTTGTTTTTGTATAACAGAAAAACAAAAATAGGAGCGCATGAAATAAAACCAAGAAAAGCCCAAATTAATACATATATTTTATATCATAAAAAATTGTTCATCATACAAACATACATAAACCAGAAACATAAAAATCAAACCTGTCTACAATGACACAAATATATAATGCAAATGAGCCCAAGCCACGTAGGAGTAAGGGGTGCAAATACCCAAGTACACTTAAACCTTAGTTGTAACAGGGAGGGAGAGGTGCTGGGAATGCTAGATGGCACAAAAACAGACCTTAGGCACTCAAATTCTCCCATGTACTCCTCGTGACAGGGCTGGGCTCAAACAGCAACACAGTCAGACCGTCGTCACAGCCGTGCGTCGCTGCGTAATGACGTCACCACGTAGTTTATGTATGTTTGTATGATGAACTATTTTTTATGATATAAAATATATGTATTAATTTTGGCTTTTCTTGGTTTCATTTCATGCGCTCCTATTTTTGTTTTTCTGTTTGCTGAGTGTGCCCCGCTGATCACGGGAGACTAGGAGCTGCGGGGTAGAACCGGATAGCCGAGGGAGCAGTCGTTTGGAGGGACAGCGCGCTCAATATATATTTTTTGTTTTTGTATAAGAAAATGTAGATCCTCTCTATCTGTAGTTTCACAAGAAACAAAATTATTTCTTGGCAGTTCCAATCTTTATTTCACAAAGGCAAAGCTTCATATACAGGTATGACAGGATTCTGTTATGAACAAAGAACTAAGGGGGTCATACACTAAGCTCCGTTAAGTAACTTTTAGAGCGCAAAGTGTTCTTAGAACGTGATGTTGCGCTGAACCCGATGCACTAAGCAACGCAAACAGGCACTTGTCCCCAGACCCCCGTGGGAACCACCCGAGTCACCTCAGACACCTGTGGGTCTGACCCAGGGCCCCCAGACATCCGTGGGCCTACCGTGGGGACCCAATTGTGGCCCACGGTGAGCCGCGGAGACCACCAGGTGGGCCATGGCGCCTGTCGGGACCCACCAACAGGCCTCCAGACCCTGTGTGAAACATGATGCTGGTAACCTGTAGGTCTGTGAGGTGATCCGTCAGGCCCACCGGGGACTCCCGTGGGCCTGGGGTATGAACCCTGTATGTAAAAGAATAAATCATGTATTTATGGGGGGGCACAGGGGGTGGGTTATGTATTTAATAAATAGAATGATGTTTATTGTGGGGCTGTGTATTGTTTTTTTGTTGTGGGTACTGGGTGTGGGGGGAGGGGGTATTGGCCCCAAGGGTATGTGGGTAGGCCTCCCGGCTGAGTAGTGGTTGAGGGTGGTTAGGCCTCACAGGGTGGGGGGTTAGTGGGGGAGGGTATGTAGGCCTCCCGAGTGGTGGGTGAGGGTGGGTTAACCCCTTAATGACTGTGGCGGTTAATAACCGTTATGGTGATTTAAGGGGTTAGGGGACATTACATTGGATGTTTTTATTCTTGTGTATGTTTTGCAGCATCGGAGAGGGCATGGGCAGGATGAAGATGAGGATGAAGATGGCCTTCATCGTGGGTGCCTGTAAAAGGTAAGTTTAATATATTTTTACTGTATTTATTGTAATTTATATGTATTTAAAATGGGCAAATGCATTATTATCCATATGTGGATAATAGTCTTTTTTGCCCATTACTGTACTGTGTGTGTTAGGGGGTGGAGGGGATGTGTGTTGTTTATTGGGGGCAATTATTGTGCCTTAACCCCTTCATTGCCTTAGCGGTTAGCCGCTATGGTAATGAAGCTGCATTAATGTATTTTTATTAAATGTGCAGAAGCAGGGGGTCCCCTGAGCTGAACCGCATTTATTTCTGCCTCAGGGACCCCGTGCTTCCCGAGTTACAGGCCCCAGTTTGGGGCATCGGTGCCAGTGTCGCCGCCATCTTTATAGAGCCCACATTGCGTCATGCACGTTGCGTCTGAGGCAGAAATCAATGCGGTTCAGCTCAGTGGACCCCCTGCTCCCGCACACTATTATTAAAATGTACATTAATGCAGCTTCATTACCATAGCGGATAGCCGCTACGGTAATGAATTATTATTTATTGTTACGTGTGTTTTAATACTAGTGTAGATGTGCAGGGGGTCTCCTGAGCTGAACCGCATTGGTTTCAGCCACGAGGACCCCCTACTTCAGGAGATACAGGCCCCTTTATGGGGTGCAGGTATCCCCTGCAGAATTTAAATGTCCCGGTCACGTGACGCGGGAGCTTTAAAGTGCAGGGGATACCGGCACCCCATAACGGGGCCTGTATCTCCTGAAGTAGGGGGTCCTCGGACCTGAAACCAATGCGGTTCAGGTCCTGAGACCCCCTGCTCATGTACACTATTATTAAAATGTATTTATTTAGTGTACGATCGCCTGTAACAGCCTTGCATGGAGATACAGAATCTCCATGCAAATGTTACATGCAGCTTTTTTTTCTATCAGCTACTGTAGCGTTGGTAAAGGTTAAGAACGTTAGCAGGGGGAAAAAAAACAACACGTACGCTGTGGCTGTTCTGAGCTATTTTGAGCTATTTTGAGCAGGTACGTTAAAAAATGGGCTCATGGCCTTAGTGCCTCACTTTTTAACGAACCTGCTTTTTTGGAAAATCAGAACGCAAAGCCATTGAGCTTAGTGCATAGCCCCCTAAGTGTACATCACATTATAGCTCTAACATGTATACTTGCACACAAGCTTAAAAACTCTTTTTTCTGGCTGCTTGCCAAATCACATTTTGTATCCTTTACATTTGTTGAGTCAATCATTAATGTTACAACAATGTTTCTCTACATTTTTATCTTAGTATTAATCTCTGTTCTGACTTTAAACCTCCCTTGTTTTAAACGGATTAACTGCTTTTCTAATCTCTAGGATTATCGGTTTCCTAATCTTTAAGAACTATCTTTATTATGCTGCACATGTTCTGTGGTTAATTAACTATTATAACACTCTTACATTCCATGAGTTGATAATCTATAAATGCAAAAACATGATTTAATATTCTACAAAATAAATGTAAAAAAATAAATAATATAAATATATTTTAATAACAAACAGGTCTCTTATATCACATCCACAAAAATACAACCCCTTATGGCCAAAAATAGGTTAAGCCATGGGACTAATACTTTCACAGAACAAATGGATACTCTGGATACAAACGGGTACTACGGGAGAGAGGCACTGGACGGAGAGGAGGTGTGGGGTTTATTGCACTGAAGCAAGTGATGGATTAATGCGGCAGGGGGTTGGACAGTGCTGATTCAGGGAGAGTGAGCGCCGGTAACAGTTGCAGGTGACTCGAGAAGGAAGATTATCGAGCGGCAGTGTGTGGAGGAGAGGGAGAGGAAATCCGAGGAGATCAGGTATGGGGGCTTGAACGATGAAGCGAAAGATTAAAACTGCAAGGTCCAATTCAGAAGCATGGACCCCCGCAATGTTAATCATCCCAGGCTGCAATCCACATTGTCCCCTGCACCGCGCCCTTTTTCTTGTTTGTCTGTGGTGCCGGGACAGTAAGTCTTGCTACATCTGTAAATAGCAACAAACATATAGATTCAAGTGACTCCAAGTGTCTGCAGTTCAAATTCAGAACAGGATCACAACTTGGATCTCCATGTGCCAGCGTAACTCGCTCGTGACCTCAAAATGCTTTGCACGCAATACGTGCTTCATCAATCTCCCTTAAATACCTTTCTTTATTATGAAACAATCAAACAATCACATTTATTAAGATAGCATGTCCTCAGAATAACGAAGCTGTCACTTTATTCAATGTTGATGTGCAAGTTAACTACATATAAATATACAAAGAACATCATATATTAGGTAGGCTAGAAAAAGCACCATGTTACACCGGAAGCAAAAAAACTGTTGGCGATTAAAGGGTGTTATTATGTTTTTCATCAAATGAACATTTTCAAAAATATTCCCAAACCAAAACATAGGAACTTTTAGGCACGACCAGAGCCAAAACTTAAATATGAAAATGTTTTACAGACAAATTAAAACACAGGGTAAAGTGTGTATCTCTAATACTAAAGTAGTATAGTAGATTTGGTTACAAAAATAGACATACAGTATATCTATCAAATTCAGCCTTAGTTAAATTCTAATTGAGCGCGATACTCATCCTGTAATTATAGTTATATTTAATCCCGGGAAAGGGAAACAAAAGACCCCAGTGAAACATTTAGCAACTACTGTAAGACTCATAATCATTTCAGTAATGACAATCATATGTTCTCCCTGTATTTTTATAGGTCTTCTTAAAACTTGTCATACCGTTTCTTTCTAAAAATATGTCTAACCTTTTTCATAGAGATATCTACTGCATCTGCATCAGTCTCTAAGGGTAGAAAAATCCTCATTTGCACTGCCCTTACTGTGCAGAACCCTTTACTTTGCTGCTGGTGAAATCTCCTTTCCTTTCATCTCAAAAGATGACCCTGTGTCGATGTTTCTGTCCTTGGGATGAAATGTTTCCCTGAAAGTGCCTTGTATTGACCTTGGATCTAGTTATGAATCATATTCCTTTAGATATTACAGTTCCAAATCCTTTTTTAGACATCAGAAAAAACAACCATTTGGTTTGGTAGTCGCCAGTAGCTTTTTTTAAATACCTTTGTGATTTCAACATACATTTTTGCACAATTTATGGTAAGCCTTTGTGTTGTTCACACATTGTATAAGTGAAGCACAAAAAAAAAAAACCTACTCTGGTTAATACAATTACTGTATCTATTATCTTCACTTTATGGCTCCAGATTTAAATTGAACTTAATTACAGTATGTTGTAATCAACGAAAGAAAAGAAAATAACTGATTTGTTTAAGAACCGAGAATAGAGAAGCCGATGGTTTGCAACTCAATTGCGGTCATGAACTATACTTTTGTGTTCATTGATTTGCTAAATATCGGTTCTCATGGCAACCTCAACTTCAGAAGATAATTTTCTATAATAGTATAAATTATAGTTCTTGATAAATGATTTAAAGTAAAAAAAATACTTAATTTAGAAAGGTTGCAGAAAATAACTACACCTACTATCTATGATGTTATATTTAGTTAGAAATCTGCAGTTCTACTGTATCTATATTGAATTAGAAGACATTGCTTTGTGATTTAATTTGCAGATGTATATTTTACTGAAAAATTGTATATCGGTTAGCATGGGAAACTAGTGCAATTTGTCATCTGTAATGCCAGCTTGGAAAAGACTCCAACAGAGACCTTACAGATACTGTAAATAAGAAGGGAACTAGGAAAGAGCAGATGGACTGATATCAGAGCATTATTTTCTGTACTATAAATGTCATGGTAAGTAGTGTTAATGGCCTTTGCAAAATGTAGAGATATTGCAACTGTTAAATTTCCCCATTTCACCACAAACTCTCAGGAGAGTACTACTAACATTTCTAACCATTGGCTGCAAGGAGGTCTAGAATTGCTAAAGAAATGTGGAAATCTTGCAGTAGATACATACATTTCAATGTGTATCTTGTTACTTAAAGATTACAGTACCTACATTAGGATTTTTGCAACATGTCTGTCACTTTTTAAAATTGGAATGATCTGGTCTATTTTTTCACGAAACCATAGTACTCCTGTTAGAAAAAAATTAATTGATTTAAATGGTGCTAGTTAGACTCTGATCCACGAGGTCTATGCTTTAACACACCTTTACGCCTATTGAAGGAAGTAAAGGCATGACAAACTTAGCACGCTTTGTGGATATATCGTTAGTGTGGAGCGCGTTGGGTCACATTGGTTGTTTAGGTAAAGTATTGTCTATTTCCATACAAACCCTCCTGTCAAAATGACAAACAGAAATGTAGGTATTCTGTTGGAAAAGTATTCTATCATTAAGATTGGGCACCACTTTGCTAACCTGCAATAAAAACAATTCTTTCACTTTTAGGATTGATAAATTGATAAATTTGTCGTTATCATGTACTGTGGGATATTTTCTCCATCTGGAAAAAGCAAACATTTTCATTTCCGCCAATTTGCTTCTGCACCAATTTGCATTTGCGCCATATGTTTAAATCTGGTTATTTGAGTTTCTTACATCTATCTGATGCTGAGCAAAAGAGGTCAACGCCACCTCAGACCTGGTAAGCTAAATTGACACAAACATTGCATTAAACTACAGTTTTTCTCCAAGCAATCCCCATAGAAACATTTCTTTAAAATTACACCACCAAAATTGCCAACCAACTGGAGCAAGTGGGGTAAAACTGATGAAAAATAGTGTAATCTCCATAATTATTTGCGCAGTGCTACACGTGCGTTCCAATTGTGAAACTCGATACAAATTCTGCAAGTATTTGTCCAAAAGACGGGACACCACAGAGTGTTGTCTTGCAAAATATAAATTCTGTTAATGCCAGCAGGGTTAAAAAAAATATGGCCTTCGCAAAACTACAGCCAGTGAAGCATTTTGAGAAACTATCATGTATTTTTCTTTGTTTTGTATACATGTTCTCTGCTTGTTTCTAATTCCTTCAATGTTTGGATGTCTCGTTTAATTTAAATATATTACATAGAAAACACTTTAAAAATAAAAAGAAGATAACTTGAACATGAGCTCTATGTCTGAGAACTATGAGATCAGAGACATTTACTATAGTAACATACTGAAAGAAAAGAGTTAGAATCTCTGGCTCAGGTGTGAAGTGGATTTAATAGTCAGATTTTTGACTATTCTGATCACTGAATTACTGTATAATCACCGGGGGGAAAAGTCAGTGAATGGATCATTGAATAAAGAGAGGAACAAACTCCAATGAATAATTTAATAATAAGTGAATCATTTTCACAAAGAATCTTGTTGAAAGTAGTTATAATACATTTTGTAATATGATTATAGGAGCTATGAGAAATAAACTTTGACAGTTTGGGTGATGTGAGCAGACATGTCCAGTAAAGTCAATTAAACCATACAGATCAGATTAAGTGATATCACAAATCATTAAAGGCAGGTGTACAATTTGTGTATTGATCCATGTTAATGACAGAATGCCCTCCAGATCTCTGTTTTCTACATCTATAGAGTTGATAAAAAAATAAGGTAAATTGCTTTCTTGTCAGCCATTTACTATTAGATTACAGAAAAATTCTACATTATTACATCTGGGTCTGGTGTTTATTTATTGGTGTTGTGAAGCTGCTTGGCACTTATGAAGTGGCTTCGTCTTCCATTTTTGTCTTCCATTGGCCCCTACTTCCCCTCCCTGTTTTTCTTTATTCGAAGACAGCACCCGGTATACTGTATGTGCGTCCTATGTATTAAAACATTATATATATATATGAGAGAAAAATATACTGCTGTGCCTGCACTGTATACCCAGAAAAAAGACTGTGCAGTAATATAGGGAATTATATTCTATAGGTGACTAACAGACAACATAAAAAATCAAACATATAACACAAACAGAAAAGAGAAAAAATAAATCCCCAAAGCAGATACTGCCAAGATAGGTGCTACAGGAACGCCGCTGCCTGTCTTCAGGAACCACCTCTTTCCTCTTCAAACTATAAAATAAAAAGAAGACAGCGCGGCTCCCATAGCGTAATATTGCCAAACAATTTTAATAGATGCCAAAATACATGGATCATGGTCACTAACAATATCTAAAAATAATATAAGCAAGGAACTCAATATAGTTTCGTGAACCTCAACCGCTCCTCCGTCAGGGTGATGTCCCGTTTGGTACACCAAAACCACGTGTAAACACACCGGTATACTTCCGCGCTAGTTCTTCGGGTGCGCGCGTCCGCATTATGCTCCTTCACCAGTCCAAGTCTCGCGATAGTGGTTCTTGGTAGCCAAGCTCTCAGTGAGCTTCACACGGGTGGAATATTCACCACAGGGGGATAGGTGGTAATTCATATCAGCATTAAAGATGATATAGAGGCAAAGTTCATAAGTATATATGCCTTAAAGAGTCCTTGATCTTAGCCCTATGCGTTTCGTCTCGATTAGTGCAACTTTGTCCTATATAATTTCACTGCTAACCCATTCCCAATACAGATGGAGCAGGGATTTCAATAATTTCCAGAATTATAAATAGATTAGCCTAGAAATCATTCATACTGTCAACATCACAAAGAGCCACAGCATAAAACTCCTATTCAAAATTGTATAAAACAATTGTGTGTGTGTGTGTGTGGGTGTGTGTGCGCAAGGTGGCTTATTGTGTGTGTATTTGGGGAGGGGGGCTTATTGTGTGTGTGTTTGTGTATTTGGGGAGGGGGGCTTATGGTGTTTGAGTGGATTTGGGGAGGGGGGCTTATTGTGTGCGGATTTGGACAGGGGGCTTATTGTGTTTGTTTGTGTGTGTGTGTATTTTGAAAGGTGGGGCTTATTGTGTTCATGTATTTGGGGAGGTGGGGATTATTGTGTGTGTATTTGGGGAGGTGGGCTATTGTGTGTGTGTATTTGGGGAGCGGGACTTATTGTGAGTGGATTTGGGGAGCGGGGCTTATTGTGTGTGTGGATTTGGGGAGGGAGCTTATTGTGTGTTTCGGAAGGTGGGGCTTATTGTGTGTGTATTTGGGGGGGGGGGCTTAGTGTGAGTGTGTGTATATTGGGGATGGGTTTTTTTGAGTGGAGAGTGGGAGAGAAATACATGGGGGGAGTTTGAGAAATAGGGGTGTAAGAGAGGGAGGGGGTGAGTGAGAGACTGATGGGGAAGGAACTGGTGATGGAGGGGGGGGTGTGAGAAGTGGGGAGTGAAAGAGAAAACAGGGGGGTGTTCTCACGGGCCGTCAGTACGTGGGTGGCGGGCCCCAGTGGAAACCCTAATCCCAGGCCCTTGGAAAGCTGTCTGTGGCCCTGCTGATGAGACCCAAAAGGTTGAAACATCTGTCTGTGAGTAGGTATACTGGCTATGCAAGTCTTTAACTTTGGCTATGTGGAAAAGCTGTGTAATACGACTGTGCTTATAAGGTACACAAATATTAATCCGTGCTCAGCTAGACTAATACTAGGGGTAGTAAATTAATATATGCGTGCTCAGTCATTATAGGCCAGGGTAAGTAGGTCCAGAGCCCAGCGACCACCAACCGGGCGAAACCTTGGAAAGTAAAACACAAAATGGGACAAACAAACACAGCCTGTATAAGTAAATATAATGGATACAAAAGCTAAAACAATAACTGCTCACTTCCATGTGAGTAAAACTCGATGGATATGGTGGAGCGTGGGTACTGGCACCTCCGCGTTGAGATCGATCACTGGGTGGGTAGGATTCTCTCCCTTCTCAGGCTGTTATCCTGCACCGGTCTCAGGAGTCCCGAAGTCTCGGAAGATTCCTCCTACGTCACTTCTGGGTTGCGTGCGCAACGCTGCATGACTAGTCTGGTCATCTCCTCTCATATGCGTTTACCACTGGAGTGAGAGATCAGGCTCCCTATGGATATTTTGCTCAGTCCTTGGTGCTCCTCCAGTAACCATTAACACTACGCATTGTGCTCTTTAGGGACTTCGTCAGGGGAGAATTACCTAGTGTCTCCTCATCATATAAATACCAGGTTTTATTAAATATCGAATTAATTATCAATTAGTATCAGGAAAACCAAACAGTATTTCCTTAATTGTTCATCTATTATTGACAGTCACCAATCTCTATGGGCACACTACTGTATATTTCTAATAAGAGACCTTAGCTCTGATAGTATAGATAATCGCGGCAATAAAAAAGCTACAATAAGGCATGAATACCAAGAGTTGTAATTCTTCTAGTATGACCCTATTAACAGGTGACTGTAAAGAAATTGTCACAGGATAATGCATACATATAAACAATTAATCTTTATACAGTTAGTATAAAAAAATACTAATAAAATGAATAAAAAACAAATGGTATAAAAATGTATATAATTACTCAATTCTTAAATTAATTAAAATTTCGGAAAACAACAAACAACACTGGAAGACTAAATATATTTTATAAAAAGGGGACAAGGTCTATTTGTTCACTAAGACCCATTGGAGCTTTGGTGCACAACTGATAATTCCAATATTGTTCCCTTGTTTCAGAATTCTATCTCTGTCTCCTCCTCTTTTGTTGAGTTTAACCTGTTCTAGACCCATAAATCTGAGATGTTCTACATCACAATTATGGGTTAGTAAAAAGTGTTTTGGTAAGATGTGTAGTTTTTTATTTTTGGATAGGTGTATTTTGTCATTTTAAATGTTACTAACGTGTTCTTTCATTCTCGTATTGAGTTCCCTTTTGGTTTTGCCAATATAAATTTAATCCGCAGGTACATGTAATGCGGTATACAAAGAATTTTGACCTGGACATGACGCGAAAGGTGTTATTTGCATGTTATTTCCCCAAATCCCTAGCTGCAGTGGAAGCACTGTATGCCAAGAGATAATGGGGTAAAGCAGGGTTGCAGACCTGTCTGAGACATGAGATTGTGCTCACAAGGTTTATTTTTTAATTATTGCATAATGTAGATATTCATGTCATCCCAAAGGTCTCCAGTTTTTATTTAAAATACTTCACAATATCGTAAAACAAACTGAATAATTCTGTAATTATTTGTACTTGTTAACTAATAGGTACTGTATACCAGGGGTGCGCAAACTGAAGGCCGTGAGATTTTCTGGGGGGCAACACTTCCCTGAAGGCATTTAAATTAAATGCCATGGATTGCGTGAGGCAACACGTCGCCAGGACTCTGTAACTTTACTTACCTTAACTTTCCAGCGACACGTCGCCAGACAACCCGGCATCAAATGACTCCGCGAGGTCAAGTGACATCACATTGCCATGGCAATGTAACATCACATGACCCCGCCGGAGACGAGCAGGGTGCAGGCGTGACAAGGGGGTGAGAGCAGGCAGGGGGATGCAGGGAGAAGAGTTTGTCCACCCCTGTTGTATACAATAGTTTATCTGAAGATAGCTTTTAATTCTGAATTATGGCGCTTCTTTATTTCTGTAACCCTCTTCTAGAAAATGTACAAAGAAAACAGCATAAAAATAGTTTTTAAAAGTTATATACTCATCATTTAGGGTTTAATTTACTAAGATTTAGCTGCCAATAGTTAAAGGGAAAAAATACTTCAGGGAGCTAAATTGATGTTAAATAGAAAAAATTGCATATGCTAGTAAGATGGTACTTTATTGATTAAAAATCAATGAGTGTGAAACAAAGTTTGACCAATGAAGCAAAATAATTTTACAGCACAATGTAGTTTATTTAGCAATTCATTTTAATCATCACTAATTACATTAGCTTCCATTCAAAAGTGTTTATCTTCAATGAAAAATAGAGCATTTAAAAGTATACTCAATGGCTTTAGCCTTATGAAATGGCCTTCCTATAGTACAGAGACCTGTTACATCTTCTGAAATCTTAGAAGCTTTGTACATGATTTATTAACAGAATAATATGTGAAATTAATTTACAAAATAAAGATATAAGCAAAGTGAGGGAACAATGGAAGCTAACGAGTCCCACTTAGGTAATGTTTTTCAGTGTTACTTGAAAATGCACCAAGTAGAAAAAGCCCCTAAATTTACCAACCAATTATACTAGAAATTCTGAAGGTGTTGAGCTAATGATATTCATATCAACAAAGGGTTTGGAAATTATCAAACATACCTACATGCTATAGATCATCCGTTACACATTTTCCATTATGTCTAATATGTACAAGAAACCATATTAAGTGACTCAAAAGGTCAGACATGGTTATAGCCACTACATAAAACAGACTAGTGAATAGTAATCTTTGCAGGCATATCAATATTCATAATTAAATGTCAGTCACAAAAGGAATGAAGGGACGGACACTGGCTTAAATATGGAAAGTTACTCTGAATATGCCATGATCATTACATGTTGTAAATGGTGTGCAATCTTGAATAAATACTGTACTCACTTGACCTCATTGTTCTGTCAGTAGATGAGGTGAGCAAGGAATTGAACCAAGTAAGGTTAGACCTTACACAATTAGAATCCAATAAACTTAATTTACTTAAGCACAATCACACCCAGAATTTGCAATTGAAGCTAAATAATTTGATGAAAAGGGGGTTATTGATCCGCTCTCATGCTTCCTACAGTCTCTGGTGTAAGAGATACAAAGAAACTGAATGAGCACTACTGCCATAATAAATTCACAAAGCCACCAGAATACCAAGAAGTGATCTCCTTGAATACAAACAGAAGGAGACAAGCGACAGGGTACCTTTGTTGGTCAAATATAACCCACACCTATGAGTCCTACGCAAGATCGCCAGGAAACTACAAACCATCCTCCAGGAAGATACAAGACTGCAACAGGTCTTCCCTGAAGCACCCTTATTATCATACAGACAAACCCATAATCTCAAGAATATTATGGTGAGGAGTAAAGTATTCAGCAGTACAACTGAATGCGGGACAAAACATGCCAGGACCCAAGATGCAAAACCTGCGCAATGCTCTACACAGCAGACACAATACAAATACCAAACAGGAATCGGGAATACAAAATCAGAGGAAGGTTCACCTGTTCCTCTAGCAATGTCGTGTACCTCATCATGTGCATGAAATGCCCAGGGGGCTGCTACTACATAGATGAGACAGGGCAGGGGCTAAACCAGAGAATGAACCTGCATCGCCACAGCATCACACGCGGAACAAGAGACAGTCCTGTTGGCGAACATTTCTCTTTCTCTGGCCATAAGATGAACTATCTGAGGGTTGCCATACTCAAAGGTAATCTTAAAACACCGAAAGAGAGTCGGTTGCATGAAAACAAATTTATGCAACTGTTCGGGACACTTAGCAGTGGCCTAAACAGAGATCGAAATTTTATGAGTCATTACTGACACAAGTGAACTCTCTTCCCATGAGCGCTAAAGGCCATGTCTGCCATATGTATGCACACACAGCTGTCTCTTACACATACTAATACTCCTTGTTTTTCCATCCCTATACACCAATAGGGACCACATAGTATCCACACACACTTTTAGTTGTGCTACAATCTCTCACATTTCCACACCCACCCACACCATTTATATCCACTCCCACTCCACACACACCTTTTGTAAAGCACTGTATATACTGTGGGCTCTCCATTCATTTTTATTCACACAGATACACACACACACTCTTACATCACTTGCTTTCAGGAATCTTTTGACACCTCTAGCCATAAAACACATCCACACCGGGGGAAGGACCAGCACAGATAACATTCCAAGAGACACTGTTTTTAAGTATACCTTTTGCTTGCTTCATTCATTGTAACATCGCCGGAAGAAGACATCAGTGTATCTCGAAAGCTCGCACAAATAAAAGCATTTCGTTAGCCACAGAACGGTATCATCTATTTATTTTTTGATTATATATATATATATATATATATATATATATATATATATATATATATATAAAAGGGGTCCTAATACACTAAAAACACTACCAAAATAGACCAGCCTCACAGTACTAATAATGCGTGGAAAATGAATAATTGGTAATGAGTACTTAACCAAAATTAGGAAAGTGTATCCATAAACCTTGCTATTCTGGCAACATCCCTGTATAAACAGATGTATAAATATACAAAGAAGCATCAGCAAGCAAAAACAATGATAGGAGCTACAAAGAATCAATGCTGCCCCAGTGAAACTGAGATAGTAAAGATCACAGGTGTATCTCATTGAAATAAACAACCATCATGCCAAAGCAAGTGTAGCATACAGTATGTGTGGATTTATATGTGCTAGGACTGGAGGTACTGTAGGGTAAGAAAAACCCAATGCAATAAACACTCTAAGCAGGATATAAATGATCCCTTTGGGCCATCGAACACAACAACATCCGCTGCAACATATCAGGTAAATAAGTAAGCAAATGTATGGTACCGCAATAGTAAAGAAACTGTAAAGATATTGTATGAGGTGATATAAATATCCCTCCTCTAAACCTCTCTAAACCAGCAAACACAACAGTGTAAGCCGAGCCCATTTGGGGAGGTAACAGCTGCAGAGTCCCAGAGAATCCTGATACCCTGAACAGTAAAAGCAGCAGTGCTGACTCCAGATAGCACAAACACAATGTCCCATAATAAAGGCAATGATTCTGATACTTGCTGCCACACACTGCTGTCACACTGCTACTGGTCAGAATGTTGAGGTCTGGAGAAGGAGGTAGCGTTGAAGACGGTGAGTGAAGACACCCATCAAGTGGAAGAAGATTAGTCTGTGAAACATGTTCTGGTACTTGTGGACACTTAATGCAGAGCAGCCCCTTGGTTAACTGTTAGTTGACCTGAGAGAGAGACTGTGAACTTGGGAGACGTGCACACAACTGCACACGGACCACACGGTACTGCGCATACCCGGAAGCAGCAGAGCAAGACAAAGACATCACCTGATCCCTGCATGCGGGATAGATTGTCTTGAGCTCGGCGTTGCCTCCCTTTTACCCACGGACCCACGGACGGGGCAGCATGGACCTAAAGATCTCACTGGATAACATATTTATATATGTAAGTTGATACTTGTTATTTGTATTCACGTTTAATATATATTTCTTCAACCTTGGTGCGCTCTGTGCTTTTTGTTTTCTAAATAATTTGATAGCTAAATACAGAGATGACTTAATAACATAATTTTTTTTAATATTTGACATGGTTACTGATGATTATAGAGAACATACTGTTCTCTAGACTGTTGGCTTACGGGTTGGCTAAAGGTTCTATTGACAATAAAACTTCTGATAGCTCAGTACATACTGTACATACAGACACCAGGAATAGAAAATAGTTCAATAGAGACATCACATCTCTAACCTCCTTGAAACCTCCTTGAGACCTCCTTGTGAATGACTGAGATTCACAGATTGAACTTCGTTCTAATACCTTGAGTCATGTCGCTGTATCAACATCAGTCTTTAGGGGTCTCTACAAGATCTAGAGACACACGCCAAAGTAATTAGAACACACATTAGATGAGATGTTGAGACAAAAAGATTAGAGAAAACCACCATGGTTCAAAAAAACAAACAAATTATAATCTTTCTTCCCATATACTCAATTACACTGATACCTGTTATCTAAAGGATTATTGTTTGTGCCTACCAACCCCTGTAAACTATTTGATGGGAAGGTTGACCTTTTAAGATGCAAAGCAATTTGAAAATCATAGACCATTTAAAAAAAAAGTGCATCTATGCAAAAAATCTCTGTTTAAAAGTAAAAGTAGTTATGATCCCATCAATATAAATCCTTCTATTAAAACATTTACTCACATGGTCAATCAGAATAGAAACAGAAATTACACTATAACCATAATACAGTTGAGACAGGCTTTAAAAGAATTAAAATCTATACCAAATGTCGTTATCAGGACCACGGATAAGGGGGGAAGCAATTGTACAGTACTACAGGACTATAGAACTCTTGCAGAGATTTTGACACAATTATCTGATGTTAGTACGTATACTCTATTGAATTACGCTCGTTCTATATCATTTCAAACAGTTGGATCAACTTTTGCAGCTATTCCACTGCAACGTGGATCTCATCAGACACATTTGCATTTCTTACAAAACACCACACGATACATCCCATTATATACACACTACCAAAGATACACAAATCCCTCAGCAATCATCCAGGCAGGCCCATCGTTACTGCATGTGGATCATTGACAAAACTAGTAGCTCAGTATTGTCATGAACTGCACACCTGTGAGTGCGTGAATTGTATATGTGGCAAGGGTTAATTGTTCCAGCTATCTAGCCGACATTCATTTCAACGTAGGGCCCCCCCAAATGTGTAATATCTCCCCCAATCCATCACAAATATAACCGTAATGCTGCTACAACCAAAAACTAATGTCCAGTTGTACTTGCAGCAGGTCACTGTTTACTAAGAAAAATATGTAATTAAGAAACAAAAATTCAATGTAGAAAACGTGTCCGAAAATGCAATTACTCTCTTCAAAGTGTGCAATGTTCCAATAGAACCCAAAAAACAATACTTTTTACATTTTAAATGTAATATACAAAAGTATTACATTGCTTAGGTCACAGAAAAAAAGATTACAAAAACATAGAGTACAATATATGCAGACAGTTTCATCAAAATAATGGGATTGACAAACAGAATTTCCTAACATACATTACCACACAGATACCCAGCAAGCTCAAACTCCCCCACCCACCACAAAGTGAATATATATTTATGTCAACCAGAGAGCTACTGAGCTCAGTAGCTCTCTGGTTGACATAAATATATATTCACTTTGTGGTGGGTGGGGGAGTTTGAGCTTGCCTGGTATCTGTGTTAACCTATGTCTCTTTGGAGGCTGTGGCACCTCCCCCCAGAGCTCACTCCTCCTCCTTCACCCTTTTAACTTGGAAGGTCATTTCACTTGCTGCAGGAACAAGACCCATTATGGTTTTTTCCCCTCTCAGAGGTAAAAGGAAAGGTTTCACAGTGTAGTGTAGGACCTGCATTATTTTGGTTATACCTTGACGTTGGTATGCAGGCTTATGACGCCTTTGGCCAAAGGGTTAACTAAATAACCAATTATTATTATTGAAGTATTTTACTTTATATGTTTTGTCAATTGGATGCAGCATTGGGCACCCCCTGTCTCTTGTTATATACATTACCACACACATTAGGTTTTCTCAAAGGGTCTTGAGCAGAAAATATGAGAATTCATGTGTCACAGCATTGGCACTCTCTTGGTTGAATTCTAAATTCATATTCTAATTGCATGGTTTTTATTCTAAAATTCTACTGCCTTGAGGACAGGATATGCTTGACTTGAGGAGAAAAAAAATAGCTTTTTTTTAAATAGAAAAATGCCTGAGTATGAAAAATATCCCATATTCTTATCCCCATAGCACCTAGAACACCATGACTCATGTCAGTGTGCTCGGGTGAGTTTCTGCATGCAAAGAGACTATTTTTCACCTGCTTACTTTTAAGTTTGAGAGATAAATTAATATTTGACCTTTGCATCCTCACAATCGAGGATTGTTTAGCATCATTTAATTTCAGATCACAACTGTTACAAAGATATATTTGTTATTCTTGCAAATTGTTGTCAGATACACACTATCTTTATATTTAGTAAATGTACACATTCATGGGGAATATCTCCCTGGCCACACCCTCTGGCATTTCCAGAACACCAAGGAATCCCTTTTAAATTATAATTAAAAGGTTATTGCGGATTTCTACTGTCAGAATAAGTTGTGACAATGTTTCAATCACCCCACTTCCCAAACCAGGCTTTGGCCCCAGATAACCTAACGTCTAGACAAACACAGAAAACCAGAGTGGATTACTGGCTTGACCTGCCATAAAACAATACATGTGTTTTTAATTTCTAACTTGGAACTCAGGTTAACTATTTGTGTACCAATTTATTAAAATACGAAATATTTTCATAACCTTATCATGACACAAATATTTACTTTCCCCCCCCAAACCTGTATACAAGTACCTCCATCATACACCCTCTTTTCTTCAGAAACTTAATACCATTGCCATGTTACTTTAAAAAATACAATTGGTAACCCTTGATGTAAACCCCTTGTACTGTCTTTATCCCCCCATTGTGAAGGTTAAACATGTGATAAGCATTGCGTTCAGGATAATGCTTTATACCAAAGGCCACTAACTGAATATTTCTTATCAGTAGTTAATTCCCATTCAATCAAAACGATTTTTGGTTTAAGAATCAGTATTTCCTTCAATATTATGGGACATCAATGGAATCAAGCAGCACAAGCATACGCCAATATGTACATGCATTTTTTAATGACGGCTTTATTGGGGAGTCCATTCTTTGCCATTATCATTATATAGACGACATCTGAATTATTTGGCATGGCAATAGCAATAATATTACTGCGTATGTGAAGTACTTGAATAACTTACAATTACCGATTAAACTGACACTCACTTGTGATTAATCTGTTATTCATTTTCTGGAGGTGACAGTACCAGTACAGATTACTGTCAACAGGATAGGAACTTCCATATAGCGAAAAAAAACAACTGATCACAAAACTATGTTACAAGCAACCATGGGGGAATGTTTTCTCGAAAGAGGTTATGATCTGCATGAAATGTGTGCAAGTATGTCTCGTGTATCTCACATAAGAATTGAAAAGGGGTGAGAACAGTCAAATACTGATGTGATTCAATGGGTGAGGTTTCCTAAACAAGATCAATATACGGTACCTCATTGTCTACAATGATATGCAAGGCTATAATTAATTCATGGGATATATTAGCCACGGACTAACCACTACCTGACATTTTTAGGGTTAAACCTCTTTTTTTTGTCATTTTTGGGGCCAGAGACTACGCTATCACTTTGTGCACAGCTCCAGAATCTTTCTTGTAACCTAAACTCGGACTTGATAAATGTACAGAGTGCATGATATGCTGACATATGGTTACTACTAACAGCTTCAAACATTCACAGAAGGGAACAGTGATTAACATTAAGATACATTTCACATGCTTGAGCCAGTTTGTTATCTACATTATAATCTGCCCGTTTTGATATTATGTGAGGAAAACTGAGCACACATTAGAGTAACGCATGGCACAACACCACTCTTTAATTAGGGCAGTATTATTTCAGGCATAATCAAAGTGACCAACCAGTGTCATCAAATTTTCTCAAAGCAGGGCATCAGCTACCGTCACTAAAACATACGATCACTGAATAGGTTGATCTCCCGTTCAGAGGTGGCAAAAGAGCTAATTTACTTTTGTGGATTGAGGCTCATTGGATCTCATTTTTGGACAATTTACCGAAACGGTTCAAAGGAGAACTTCTCTCTTGAATGCTTTGTAACAGATTAATACCTCTATCCTGTACTGTATGTATGCAATGCACAGAAGAGTACATTATGTATGTATGTACTGTATGTATGTCTTTATTTATATAGCACCATTAATGTACATAGCGCTTCACAGTTGTAATACATGTGACAATCATATAAATAACAAATAATACAAATAACGGATCATGGGAAAAAGTGCTTCACACATAACAGTAACATTTAGGAAGAGGAGTCCCTGCTCCGAAGAGCTAACAATCTAATTGAGAGTAGCTTATGTACATTTCACCTATAGACTAGATCAGCGGTGCACAAACTGGGGTGCGCGCCCCCCAGGGGGGGATGGGAGGATTTGTAGGGGGGCGCAGGCTGTTACAGTGGCCCCACGCTCTTCCCCCAGGCATTTAATTTAATGACGAGGAAGGCGTGAGGCCTCTGTAACCTCACTTACCTACTGGCAGCCGGGTCTTCGGCGACGCGTAGCCATGGCAATGTGGCATCAAATGGCGCCGCGGGGTCATGTGATGTCACGCGTCGCCATGGCAAGGCGTGTCAAATTATGTGGTGGGGTCACATGACCCGCAACGCCATTTGAAGCTGTACCTTCGGAGGTGGGGGAGGGGGGTGCGAATGCTGCGGCTCCCAGGAAGGGAGTATGTTTGGATACAGTAAATAAGGTCCTTGTGACACAAATATTCTGAATGCTATTATGATAAACTTGCCCTTAAACTTTGTGTGGCTATTGACACTATTTTATGTCCACCATGGCTACCATGTATGCTGGTATTTTATACAATGTACTGATGCCATGGATTCAAATGTGAGCTTTAGGAATATACAGTAGAATAGTTTGGATATGACTTATCACTTAATCTCCTAGTAGTGCTAGAATATTGCCTGAATTTAACATGTACTATTTTTTTCTCCATCTGTAATGTGTTCAAGACACTTGAGTGTGTTAACATTACTGGTGGAGATATTATGCATCGATTAATAAAGCTTTGGATGCCGTGTAATGATCATGGCGTATTCCAAGTACCTTTCCATATCTAATGCACCATGTCAGTCCCTTCATTCTTCTTGCAACTGACATTTAATTATCAATACTGATATGCCTGCAATGATTACTATTCACTAGGCTGTTGTATGCATGAGCTATAAACATGTCTGACCTTTTGAGACACGTACAGTATATTATGGTTTCTTGTACATATTAAACATTATGGAATATATGTAACGGTTAATCTGTAGCATATAGGTATGTTTTATCATTCAAATAAAAATATAAAGTGTGAGTACATTCACATATCTCAGACAGATTTTCAACCCTACTTTTCCCCATTATCACTTAGCATACAGTGTTTCCACTGCTGCCAGGGATTCTGGGAAAGGATATACAAATGAGTATACACTGTCACCTTTTACTTCTTGTCCATTTTAACATGGTGCCCTATAAGCATATGCCTGCCATATTACACAGATTTTCAGCACTGCATGGGTTAAAAATAATTCATAAACCCTTTGTTAAAATATTACGGCCTTCACTAGCTCAACCCCTTCAGTGTCTATAGCATAATTGGTTTGTAAATGTAAGGGCTTTTTCTATTTGTTACGACAGTATGTAATAAACATTTCCAAGTGACAATGAATAACATTATCTAAGTGGGACTCATTGCCTAGCATACACTAGCACTAAGTCCTTTGCTTTTTTTCTTTGACCACATTTCACATATTGGAACTCATGTCAGTATTCACTTCCGGTTTACTTTGTGTTACCTGACAACAACAGGAGTCCACGCCTGATAGGGCTACATATTGCAGTCAGTTGTATTTTTTCACTTATGTCTTGATAAAGGCCGGTCCTGGACCGGACCGAAACATCGAATCAATAAATACTTTTGATAATTTATTTGGAAAGCGCCAACATATTCTGCAGCGCGTTACAATGGGGGTACAGAGTGACATCAGTTACATAAACAGAATGACATACAAATAAAAACACACAAGTGCAAACAGATACAGAAGGCAATGAGGGCCCTGCTCATGAGAGCCTACAATCTAGAGAGAATAAGTGCAATGTTGAACAAAAGGCAAAATGGCTGATCATTGAAGGATGAAGTATACCTCATGATGGAGTATGGTCTAGCCAAAAAGCTATTGATGTTTATGAGTGTGGATGTTAGGGGCTAAAGGATAGTATTGAGACTGATTAGGCTGCACATCTGATACCAATAGGGTTGGGGAGGGGGAGGGGTGTCCATGTTTTGGAGTGTGAAGTGGTAGAGTAAGGCTAAATGTTATGGGGTGATAATGAGAGAGGGAATGGGGTGTTACATCAGTTAAAGACCAAGCAAAAGTGCGAGAAAACCAGATCAAGGGTGTGCATTGCAGCGAGTAGGTCTACTAGGAGAGACCAAAAGAGGAGGTTAAAGAGATGACATGGGCAGCTGCAGTATAATTGGGATTATCAATAGGTATGTTAAAGTCTCCCAGGATGAGGGTAGATGTGTCCAAAGAGTGAAAGTGAGGAAGCCAGGCAGAAAAGTTGCCAATAAATAGAGATGTAGGTCCAGGGGGATGATAGATGACAGCAACGCAGAGGGAAAGGGGAGACAAGAGATAGACAGCAGGGAATTTGAAGGATGAGAAGTGAGGGAGGAGATATGACATGAAATTCGTGTTTGCCTTGAAAGTTTTTTTGCGTGCAGATTATTCTATAAATTGATCTAAATTAATTGTCATCCCCTGCCAAAGCTCGCTGAGTGAAACGTACAGGGCACTTGAAATTTCTAGACTGTGGGTTAGGATTGATGGCTGGCACCAGAGGTGAACTACCAACTCCCTTAGTGACAATGATCCAGAAATGACGATGTAGGAACTGGTGAGGGAGTCTGGTGTCGGTTCTTGCCAAGTACACAGCCACATTGTTCTTTTTATGACCCAATTTGGTGGTATAGATGTGCATTGCATTTGGTGAATGTGTTAGGGAAATTCCATCTCTTCTTTATTACCAATTTGTAACTTTATAAATGTTATTACACTATGTTTGTTTGTTTCTCTTTCTCTTTCCAAATGGAGGGTCGCGGAGTTCCAGTTGCATGCACCAAGGAGTGTGCTAGAACGCTGAAAACCATTTCATACCACGTGAGTTGAACCAAACAGTGTTTTCATCCATTCTCAGTGTCACATAGATCTGCACTATATTTCCCCCATTATTTCTTTTTATGCAGTATGCCTGAGGACTAAATACACATGCTCTTTGCCAATGGTTATGAGGGATTTTGGAAAGTCCCTTTCTAAAAAAGCTGCAGTTACCCTCCAGGGTTGTACTGTACAATTTTCTATTACATTTAAGGAATTTCATTTCACCATTTACACTTTTTTTGCTAAGTATTTTTTGTGTTTATTTACTCTTTTTTTTTTGCTTTATGCTTGGTAAATATGTATTTATAAAATACTTTATCAGGAGATAATACATCGAGTTACAGTACCTCTCCCTTTCAAGAATGTTCTGGGTACAGAATATTTTCATGACAATAAATGCTTTTAGCATTACAAACACGTTTAAAGGATGAAACAGCAGAGGTCTTGATATATTTTAAACAGCTGGGAGGTTTGAGGGGGGAAAAAGTATTTTCTAAGTGGGATATTGATCCAATATCCTCAGTACCCAAAGTATTCTTTATCCAAAACAAGGTTTTGTTTTAAACATCTCCCAGAAGTTGCCTGTGACTTGGAATAGAACAAGACAGGCCTTGATGACCGGACTACTTCTGACTTTTCATTTAATCAATCATTGACTGCTCTTACAATACATAAGGGTGCCTGAGGAAAACGCAGTCTGTGAATCTTTAACATACCATATTTTATACCCTAAGCCTTAAGTCTGGCAAATTACTCTGACATTTTCAGTCATACCTTTCATTAAAGTAAAAAAAAATTACAAATCCCTTACCGATTTGCACTTTCCGCGGAGTTGTAACTGAGATCTGGATAATGCCTGACAGCTTTGAATACATTCTAGTTTGTGCTTTGTAAATATTATGATATTTCCTTCTGTAATATTTTGGATGACACGTCAGACTTTTTTGGAAGTGATGATTTGAAAACAGCTGAATGGGTTTATGGCAGGATAATAGGCAAAAATGCAAGATGTTTGATTTTTGAGATTGCAGCATTTGCATCCTGTGCTATGTATTTATTACAACATTTTCACTAAACATACAGGTAGGCTTCAATGTTCAACTTTTGTTAACCCTGCTTCTAAGTTGATGTTTATTTCAGTCTATATTTACAAATGGAACATCAGTTCTGCTTTAAAGAGCACATACTGTACAGTACAGTTAGATTTCTACCAAAGTACATAAGAGTATACTTTAGAAGTCACAAACTTTAACTTCCGTGTTATGTGGAAAAGCTGATGTATGATACAAAGACACTAAGAACAAATAGAGGACTTGTCCTGAAGACTGAGGTTCTGTTGATGTCATTTACTTGATTTCCAGATAGGTTACCATGAACAAACCGCGTATTTTTCTCCGATTTCTTTTTAACCAAAATCCCATCTGCACACAGAAATCCAAAGGCGTATTCGCCGCTAAAAAAATCCAGGCAAATTTTAAGCAGTCCGCCATCGGATTTGATATTTAATCTGATTCGCCCTGAAATATCATTTTTTGACATATGGGACACCTTGACAAAGGGCAGCATGCCCAAAACGCATTAGTGCATACTGTATTTTATCGGTTTAGGGTCTTGTATGATCCAATAAAGAGTATATTCTTTTATACAGTATTTGAGCCCCCTCTGGATCTTTTCATTAATTGTCTGGCAGTGCTCTGCCAACTTCCTCCTAATTTTGTGCTACCTCCACCTAGCAGATCCTGCACGCCACGGGACCTTCATGTTGGACTCTAAGGACTGACAGGACACATTGAAGATCCACAAAGTGAGTTCCTCATTCCTGTCACTATTTTTGGATTATGTTATGTTCTGGACTTTTATTCTAACTATGGGGAGATGTTTATTGTGCCATCAAGGTTATTTGTGTATACTGCCACAGGCATCACTAGGCACTATTCCCCCCTACAAATACTTATTTGTTCATTAACCTTATGAAGGAGGTCATATCTATATACTCTTAAATTTATGTTTGCTATGGACACAGTCAGTGTCTGTAGCACCGGATCCATGCTTATATCTCTCCAAATTTCAGGGTTTTTAATCCGTACATTTTTTACAAATCCCAATCCGTTGGCGGATTTTTAGTGACATTAAAAATCAAAACCAATCTGCCATTTTGAGACTGATCCACCAAAATCCGTGGCTGTAGGAAGTTGCTGATTTGCGGAAGATTCATATATGTCTGCAGAAATGTCTCCACATCTGTGACAGATCGGCCTGTAGGTGACGTCAGTAAGAAGCTTAGACAGAGGGTTAAGATTAATCACAGTGATTTATTCTCCACAAGCCACTTAAACCATGGGTACACTGTGCCTTTAAGAAAACAAAATCATAAAATAAACACCTACAGGGAAACTTTGCTGTGGTCATTTCTAACAGCACTGGCCAACTAAACTGGTTCCCAGCCCAAAACATATACTATCCTATGCAAACAAACAGTCTTTTAATATTGCAGAGTCTTATTTATTGCTTGAGAAAAAAAGAAAAGATAGAGAAGAGCACTACTACCATTATAATTACATTTACCAATTCATTAGACCAAAAATAATTTAGAAGATGTATATCAGTGCTGTTGCACCCAATGAGGAAGAAATCATATGAACCAAAAAAGAAAGAAATGCAGCCCCCAAAAGACGGGTGCTGCAGAAACTCATATTAAGGGCACTCAAAAATGAATATAGCAATTGACTGGTCTGAATATTTATTGTGAGGTCAACAAATATGAAAGAAGTGAATAGACAATAAAATCAATTTTTAAAAAAAAATATATATATATATAACTGCAGCACCTTATCCTTTCAATATAAACAAATGTATGCGGCAAGCAAGAAACAAATAGACATTAGATAACATAAAGCTGCATTGGTAAGTAGATATACAACCAAGAATTACAACGATGATTATTGTTTCAGTGATCCCACACCCCAAAAGAAGGGGTTAATGATAATAAACCTTTTCTCAGTGGGGAGATCACCTCCAAGCTGGAAATAGACAATCAGTCAGGACAAGTCACAGTGGCAGATTTAAATAACCATACAAGACTAGTTAACCATTGTACCTAATTACAAGATGATAAACCTGACTGTAGAGGAACACCCTATAATATATAATATATAAATTGCCTTTTACCCATTGATGTGTACAAATGCTATGTCAAACCCTAGCGTTTATAACATTCAAACTATTGATCCGTCCAGAGGATGACATTGAATTAATCCACAGATTAGAATGTAGCAGAAATATATAGTAGAAATGTTCGTGGTTTAGGTCAATTAAACTTCAAAATATCTACTGTGGACAATTGTCACACAGATATGTGTCATTGCTGATTTGAGGTACTAGGGGAGCCCCTGCTGCAGCCACAAATGGATATAGCCTGCCTGGCAATCATTACACGTGCTCTTAGAGCTTTTACACGGTTTGTTGCTTTCCAGTACAAATGGATATAGATGTGAACGGTGCTTTGGGTGTGAACACAGTGGTAGAAAATGAAGAGAGAGAACCCAATGTAGCACTCAGGTTCAAACTCTGGAGATGAGTGAATGATTTAAAACATAATCTTTATTAGTAGCAACGTATATAAAATAATGGATGATAGAACAACGTGCTGTGAGTACTGCTGCGGCCGAGTTTATTCGAGCATTTGCCCGTTCTCGGCCGCAGCAGTAGCCTGGCGCGCGCCGGAGGGTGACGGGCGCGCGCCGAAGCAGCGGAAGAGCGCCCTCCGATCGGGGCGCTCTCCCTACCGCTGCCGGGTCCGCCGGGTCCCCCGGAACCCCCTGCTGCCGTCCCCCACATCGCGGGACACCAGGGCTCCCTCGGGGAGCCCTGGACGCGCGTGCAGGGGGCGCAGGCTCCCTATGACGCGTGACCGCGCGTCGGTGACGTGCGGCACGCCGAGGGGCGGCCACTAGCAAGCCGGGAAATCTCCCGGCTTGCGGATCTGGCCGTAGTGCGATTAAGTGTGTCGCCAGTGTATACTCCCCATTCGCCCTGAGAAAGCCTCTCGTGAAACGCGCGCGTTGGCTCCTACCTCCCACGTGCACGCGCAGATCAGTCACTGTCTCCGCATGATTTTCTGAACCGCGAGTTGATGCGGTAGTCTGTTCGTGCAGTATCATACAGGGTATAAGTGCCCCGACGGTCACTCTTAGCCTCGTTCAGGAGTGTTTACAGGGAAAGTGCTCCGATATATGTGTACTGAGTAACCTTGCCTGCAGCAACACTGACGCTGCGCTGCTGTGTCTGGATTCGTTTACAGCAGCAGTGAGGTTTTACCATTCAGTCAGTGGCAATAGCCTAGCCCTACGATATATGCTGAAGTTACATGTTTGTCTCCCACCAACTGTGTCTCCCTTATTGGGTCCTACTGACCTTTTCCACAACCTATAGTCAGGGTACTTACCTCTGGTAATAGCCACGCAGGTTACTACAAGTCAACACACTCCTGCAGTATAGCACTCACAGGGTTACCCTAGGTCATCCTGACACTGTGTTGGGTATGCAGAATTCAACAGAGGAGCACAGCTGATTGCACAATTACCACTACTGATATACATAGTGTATTTGTTTTGTATGTTTATCAGTTGCTACCGGTCACATTTACCATTTTATACTAGGATTTATGCAGTTATTATCCTTGTGATCCGTAGTCTCAGTACCTACCTGGGCACACCCAGAGTATTCACTCACTACACAGGTCCGCATTAGGATTTCTGTGCTGTCATGTTACCAGTGGTTTATTAAAATTACCTGGTACACACAAACTAGTCTGATCCGGAGCCAATATGGCTATCATTATTTAAGATCAACTTACCTCCAGTACGTTGTTCTATCATCCATTATTTTATATACGTTGCTACTAATAAAGATTATGTTTTAAATCATTCACTCATCTCCAGAGTGTGAACCTGAGTGCTACATTGGGTTCTCTCTCTTCATTTTCTACTTATGTGTCATAGTTGGTAATATACTTCTCAATAAGTAAATCAATACAGACACAGTATACCTGCCAAGCCATTGAATTAAGGGTTCCACGTTATCCACATATGAAACACAGGAGGCAGTCCCAGTGATACACCAAACTTCTTACTCTCTGGAGCAAAGGGAGCAAGGCTACCGGTTATTAGCTGCCTCCACGTGCAAAGTTACTAAACACAGAGGATCACCAACCAGCAGTGAGCAGACCCCAGCATGAACTGTAGAGGAAGAAAGATGCACAGTAGGAGAAATGCCCTTTGTTTTCAGGCTTGCCACTCAATCCGGTATGCGATCAGGTATGCAGAGAAGAAAAACGCCCAACGCGGCGTTTCGCTAGATGCTTTATCAGGGGCATGAAAACAAAGGGGATCCAGCATCCGCCACAGCGGTTCTTCATTGTGTACCTTGTGTATCCTGCACATCATGCATACCCCGAGGCCGGTGGAGCCATATGTGAAGACGGAAAGCAGCTGATGGACATTTCCTCCTAAGGAGGGGAGGAGTGGGAGACATGGTCACCATTGCCCACACATTATGGACAGAAATCCAGGAGAGATGTGGCAGTGCTTAGGGAGCCATTATCAAGTGCGTCTCACAATCTAGGAGGCGAGGGGGGAAGAGGTTTGCGGGCAGGGAGCAATCCTCTTCCTCATTTGAGGCTGTACTTTGTGTCATGTTACAACATAGCTAAATCTGGAACAAATCCAACCACGGCTCCCAGATCTGGGCAAATTTGTATGCTTTCTCTCAAGAATGCACTGATCCATTCTAGTTTTTCGATATGCCAGATCCGGGATTTGATAGCCGTCAGCTCATGGCAAGTAATTTTTTCCAGCTTGCAACAATTCAGCATCTGGTAGCTAAGATTATATGCATCATTCATTTGTAAGATTGCTTGGGCATGTTATGGGGAGGTCTTCCCAATAGGGCTAACCACATGTTTGGGATCACCATTATTCCATTCATGGAGTTAATCAATTGAAATGTGTGTCGCTATAAGGAAGCTAGTAGTGGACAGAAACACCACATATGGGAAAGAGAGCCTCTACTGTATGTCTGCAGCCATGGAAACACAAGGGAGATACATTGACATCCATTGCATGTAACCTTATAGGCAAGAGATACCATTGTAAAAGCAGCTTGAATGCGTTCTCCTTTATGTTTGTACATATAGAGCTGGCTGTCACCCCTTCCCATATATCTGTTCACTCCTCAATATCTAGGGCCTCAACAAACTCCGCCTCCCACTTCAGCATATACATAGTTTTCTGATCATAGTTAATATCTACAATAGTAGCAATTGATAGATGATTGATATTAAACCTTTTTAGAAATATCTAGAGTCCAAAAAAACCTCAAAATAGTGGTGACAGACGGACTAGTTTATGAGTGGATTGACATATTTTAAGCTTCCTTATCAGCTGTGGGTAATTGTGTTTATAAAGGCTATAATAATTATGGAAATATTTACCAGAGAATCCCCCACTGATGCATTCAACGTCATAGAATAATATGAAATTAAAAAATAACCTTTGATTAAATAAAGTAAAATATTGTCAAGTAGAGATATGATGTGTTTAAAAATGAATCAAATTGATAGCTGCGGCTGTGTTAACCACACACGAGACAGAGAAAAGCTGCAGCTATTATCACTGGTAATGCAGAGGTCTGGGCTCACATAAACGTGTACAGTAAGTGAACAAAATATAAACTAAATAATATGTCTCGTGTGTGGTTAATACAGTTGCAGTTATCAATTTAATTAGTTATTAAACACATCATATCTCGCCTTTATACTATTTAACTTTTATTACATAAAGGTTATTTTTTAATTTCATATTATTCGGTGAGGTTGAGTGCATCACTGGGGGATTCTCTTGTAAATATCCATTGTAACCAGTTCCCTGATAGCAGCTTTCCGGTACCAGTAATTATTACAACTAGCTGAGCAGGCACCCTCTTCACTATTATATATAGTAATTATGGAACTGCTTTATTATGTGGATAGGATCGTGAGACAGTGTACCGTTTGCCATTCGAATTGCCTGTATGTTCTGGGCCGTAGTTGCATTCTTTAGGCACCTTGCTGGCATTGCATGTAACTTATTTACCTGCTCATAATTTTGACCTGCCCAGCATAGGGCTCGTTCAGCTTAGTCGGAGTCCTCCAACATAACAAATTCAGGTGTTAAGTCTACAAATTCTTTTTAGGCAAGCTTTTTTCCTATGTGTGGCTATCTTTATAAAAGTTATCCTTACATACTGTACACTTTGTGCATGTCCCAATTGGTTGAATCTGGGAGGTCTGGTGTAACATTTGTGTCAAAAAAAGAATCTTAGATCGTCCCCTTTATGGATCACTGTCCCTGGGACTCCCAGAAGTGATTAGTTTAAGGGCACATCATATATCCACTAAATGGAATTCCTTCCTAAATCTTTTAATAATTTTAGTCTCTGCAGGATATCTCAGATAAGGGAGTTGCCAGACCTATCGAGTCTTGTATCCATAACTGTATTAAAATCACCCCTTTTTACCAGGAGGCCTTTTGCTACCTCTTTAAATATAGAGTCCTAGAGATGTTAGGGTTGTACATATTAACCATTGATTGACACACCTGGCAAAGGGCAAATTAGGCAAAGGAATCTCCCTTCTTTATAATTTCTGGTTGAAAGGCTACATTTGTGTTTATAAAGGTAGCCACACCGCCTTTCTTCACAGAGGCTGAGGATACATATAATTGTGTGTACGGATTTTGAAAACGTATCAGGAATGTCCTCTTACTGAAATGTGTTTCCTGACGGATTAGTATATCTGCAGCGTCCTGCTTATAGTTAATTAATGCAATCTTACGCGTCCATGGGCTTTTGAAGTCTTTTACGTTATGTGAAATAATTTTTAGAGTCGCCATCTAAGATCTGTTACTGTGATATAATTAAACTGATATCAAGCTGTCTGCACATTGATTGGCCAACCTGGAGTATGTGTTGAATGTGAATCCCAGAGGGAGGTGGTCACATGGAAAGTGGACAATACTAATAATAAACAAAAACAAGTAAAACAAGAAACATAGCCAATGGTTCGAAACAGGAAGCGCCTGAAGGGCAACGGGACCCCAGGCCAATAGTTGCCATTTAAATTATGGCACTCCAAATAGCCCGCCACATCTGAAAGGCAGAGAGGTAGGGGGGAGCAAATATGTAGAACAGTACAACCAACACCTCCCGAGAGACTCATCTAAATAATAGTAATCATTATCTGTGATGTACTTTGCATATAATAGTACTAATCTATGGAATATATGAGAACCTCTTACAGGAAGATAAGCCATTTTCATTAAGAATACATTGCTGCTTATAGCACAAATCCACCAGGCTTAACTTTCTTCACAGCGGAATAATAGATCTAACTTCCTATAATACTCATCTATATGCTGCTTATCCTGTCTTAGTTTTTTTTACTTACAGTACCAAACTTTTTTAATAGCTTTATAATTTACCACTATGAGACAATAACGTTAAAACATAACATGTAGCCGTAACCTGCGTGAAATATGGGCAGCCTCAGTTGTTCCAGGACACCATCATCTACCATCATGAGTTCCCCAAGTCACCATGGGCATGCCACATAGATATTCCAATACCCATGTTAGCTGTCGTCTTGTGTTCAATCCTTAATGTTGCTAACCTAATAGTCACTCTGGGGTTATTTTCCTTCGTCCATTGCAGTATCTGCATATCATACAGTCCCTTTATTTTTGGCGATTCCCGCTGCTGATGTTCTCTCTCGCAGGTCAACCCTGGACCATGACGTTGATCTTTCCACTCCTTCATTGCTGTTGTCCTGTAGTTGGTGAAATTTATTCGTCTGGATTCCCAGCCAGCCCGGTAGGAATCTGCCTCCGCCACTTCTCTAATGGTATGTTGCTGACCATCTTTTAGTGCTATGAGGCGAAAAAGGAAGACCCATTTATATTTTATTTTGTGCTCCCGCAGGAATTCAGTAACCTCTTTAAAGTCTCTGTGCTTTTGTAGTGTTAGCGAGGAGAGGTCTGCAAATATTTGTATTTTGCTTCCATCTGTTTTGATGCTATTGCAGCCTCTGGCAGCAGACATTATGACTTCTTTAATATTAAAATAATGAAGCATGAGGATTACATCTCTTGCGACCTCCGGCTTCAGCGATCTCTGCTTTAATGCTCTGTGCACATGGTTGAACAACAGGCATGGCTGTTGTGTATTTGGAAATAGCATCAGAAAGAGACATGATAGATATTCTGTGAGTTCATCCACAGACTCCAGAATCCCCCGCAGACATAGATTATTTCTGTGGGAACAATTTTCCTGATCTTACTTGCGTTCTTCCAGTTCCTATACTCGAGTTTTAACTCTGATTAGTTCCCAAGTTAAATTCTCTTGCGCTGATGCTGCTTCGATCATGTGTCTCCATATCACTGGTTATGAACCAGATGGCTGGTTCATATCTCCTCTGAGCTCCTTAAATACTTTATGCACCTCAAACTGAAAGGCTATAGTTATATTTTTGTAGAGCGAAGATGTCTGATTTAGTAGGGATGGGTGAGGCGTCGCCATCTTGTGTTGAGTGCACGGGACCTCGTCTCCACTTGAAGAAGTCTGGGATGTCCTGGTCGTTTACTTTATTTTTGGTATCATCCTCTCGTACAGCTGATGCAGCTGTGATTTTGGTTAGGTTCTAATGACTCGTTACAACAAATAATAGCGCTTCAGAGTCTCCCGGGTATGGAGCTATGCTAAGGCAGGTCTGAGCGGACCAACATCGCGCGTTAAAATGAAAATGTTATGGTATAATGATTGCAACCAACCTGACAAGCTGGACAGGCCCAGTACTACCTACAAATACTGCCCTACAGAGGGGGTAATACTCTCCCTTGGCAGAAAATCTTGATGGCCTCTTGACTCTTATACAGTATGTATATGATATGATAGTCCAATATCAGATATACAATAGAATAGCATTTAGAAACATGCACTAGAGAGTGAAAGAGGGTAAGAGGGAGAGAGGGGGAAAAGGGAAGAGGCCGCTTCCATTAACCACTTTTCCCACAGAATAATTTGAAAAGTCTTCTTTAGACAAACGCAGATGCTCTGTTGGCTTTTCATACAAGGTTTTTGTTGACAGAGTTTAATTTCAGCTCTGTTTCTTTATCTTCTGACACATACAACATGAGCATGTCATGGTCTCACACTTGTAACTTCATAGAAAGGACACATACTAAAGACTACACACTGACGTACCACTTATGCTTGCGAGTGTGAGAATTTATGGAATTGGATTTTGTTTCTAATAAATACTGCCCTTTGGGGATTGCACTCTCTTTTTATGATTTCAGTTTGGAAGATGGTGACTGCCTTTACAGTATATTGGGAGCAGCAGTATCTCAAAAGATCAAGGATTATCTAACACAGAAACATTTCTCTTATTGTCAGTGATTGATCTTATATTTTATTTTTTATTGATCAATGTTATATTTTATGATTAATATTACATCTTACTCCCTACCTTTATAAGGAACGGTGTTGTGATATTAAAAGTCTGATTTTTCCTTCTGATGCTAGAAGCACATACTTAGGTCAGTTTTTTACATTCTAACCTTTAGTGCATGTAACCCTTGTTTATTTCCCTAGACTTGAGCGATTGTATATATGTATATACACACATAAAATAAATATTATATATATATAAAATCACACACACACACACAAACACACATACACAAACACACATATATATATATGTGCACACACACGCATATAATAGAGCGGGGGCCCGAGTCCACCACCCCCTGTGTATGTGTGTTTGTGTGTGGGTGTAACAGTGATTTCTGTATCATAAATTAATCTGATTGTGGTCAGATAATATAACAAAACACACATTGTTGTAAATAACTTCAGGTTTATAGTAATATTGTACAGAACTTCACCCATTGTTAGGGAATGAGGAGCAACAATACCATGTAACACATGATTATGAAATTACCCAACAGTATTCATATATAGCGCTGCGCAAGTCACTGTTCTGTCCCAGTGCTGGCACAGTGTTGGAGTACATACATATTCAATGCCTGAGGAAGTCCAAGTACATGAAATGTGTAGGGTTGTAAAAGTTTTAAACAATTCTTCCCCAGCCTCGAAGCCTTCCAATTCCAGCAGCCACACAGTGCATCCTGACATTACTCATCTTCCCCCCTCCTGGGCTATACACACAGGAGATCAGAGTCAAGCCGAAGCATCACAAGGATGGCAAACACGGTGGCAATATGATGGTGGCAATCTTTACAAATGAGCCATTAATCTTATTTTCTCTTGACATTTCCTACCTGTGTATATACCTCATTTTATAAAATCTTTTACACTTTGAAGCTTTCTTTGCACTTTTAGTTCTACATTTTCTATATATTATAGTCAAAGCTCATTTATAACTGCAGTCACGATACTCAAAAAATTAATAAATCAAGGTTTGTTAAGCAATCAGGATTATTGACATCCTTTGAGATGTTCTAGAATCTAGTTGCAGAAAACTAAAATAAAAGATAAAAAGATTATATTAAAGGAAATAACAAATCTTTGTTGTTGTTAGCCCCCATCTTTTCTTTTCTTTTACAGGGTCCATGTACAGTAACATAATTGGTTGTGGCATTCTGTTAGATGGCCATTTAAATCCCCTTCAAAAACCAGGAAGTAATACCAGTAACTAGCAAGTGTTTTGGGAACTGGATGGTACTTTGGATCTGAAAATAGTGCAGTTCAGCTCTAAAGGACACCACGATTCTGATGTGTGAAAATATATGATACGTATTAGTAATATTTCAGTGAAGTGAATTATGTTTATTAAATGAATAATATTTATATATATATATATAAAGGCAACAAGAAACCTTCACCGTATTGCATATAAAAAATAAAAAGAACCGTTGTGGGCACATTCACATGTCTTAGGCAGGTCTGCAACCCTGCCTTTCACCATTATCCCCAGCATACAGTGCTTACAGTGCAGCAAGGGATTCTGGGAAATGAAATGAAAATGAGCACACAATGTGTCACCTTTTGTCTTAAAAACCATTGTTACGTGGAGCCCATATAAGCTAATGCTCACTGTTAACACATCTTTAAAGCACAGCATGGGAATCAGATGCAAAGCCAGAGAAACCATTCACAGACATGTTTCAACCTTAATGGGTATCATCACTGTGATGTTGGTTGTACTGATGGCTTTGCAATTTTCAAGACTGTAGGATTTACCATCACGTTTTAAGTTATGGTGAGTGAAAAAGGCAACAAGAAACCTCCCCTGTATTGTGTATAGCAAATAAAAAGATCACTTGTGAGCACTAGATAGATAGATAGATAGATAGATAGATAGATAGATAGATAGATCGATCGATAGATCGATAGATCGATAGATCGATAGATCGATAGATCGATAGATAGACAGTATATGTATATATGTATATATGTATATATATACATTTATATATATGTAAATATATATATATATATATATATATATATATATACATACATACACACACATAGATTATGTATTAAAAGGACATTGTTCAATTACTCACCAGATATTTGTAAATGTGCTTTTATTTCAATTACTTACCGAAACTGATAAAGTAAGCCACAATCAGACTCTTGCTTGCTTCAGTTTGCCATACACCAAAAAATTATATTTAAAGCTCAATCAACTAGGATACTCATGATACAAATTTCTGTATGTTGACAGAAAAAAAAGTCATTTATTCTTCAGATGAGTGCAAATGGGTTAGTGCAACGCACAGCTGTGCGTTGCACTAACCCATTTGCACTGGATTTCTCCCTACTGGCAACTGCACGCAGATTGAGAAGGACTACTGGTGACACAATCGTGAGTAATTACCTGGGGCCAGCCCAATGAGGTTAGGGGGGGTGTCTTTGTGCATTTACCCCTGCCTTCAGGGCAACTGGAGCTCTTTGAAGGTTTTATATCTCATGTCCCAGAAGTGTCCCCCTCATATACTCAGAACAATGGGATTCCATGCTTGAGCACCAAATCACCTTTACTGTATAATTCTTCAGATGAGTGCAGACAGACAAAGACAGGAGCAATGTTTTAGGTCCCATTACCCTTTTTTTAAGCAAGTGGTTTTTGCTTGAAAAGGTGCCATGTGACCCAAAACGTTTGTTGTTTTTTTGTATCTCATCATTCATCTGTAGAATGAATGAAGTTTTTGCTGTCAGCATACTGAGTTTGGCATTGCGAGTACCCTAGTTGGGTGTGTTTTAACTATTCTTTTGGGTGTCCTTAAACTATTCTTTTTTTGGTGTATTGTAATATTGGGCTATGAGGTTCAGGCCTTGCGTTTATAGTACCCTTTGACATATGGATATTATTTTCTTTTTATTGCTGTTGTGTAGTAGTTTGCTTCTTTATATCAATCATTTACCACGATCAGCACTTACACCAAAATGATGCTTTTAAGAAATGTATCTGACTTGACAAAATGATTTCTCTATTGAGATAAAAGCTGCTAACTATGTTTGTCAAAGCTGGTTATCTAAAAGCTGAAATACCAATCATATACTCCATCTTCGGTATAGTCAGCTTGTCATATTTGCCTTTGTGAACATTTCTGTGAAATAAATGCAGCTGTTAAGGAAAAATTGTTTTCATTACATACTTACACTGTTGACATAAATATTAGTTTAAAAATTGGAGCTGTTAAACATAAGGAACTGAAATATCGACAACAACATTTGGGATACAGCATGTGGCATTAAAATTTAGAACATAGAGGACTACAAAATGTTTGATCTATTTTACAAAATCATGTTAGGGGGATCTTAAATGGGGAAAAGTAGTCCATAATGAAACACTGTCAGCTGCCCTCACCAAATCAGTTCTGCTAGTGGACATGCACAACATTTTCGCATGATTTTATGATACAGGCGAAATTCACCAATATTTTTATGTAAAAAAAATAGCAAACATGACAAGCCACAAATAAAATTAACAAGCATTCAAATTTCCTTGTGCATTGCATATTTGACATCATTTCTCTTCGTTGTGAAAAAATAGGTCTTGTTGTGGTGGGACCATAGAAAAAGGAATAGACTCAGTGAGATTAGACAAATGTTCCCAAAAAAGTCAATAGGTGCAAAGGAGAGAGGGAAAAAGGAAAAACTGAAAAATATAGTGAAATATTGTAAAATATTAGTGTAGGTTAAAAAATGTTAAGACACTGTACAGTATGCACTCACAGATTAGTTTTTTGTTAGTATTGCTTCATAAACTGTTAGTAGTAGATCTCCTTTTAAAATGCTTCCAGGTTGTCTGCACGCTTCAGTTATGTCTCAGACTAATTGGCATTTTAAAAATAAGAAAGTATATACTGTATGGTGCAAATATTATTTTATCACTGAATAAAAACAAGCATAAAAAAAAATCTCACTCACAAACCAAGCATAGTGAATTCACATTTACTGTATGCTTGTGGGTTACGAGGTGTTTCCAAGGTAACGCATGTGCGCAGAGCAGTTTGCTAGTGATGTATTGGTGTCCGGATGGTTACTTCCTTCTTCTGTTTGATGTTACCAGAAGTTACATGATGCGTTCCAACTTAGATGTGGGCTGACCAATCCTCCTTCACCCAAGGCCCCACACTATATTGTTTCTACTAAAAATTGCACATTGAATTAACAGCACATTATATTAACAGAATTAATAATTTTTTATAAGATTCTCTTTTCCATTTAACAGTTTAAGGCTATCTTTTGCATACCCTTTTTTAGAGGGATTACATTCTATAAAAGAGTAAGAAGACCTATTAGAGAGAGAAAACACCTGATGAAGTAAAGATGTGTGATAAACACGTTGTGGAGTACAGCTGCATCACGTCACTCAGTGACCACTCTGTTAAGAGAACATTTAGTTTGCAGGTCTTTTGCTATTTCTAGGGGGACCCAAATTCCAGCTCCTCTTACTGCGGAACATCTATGGATAGTGACGCAAACTCTCATTGAACTTCTCTGTGACACTGTTCGATTCAATTTTACATGTCATGTATACTTACTTTTATTAAATTGAAATACATTTATTTAACCTCCGGAATGCTTCCTCTTGATCTTTCGTCTCTAATAGTAATAGAGAAGAATGGTCTCTGAATGTACTCCCAGAGTTGAAACATCAGTAATCATACAATAGTAAGGCTAATATAGTGTTTCCTGACGACAGAGAGGAACTTTTTGAGGATAATTTTTGCTGAATGGTCATAGACTAAACTTGATCGTCACACAGGGGATATCATTTGGGGAGGGGAAGTTTTGTTCCCCCCTATGGACAGATATAGACAGATTGGATGCGCCCCAACACCCCTTAAATGGGTGGTGGGCCTGAATAAGCTTGGGTACTGCCTAAGTTGCAGCTTTAGCCAATTATGTTTAGGGCTGCCCGTGTGGCCTATCTGTCCTCATTTGCACTGGACAACATCTTGGTCTAAATTGAGAAGTACAACTTGGCTCTCCGTGCAGCCATGGTTGAAGTGGCCCCTCTTCAGAGAATGCCTGCTCGCTGATCCAAAAGTGCACTGTGGTATTTCTATGGGACCTGCAGAAGGGTCTCTGAAGGAAAGAGCGCCGGTGGTTTAGAATCCGCCAGGATACTGACAAGACAGCCATGAGGTTATGTCAACAGGGGTATAAGCATGCAGTTTTCAGGGTGAATAAAGCCTACAAAAAAGACAAGGGTGCCCAATGCTACATCCAATTGATAAAACATATATGGTAATAAGTATAAAGTTAAATACTTCAAAACTAATATTTTCTTGGTTATTTAGCTAAACCCTTTGGCCAAAGCGTCATAAACCTGCATACTGTACCACGTCAAGGTATAACCAAATTTGCAGATCCTAATACTACACTGTGAACCTTTCCTTTACCTCTGTATGAGGGGGAACAACCATAGTAGGTCCTGTTCATACAGCAAAATGAGAAAAAATCCAAGTTAAAAAAGTGGGGAGGGGTGAGCTCTGGGAGGAAGGGCCACCTACCTCCAAACAACTGTAGCCAGTTAGAAATTGAATTAACATAAACTTTCCCAGCATGCTAAAACCCCACCACTCACCACATATCTATATCTATATATTTTTTTTCTTTGTTTTTTCTATATATATATATATATATATCTATATCTATAGATTTTTAGAACATATATGTTTTGGTTGGGCACTGTAAGGCGCTACTGCTTTGTTTTTTCTTTGTTTTTTCTATATCTATATCGATATTTTTTCTTTGTTTTTTCTATATATATATCTATAGATACTGTATGTATGTATGTATGTATGTATGTCTTTATTTGTATAGCGCCATAAAATGTACATAGCGCTTCACAGTAGTAATACATGTCATATAGATAACAAATATAAATAACAGATCATGGGAATAAGTGCTTCAGACATACTGTAAAAGTAACATTAAGGAAGGAGTCCCTGCTTCGAGGAGCTTACAATCTAATTGGTAGGTAGGGAGAACGTACAGAGACAGAAGGAGGGAATACTAGTAAGTGCGTCTGCAGGGGGCCAAGCTTTGTGTCATGTGTCCATGATTATCCAGTGCTACTCATATGCTTCTTTAAGCAGATGTGTCTTAAGGTGGGTCTTAAAGGTGGATAGCGAGGGGGCTAGTCGGGTATTGAGGGGAAGGGCATTCCAGAGGTGTGGGGCAGAAAGTGAGAAAGGTTTAAGGCGGGAGAGAGCTTTAGATACAAAGGGGGTAGAAAGAAGACATCCTTGAGAAGAACGCAAGAGTCGTGATGGTGCATAGCGAGAAATTAGGGCTGAGATGTAATGAGGGGCAGAAGATTGTAAAGCTTTAAAAGTGAGCAGTAGAATTGAGTGTGAGATACGCGATTTAATCGGAAGCCAGGAGAGGGATTTTAGCAGGGGAGACGCTGAGACAGATTTAGGAAAGAGTAGAGTGATTCTGGCAGCAGTGTTTAGGATAGATTGTAGGGGAGACAGGTGAGAGGTAGGAAGGCCGGACAGCAGGAGGTTGCAGTAATCGAGACGTGAGAGAATGAGGGCCTGAGTCAGAGTTTTGGCAGTTGAGTAACAGAGGAAAGGGCGTATCTTTGTGATATTGCGGAGGAAAAAGCGACAAGTTTTAGAAACGTTTTGAATATGAGAGGAGATATAGGTATAGATATAGATATAGAAAAAACAAAGAAAAAATAAAGCAGTAGCGCCTTACAGTGCCCAACCAATACAGATATGTTCTAAAAACTGTGAGGTTAATGTATAACACCAATGGTGTAGGGAGAAAATTAAATCGTGCAAATAATATATACAATAACATTATTAAAAAACAAAAAATGAATAAAAAAAATGTGATATATCCGAAAAATATATGTTAAATATACAATACAAATGTAAGTCCAGTCCCAAAAGCACTGTCCTTCAGAGTCTCTGCAGCCTGTAAAAGGGACCAACAATCCCTCAAGGAATAAATATATATTCATGATGTGGTGGATGTAGGAGTTTGAGCTATCTGGGAATATGTGTGTTAATATATATATATATATATATATATATATATATATATATATATATATATATATATATAAAAACAAAAAAGTGTAGCGCCAAAAAATAGTACTGTGATATAGATGAATTAATAGGACTATAATTGATCAATAAATTATTGTGTAAAGTGTATAAATTATAAATTGTGTATATATCTTTAAATAGTGTAACCTTATAAATTCTATTTAACCACAACCAATAATAAATGTATTAACAGAGCATAAACGTGCTGAAAAAAGAAAAAACAGAAAAAATCAATAAAAATAAAAATCCAACCAGTCTTTCAATAATTAGTCCATAATGATGGGTATTCAGATGTTGATAAAGGGGTCTTTGGGCTGCTCTCACACGGGGTAAACCAACTCCACAGATATCTAAAAACAGAAAAAGAGAGAGAGCGCACGCCCCATAGCATAATACTGCATAAAATTTATTAAAAAAAGGGGGAAGGGGGTGGGGGGTGGGGGGGTAGGAATCGCACTCACAAGATGCAAATAGTTAAATGGCAGTTTGTGAATATATCACCACCATCCGGTTCTGGATACTGGAACACGTCTCCGTGGACTCCTTCAGGACTGCCAGACACGATCACCAGGAACCAGATGTACAGGGCTCCGTTCGCTATCTGTATATTGTCCTGATTCTTGAATCTGGACAATATACAGATAGCGAACGGAGCCCTGTACATCTGGTTCCTGGTGATCGTGTCTGGCAGTCCTGAAGGAGTCCACGGAGACGTGTTCCAGTATCCAGAACCGGATGGTGGTGATATATTCACAAACTGCCTTTTAACTATTTGCATCTTGTGAGTGCGATTCCTACCCCCCCCCACCCCCCACCCCCTTCCCCCTTTTTTTAATAAATTTTATGCAGTATTATGCTATGGGGCGTGCGCTCTCTATCTTTTTCTGTTTTTATATATATATATATATATATATGTGTGTGCTACTGAGCGTGGCAAATGTATACAACAAAAGACAGGGGTGAAAAAAGCCTACATCATCCTAAGGATTGACTCTCCAAGATTCACTAGCAGAACTCTTCAGGTTGGTGAGCAGCCTGGTTTATTCAGACTGCTCCTACATTGTTGTTTGTGCAACTGAAGAGCAATGTGGTGAATTTCATTGATTCTTTGATGATAAGATCACATGCATCCATGTTCTATTCTGCCCCCGGTGGACCCCATGGTCTGCCTCACCCCACAGGCAAAGTTCATCTTGGAAGTGTTCAAATCCATCTTAATCCCAGATTTCCTCTCAATATTGGCTGGGATATACTGGACCACCTGTGACCTGGATCCCTGTCCATAATCGCTATTGAAAGAGACCATTTATGCAGTGGCTCCATGGTTGGTGGAGATCATCCCCTTGCTGTGAGGGGAGGTTTTGGTGTCCTTGAAAAAGGCGCTGGTTCATCCCTTGTTGAATGTGGGTCTAAATTTTGATTTTTCCCGCCAACTATCATCCAATCTTCAACCTTCCCATAGAAGGGAAGACATTGGAGAGGGTAGGTTTCATCCAGCTGGAAGATTTTCTGGAAAGGGCCGGCTTCCTCAACCAAACATAGTCTGGCTTTAGAGCCAGTCATGAACGTAAGTCGTCCCTGGTCTGTGTGGCGGATGACTTACTGATGGCCATAAACAAGGGCTATTTTCTGCCTTTGTCATGATGGACCTCTCAGCGGCCTTCAAAACAATATATCATGAGGTGCTGCTGCACCATCTGAGGGATAATGTAACCATGTATTTGTAACCATGTATTTCTCTCCATAACTCTGTGCCCAGGACATACTTGAAAACGAGAAGTAACTCTCAATTAATTACTTCCTGGAACAATTTTTTTACTAGCTTATATACCCGGCTTTGCCCGTGATGTAATGTTCTGCCTCCCCCATCCTCCCTCTCAACTCCCTTCCCCCCATCTTCACAGCTGTTCAGGCTTCCCCCCCTTCTCTCCTGACTCCCCCCTCTCTCCTGACTCCCTCTCCCCCCCCCTCTCTACTGACTCCCTCTCTCCCCCCCTCTCTCCTGACTCCCTCTCTCCCCCACCCTCTCTCCTGACTCTCTCCCCCACCCTCTCTCCTGACTCTCTCCCCCACCCTCTCTCCTGACTGAATACCACCCCCCCGCCTGTCTGCTGTGCGCCGCCATCTTGCCGGGGGCAGCTGCAGGAGGAAGGGTGTCCTTCCGGAGGCTGCCTACCCACTGCCTGTCCCCCCGCTGGGGAGGGAGGGAAGTGAGCGTTGGCGGCTGGGGCAGGAGGGCCGCGCCGCGCTTCCCCTCCGTCCGGGAGCCGGTGGGGGGGAGGTAGGGGGAGAGAGAGAGAGTTGGGTGACGTCATAGAGCCGGGTGACGTCATAGAGCCACCAATCTGATTGGCCAGAGGCTGAGGACCAATCAGATTCACCGCAGCTAGTACCAACCTTTCGATTTTATATATTAAGATAAATAAATAAAATTTAGCTGGTATTGGTTTGACTGCATTATAATGGGTTGCCTCATGCTTGCAAGTCTGGACCCAGCAAGTGGGGCTATGGGGTCCCATGTGTCACTGGTGGGACCTGTCCCCTTTGGGGACCCTCAAGGGTCAGTGTGGTCACAATTCCTGTTCAACGTGTATGTAAGACTGCAGGGCAAGATCATCCGGAAGCATGGTCGGAAGTGCCACCAGTATGCTGATGACACCAAGATCTATGTTTCCCTCCAGTGTAGCCCAGGGATGGCTGTTACCACACTGACAGCGTATCTAGATGAGGTGGCAGCATGGATGGAGATGAATTGGCTTAAGTTCAATCCTGACAGGACTGAACTAATGAGTATGGGTTTGGCAAGATGCCAGAGAATGGGACAGGAGGTTTGCAAGCTGCCCCTAATCAATGGTGTACAGCTGCTGCCCGTGTACCAGGTTTGTAACCTTGGCATCCTCTTTGACAGAGTCTCAACATATGAACCCAAGTGGCCTCAGTTGTTAAGTCTATTTTTTTTGTCTGTGGCAGCTTCAGAGCTTGCGTCAACTCCTGTCATCTTTGAACATGATATATAGGCTGGTCCATACCTTTGTTTACATGGTTGGACTACGGCAATGCCCTATACGCAAGACGTGTTTCTCGCTTTGAGCATATCACTGCCATTTTACGCGATTTGCACTGGTTCCAGGTTTGGTTCAAGTTGGCCGTAATGGCCTTTAAAACCTTGAAAGGTGAAGGGCTTGCCTACCTCTTTTGAAGCTATGGAGGGATACTGGCTATGATTTCAGGTCCTCTCCATGCCAATGGTACTGCACCTTATGCTGGATGGGCAGGCCTTCTAATTTGCAGTTTCAGAGGTCTGGAACTCGCTACTACAAGGTCTCAGGAGTATATATACACTTTACCACTGTTTCGGGTGTGGTGTAAGACTTACCGACGAGATCACGACTATTCTAAAGCTTGCCTTAAACTAGCCCGGTTACATTCTGGGTATGTGCTGGGTGAATACACGTAGAACAAACAAGCAAATAGCGCACTGCCAGGGAGTCAGGTGGTGAAAATTCAAAAGTCCCATTTATTTCAGTACATGACTGATAAAAACATCACCCCAGGGGGGATAACAAACAGCCTCTTACGCGTTTTGGACGGGTAGGTCATTTATCAAGGAGCATAGAGCATGGTGCAATGAGGGTACCTTATATACCCCTCTCTTAATCATAATGAATTACAATCAGTTGAAAAAAATCTTCGTCCACCCCTCACTGTGCATGCACGTAACGTCACGCGAGGCGCCACCGTTGCCAGAGAAACATCGGCCAGTAGACACGCCCCCCGCTCATCCACGCATGCTACTGCACCGACACACTTTATTCGAGCAAATACCCAGTATGTACCTGGCAGATACCTGGAATGCGCCGCTCCTCACCTCTGACAAGCCCCGTTGCGTTTGCCTTCCCAGCCTGGGTTCATGCCTGGCTGATGGGCGGCTGATCTGTTAAATGATAATGATTAGGATTTAATAGGCTGCAATGCTTCGCGTGTCTACCAGATGGCATAAATTCATGAATTGTAATGCAGTATATATATATATACTTTGCAGTATTGCAGCCAGCGGGAATAAAATGCTTCAATCCCTGCCTGGAAAATAACCCAATGCACTCGGGCAGAAAACAGTCACAAACCTCAATACACCCGGGTATACCCGAATTCGTGGGACTAGCCGAGCTCGAATAAAGTGTGTCGCCAGTGTATACAGAAGAGGTAAACAAACAATGTGTAGGCTTCTGTCTGAATGATCGCGGTGTTGCTCCGCCCCCAGGGACGCCTCTGAAGGCCACCAATTGGTCTAGGCTCGCCGTGACTTAGCCAATCAGAAGGCTGGACTAAGTCAGGGACACTCCCACCCTTCGGCGCTACTCCTGACGGCCCCAAATATCACAGAGAAGCACCATCATATAAGGCAAAGCTCCTGGTATATAATAAGCAAACTAAAACCAATATCAATCAAAAAACGATCCTAAACAATAAAACCGGGTGCTTATACCCAAGGTAACAAGCCCCCATTGCTCCATGCTCCACAAGAAATAGAAATACACAGTAAATAATTCCCATATCAATTATCCTCTTTTCTCAGCGATGAGGGAATATGAACAAATAGCACAGCAACCACACACACATATAAAAATGTCAGAACACATCAAACATTGCAATTAAAAACATAAATGTCGTTCTGCTACTTAGATCTATGTTCATCCTCGTAGGATGATGTAAAGATGAACCTATAACGTAATATGCAGATAATTCATAACATGACCATAATCATAACAAGTTAAAGAAAATGTCACACAAAAAATCAGGTAGAAGATTGTAATCGTAGAACAAATCCAGACTAATACTGAACCCTGATTAGATTCAAGATACAGGCAATAAACTCCTACTAACAATATAGAATTTCTAAACTCTTCAAAAATTGTTGTTGGTTAAATCCTGGAGAGAAGATATAAACCAAAAGAACAAAGTAAAAAATAAAAAATAATAATTCATTGGTCTGTATCTTAATACCAGAAGTATAACAATATTTTTTATTTTCTACTTTTTACTTTTATTTTCTACCACAGGAAATGACTCAAATTCCACTCTACATTCAGACCGCAGGGGGCTCTAGTTTGTAACATAAATATCCAATAAGCCTCCCTGCGGTCCAACAGATTTAATAAGTCTCCCTTTCTCTCATTTATAAAGACTTTTTCAATACCTCTTACTGTTAATCCTTTAATCCCCCCTTTTGCACATTGTACAAAATGGTTCGAAACTGGATGAGAACAGTCTTGTTTTTTAATCAATCTAACATGATCTAATATCCTCACTTTCAGGGATATCGTAGTCCTTCCTACATAGTTCTTTCCACACCTGCACGTCAAAAGGTATATGACGTACTGTGTGTCACAATTAATAAAGGTTTTGATTGGGTATGAGCGACTACAAGAAGAGCCTTTGAATTGTGCTGATGGTAACATAAATTGACAAATTTTGCAACTTCCACACTTGAATGAACCTTTTGTAACAAATTTCTTACTAACTATCGGTGTTGTTACATAACTCGGGGACACATAGGAAGCGATAGTCTTCGCTTTTCGATAGACAAAACACGGACCTTTACTAATGTAATTTTTCAAACTGGTGTCCATCAACAAGATATTCCATTCATATTTCCTTCAGTAAGTTATGCGAATGGGAACTCCTAGTCCCTGTCAACCTCTCTGTGCCTAAGTCCCCTCTTATTTAGTATTAAGAAGTGTATCTCTATCAGTCCCTAAAACATCTTGAAAGGTTCGATCTAGGTCCCTAGTCTTATAACCTCTCTGTTGGAATCGTCGGCTCAACTCCCCAGACTGTCGGATGAAGCCAGACCCATCAAATGGGGATCCCAGTCACTATGGGTAACACTAGACGTGACTTCATTGTACTCAGTCATCAAACACGACCAGGGGATGGCGGCTGTCAATCATTTTTAGGAGGTCCAGATAGCAATCAATTCCACACAACTTTCATTTTGGATTCAATTAATTTTTTACTCACACACAATTATTTTTTATTTTATCACCAATTTTACTTACAGCAACAAGGCACAGCTATGGGCACGAGTTTTGCACCGGTGTATGCTAATTTATTTATGGGGTGGTGGGAGTCACAATTTATTATAGAAATATGATACTCAGAGCAGACAGTTGCCATCCCCGTACAGTCATTGGTGGTATCCCCAAAGGCCAATTCCTCAGACTGAGGAGGAACTGTTCCACAGAGGATGGCTTCATCCGACAGTCTGGGGAGTTGAGCCGACGATTCCAACAGAGAGGTTAAAAGACTAGGGACCTAGATCAAACCTTTCAAGATGTTTTAGGGACTGATAGAGATACATTTCTTAATACTAAAGAAGAGGGGGGCTTAGGCACAGAGAGGTTGACAGGGACTAGGTGTTCCCATTCGCATAACTTACTGAAGGAAATAGAGAATAAAGGTAAAAAGGGAATTCCAACACATTTGAAAGATGACGTACCACTCATGATTACACAATATAACAAATGTAGTCAGCAAGTACAAAATATCATCCGAAAACATTGGAATATCTTGTTGATGGACACCAGTTTGAAAAATTACATTAGTAAAGGTCCGCGTTTTGTCTATCGAAAAGCGAAGACAATCGCTTCCTATGTGTCCCCGAGTTATGTAACAACACCGATAGTTAGTAAGAAATTTGTTCCAAAAGTTTCATTCAAGTGTGGAAGTTGCAAAATTTGTCAATTTATGTTACCATCAGCACAATTCAAAGGCTCTTCTTGTAGTCGCTCATACCCGATCAAAACCTTTATTAATTGTGACACACAGTACGTTATATACCTTTTGACGTGCAGGTGTGGAATGAACTATGTAGGAAGGACTACGAGATCCCTGAAAGTGAGGATATTAGGACATGTTAGATTGATTAGAAAACAAGACTGTTCTCATCCAGTTTTGAACCATTTTGTACAATGTGCAAAAGGGGGGATTAATGGATTAACAGTAAGCGGTATTGAAAAAGTCTTTACAAATGAGAGAAAGGGAGACTTATTAAATCTGTTGGACCGCAGGGAGGCTTATTGGATATTTATGTTACAAACTAGAGCCCCCTGAGGTCTGAATGTGGAGTGGAATTTGAGTCATTTCCTGTAGTAGAAAATAAAAGTAAAAAATAGAAAATAAAAAATATTGTTATACTTCTGGTATTAAGATACAGACCATTGAATTATTATTTTTTATTTTTTACTTTGTTCTTTTGGTTTATATCTTCTCTCCAGGAGTTAACCAACAACAATTTTTGAAGAGTTTAGAAGTTCTATATTGTTAGTAGGAGTTTATTGACTGTATCTTGAATCTAATCAGGGTTCAGTATTACTCCGGATTTGTTCTACCATTACAATCTTCTACCTGATTTTTTGAGTGTGACATTTTCTTTAACTTGTTATGATTATGGTCATGTTATGAATTTTCTGCATATTACGTTATAGGTTCATCTTTACATCAACCTAAGAGGATGAACAAAGATCTAAGTAGCAGAATGACATTTATGTTTTTAATTGCAATGTTTGATGTGTTCTGACATTTTTATATGTGTGTGTGGTTGCTGTGCTATTTGTTCATATTCCCTCATCGCTGAGAAAAGAGGATAATTGATATGGGAATTATTTACTGTGTATTTGTATTGGTTGTGGAGCATGGAGCAATGGGGGCGTGGGTGGGAGTGTCCCTGACTTAGTCCATCCTTCTGATTGGCCAAGTCACGGCGCGGCCTAGACCAATTAGTGGCCTTCAGAGGCGTCCCTGGGGATGGAGCAACACCGCGATCATTCAGACAGAAGCCTACACATTGTTTGTTTACCTCCTCTGTATATCATGCGCGGACGAGCAGGGGCGCGTGTTTACCGGCCGATATTCCTCTGGCAACGGTGGCACCTCACGTGACATCACGCGCATGCGCAGTGAGGGGTGGACGAAGATTTTTTTCAACTGATTATAATTCATTATGATTAAGAGAGGGGTATATAAGGTACCCTCATTGCACCATGCTCTATACTCCTTGATAAAGGACCTACCCATCCGAAATGCATAGGAGGCTGTTTGTTGTCCCCCCTGGGGTGATGTTTTTATCAGTCATGTACTGAAATAAATGGGACTTTTGTATTTTCACCACCTGACTCCCTGGCAGTGCGCTATCTGCTTATTTGTTCTACATGTATTTGGATCCTCTCCTTCATGGCTGCCACGCCTCAGTGGACCCCCAAGGACTGCAGGAGTGGGTAAGAAGTTCATCATTACTTATTATGACTATGATAGTTGAGTACTCTAATGTGGATTATACATTCAACAAGGATGCCTTATGAGGTTTAACGCTTGAGTGACTCACAGGTCATTTCTTCATTTAACCCACTCCGTAGCAACAGTATGGGGGTCCGTGAAGATTAATTGAATCTTGGATAGAGTTACACAGGGTGGAGCACCCTTTTCCCCTTCTTTCTCCTTGGATATGTGCTGGGTGAAACCTGGCTAGTTTAAGGCAAGTTTAAGGCATTTCTGCATTGACTAATGACCCATAGGATTAACACAGCAGGGGTCCCTGGCAGTTCCATTCATTTTGAATGGGACTGCCAGGGACCCCCACTGTTAATCTGATGGGCCATTAATCAATGCAGAAATGCTGGGTCTAGTTTAAGGCAAGTTTAAGGCATGTATCCAGCATGTACCTGGGTGTATCTGGGTCTTTTTGGCGATTGCCACTGGTTTGTGTTAGAATAACCGTGGGCACTACAGTACCTCTTCCTTCTGACTTTTCCTGTATAATAAAATAATTGTATATCATTTTAATTTGTTTAACGGTAAATTATTGCAATGTCCTTTTAAGCGGAGGTGTGATTTACCAAACAAAAAATAGATGATGTTGATGATGGCTCTAGCTCCTTTAAAGCAAGACTCTGAGGAGGTAGTTAGATGGGAAGGCTAATGGAGAGATTAAAGCAGAGATAGAGGAGATACAGTATATGATTATTATTTATGCTGATTCAAAGGCAGGGGACGAAAGGGACTCTTATGGTAGTGGAGGATTTGATAATGTGAACCTTGTTGTTATTTCAGCTGTTAATGGTGTTCATGGTAGCAGCAGTAAAGAATGTGATGACAAGTATAATCAATCACTTTGTGAACAGCAGAAAACCATGGCCACCTTAAGTAGTAGCTCTAGTGATCCTGCTTACTATTAGCAGTACAGTGAAAAGCAGAATTGACATGCCTATATATTCTGTATTACAAAGTAAATGAAAAAAACATAAGCCCACCAACAACACACTCATTGTCAGCTTCAGAAAGAGCACACGCTGTTAGGTTACAACAGTCAATAATATATTATATCCTAATCAACAATGCATTGCCCTGGTAGTGATATTGCGGGGTGAGGCAAGCAAATGTTATTAGCCTCAGCAGTAGCACACAATATTGTTAGGGAAAAGGAGGAAGAGGATGATGATGATGATGTACAGAACAGTGGTTTTTGTGACTGTTATTTAGTGAGGGTAGCCTGTCTGCGTTACTGTTGCTCAAGCAGAGATGAAGGAATGGAGGACAAAAGGAGAGGGTTCTATTTTTATCAAGTATACAGTGACTTATATACCTCGCCAACCACTCCTTTATATAATTCATGGAGAACCTATGTCCAAAACTGAATACACCCGAAATACCTGGCAAATAGGCTAATTACTATAATTTGAATATACTTTGCATATTTCAATTTGTATATTTCACAGGTATCTCAGGTGTGCTCATTTTTGTTCAATACTGGTAACCAGTTTGATCACAGCCTGGATGGCAGTAACGTCACCTCTATATATCAATGAGCTAACGTCATGTTAAATCCCTGCGTTACCGTACCTTGGTGGATATGCGTTGTTGTGGGGCTGGTTGGGCACTTCTTTAGCATATAACTTCCATTCAATTAACATCTGTTATACTTAACCCAATGCCATTTACAGCCCAAAACTGGACTTTAGGATATTAAGCTTTGAAGACACACATTAAGGCATAACAGGTTAGTGTCACATTATCTCACTTAACAGAGCTCTATGGATCTGGACCTAAAGCAGGGCAGAAGTGATAAAATAATGTAAAATAAAAGTATAACGCAAGAAACGAAGAAGTCCAGAGCAACATCCAATGTGACAAAAATACACAGTGAAATACCTATATATCTCTTGAAAAAAGGGTAATTTAGTTAACCCTTTGGCCAAAGTATATAAGCCTGCGAGCCACTTTCAAGGCATGACCAGTTCGCAGGTCCTAATACTAACTGATTAAAATCCTTATTTAAGTCTAAAATTAAAGGCAGGGTGGTCCTGGCAGTGAACCTGTCACAACCAGGTGCATGAAAGACAACCTGCTTACTTGGATAGTGGGGAGGGGCGAGATTCAAACCCTGGGTGGGAGGAGCCACTAACCTCCAAAAAAGCTGAGACCAGCTGGACAAAGTTAACTAACACACAGATACCCAGCAAGCTCTCTGAAACCCCCCAAAATTACCACAAAATATATAAGTGTCAAAAGGAGTGCTACTGGGCGTGACTAATTGTATAACACAAGAAACAAAGAAGTCCAGAGCAACATCCAATGTGACAAAAATACACAGTGAAATATCTATATATCTCTTGAAAAGGGGTCATTTAGTTAACCCTTTGGCCAAAGTGTATAAGCCTGCGAGCCACTTTCAAGGCATGACCTTTCCAAGTAAGCAGGTTTTCTTTTCATGCAGCTGGTTGTGACAGGTTCAATGCCAGACCATCCTGCCTCTAATTATAGAGGTAAATAAGGATTTTAATCAGTTAGTGTTAGGACTTGCGAACTGGTCATGCCTTGAAATGGCTCACAGGCTTATACGCTTTGGCCAAAGGGTTAACTAAATTACCCTTTTTCAAGAGATATATAGGTATTTCACTGTGTATTTTTGTCACATTGGATGTTGCTCTGGACTTCTTTGTTTCTTGCGTTATACAATTATCCATGCCCAGTAGCACTCATTTTGACACTTATATGTATATATATATATATATATATATATATATATATATATATATATATATATATATATATATACAGTGCTCGACAAACCCGGTCGCCAACTCGCCAGCTGCGATCGGATATTGGCTCGTGGCCAGTAACCTTTCCCCTGCTCTGCAAAAAAAAAATCCCCTGTTCGGAAAAAAAAAAAACTTTGAAAAAAAAAAAATCGTAGCTGATTGGCTGTGACGCGGGATGGAGTTGCCAGGACTTCAAACCGCCCTTTCTGCATGGGTAAGTAATGGGGGGGGGGGTTGAGTGCGTGCGTGCGTGCATGCGCGTCTGCTGCTGCTCCTCCTCCTCCTCCTCATATCCTGCTGTATAATTCTGTCAGCTCCTATAATTTACAATTTACTGATCCGGTCATGGAGGAGTTTGGACAGATGCTTCAGGTGGGGGGAATTTAATGCACTTTAAATATTTATATACTGTATACACTGATACATCCTTCCCCCTCTTTCCGGTGCTCCCGCTGCCCGCGCGGGTCTCAACATACTGTAAAAGCGAGGGTGTTTCCCTCCCCTCCTCCCGGTGCTCCCGCTACCCGCGCGGGTCACATACTGTAGTGGCCGGGGTGTTTCTCGCCCCCCCCCCCCCATCCTGTGTTCCCGCTGCCCGCGCGGGTCACATGCTGAAGTAACCGGGGTGTTTCTCTCCACCCCTCCTGTGTTCCCGCTGCCCGCGCGGGTCACATGCTGAAGTAACCGGGTGTTTCTCTCCCCCCCTCCTGTGTTCCCGCTGCCCGCGCGGGTCTGAAGATACTGCAGTTGCCGGTGTTTCTCTCCCCTCGGTGCTCCCGCTGCTCGCGCGGGGCGGGAGGAAGTAGCGGGGTGTTTCCCCCCCCCCCCCCTCTCTCTCTCTCCCCTCCGGCGCAGGTCCCTTCCTGTGTGTGTGTGTGTGTGTGTGTATGGGTATGAGAGAGAGATTGTGTGTGTGTGTGTGTGTGTGTGTTTGTGTGTATGAGAGAGAGATTGAGAGATTGTGTGTGTGTGTGTGTGTGTGTGTGTGTGTGTGTGTGTGTGTGTGTGTGTGTGTGTGTGTATGGGTATGGGTATGAGAGAGAGATTGTGTGTGTGTGTGTGTGTGTGTGTATGGGAGAGAGAGATTGAGTGTGTGTGTGTGTGTGTGTGTGTGTGTGTGTGTGTGTGTGTGTGTGTGTGTGTGTGTGTGTGTGTGTGTGTGTGTGTGTGTGTGTGTGTGTGTGTGTGTGTATGGGTATGGGTATGAGAGAGAGATTGTGTGTGTGTGTGTGTGTGTGTGTGTGTGTGTGTGTGTGTGTGTGTGTGTGTGTGTTTGAGTGTTTGTGTGTGTGTATGGGAGAGAGAGAATGTGTGTGTGCAGGACACCAGAGGTAACCCCCCAGTCAGTCACCCCCCCCCTCCACCAGTCAGTCACCCCCCACCCAGTCACCCCACCCCCCCACACAGTCACCCAATCAGTCACCCCACCCCCCACCCAGTCAGTCAAAAGTCCCCCAGTCAGTCAGTGTCAGTCATACCACCCCCCCACCCAGTCACCCAGTCACCCAGTCAGTCATCCCACCCCCTCAACAAGTCACCAAGTCAGTCATCCCACCCCCCCACCCAGTCACCAAGTCAGTCAAAAGTCACCCAGTCAGTCAAAGTCAGTCAAAAAGGTCAGTCAGTTGCCTCGCCCCCGTCAGTCAGTTACCCCCCGTCTCTCCCCCTTCTCTGTCTCTCCCCCCTCTCTGTCTCTCCCCCCCTCTCTGTCTCTCCCCCCTCTCTGTCTCTCCCCCCTCTCTCTCTCCCCCCTCTCTCTCTCCCCCCTCTCTGTCTCTCTCTCCCCCCTCTCTGTCTCTCTCTCTCCCCTCTCTGTCTCTCTCCCCTCTCTGTCTCTCCCCTCTCTTTCTCTCTGTCTCTCCCCTCTCTTTCTCTCTGTCTCTCCCCTCTCTGTCTCTCCCCTCTCTGTCCTCTCTGTCTCTCTGTCTCTCCCCTCTCTGTCTCTATGTCTCTCCCCTCTCTGTCTCTCTGTCTCTCCCCTCTCTTCCCTCTCTGTCTCTCCCCTCTCTTCCCTCTCTGTCTCTCCCCTTTCTGTCTCTCTGTCTCTCCCCTCTCTGTCTCTCTGTCTCTCCCCTCTCTGTCTCTCCCCTCTCTGTCTCTCCCTTCTCTGTCTCTCTCCCCTCTCTGTCTCTCTCCCCTCTCTGTCTCTCTCCCCTCTCTGTCTCTCTCCCCTCTCTGTCTCTCCGTCTCTCTCCCCTCTCTGTCTCTCCGTCTCTCTCCCCTCTCTGTCTCTCCGTCTCTCTCCCCTCTCTGTCTCTCCGTCTCTCTCCCCTCTCTGTCTCTCCGTCTCTCTCCCCTCTCTGTCTCTCCGTCTCTCTCCCCTCTCTGTCTCTCTGTCTCTCCCCCCTCTGTCTCTCTGTCTCTCTCCCCTCTCTGTCTCTCTCCCCTCTCTGTCTCACACACTCTCTGTCTCACACACTCTCTGTCTCACACACTCTCTGTCTCACACACTCTCTGTCTCACACACTCTCTGTCTCACACACTCTCTGTCTCACACACTCTCTGTCTCACACACTCTCTGTCTCACACACTCTCTGTCTCACACACTCTCTGTCTCACACTCTCGATCTGGATATCTTATTTACCCTGTATATCTTAACTGCCCTATACTACACCGAAATAACCTATACTGCTTTCTTCCAGATCTGACTCAAGCTTCACCCGGGAGACATCGGAATCCCCTCTAACCCAGAAGACAGGTAAGGAACACATTCCCTCCAATGTATAACATTGCGGGAATGAGGGTACCTGGACATTGAGGGACTACGGATCAGGTAAGATCCCAGGCGGGATTGCTGCTTTAAATATTGTGAAGCAGGGACGTCCAGATACTGGTTAAGGGGTTCAGGTAACTAGTCATTCACATCTGGCTTTTTTTTCTAGATCTGACATTTATTCACACAAACACACACACACATACTCAATCTCTCTCTCCCATACACACACACACACACACACACGTAACAAGGACCAATTGTAGTATAATGTAATACAATAAATAAACTTATGTCAAAAACGAATGTTCTTACTAGGAATTTATTCAATTTATTTTATTTATGTATTTTTTTAAAAGTGGGGGCGGGACTAGGGGCGGGGTTGTGGGCGGGACTAGGGGCGGGGTTGGGGGCGGGACTAGGGGCGGGACTAGGTGGCGAGTAGATTTTTTGGTTCGGCGAGTAGATTTTTGGGTGATTTGTCAAGCACTGTATATATATATATATATATATAGGTAACAGAGCAGATGGCACACAAATACAGATGAAGACAGGTGCTTAGTCCCATATGAATGAATATAATCAAAGGCTCCTTACCAGGCAGACCAGAGAATCCAGGGAATACAAAGCAAATGCTAGCACTCCCTTGATAAAGGTCCTGTTTTTAGGACCGAAACGTTGGTGTTTTGTGCCTGCTTCACTAATACAATTATTTTTGCTAACAAGTGTGCTGTCTCTTCCTTGCTGTGCCTGCTTTGGATTCCCTGGATTCCCTGGTCTGCCTGGTAAGGAGCCTTTGATTATATATATATATATATATATATATATATACAGTGTTCGACAAACCTATACATTTGCTCGCCCCGGGCGAGTGGATTTAACCCCCGGGCGAGTAAATATTGGCCCAAGCAGCACACGTTTGGTACTAGGTGGCGAGTAGATTTTTTTGTGTGGCGAGTAGATTTTTTGGTGATTTGTCAACCACTGTAATATATTGTGACAAACGGCTTACTCCGGGGCTCCGTCGTTTGTCCGGGACTGTTTAGAACACGGTCTTTTAGGGTAGGTTAAATGATGAGGCGTCACGTACTGTTCCTTTAAACAGGCTATGCCTGGTTTATTCAGTCCCAGGCACTGAGACTGCCACAGTGCATACAACAGAAAACAGATCAAAACAAAAGCTGCTCACCTGAGCGATAACTTAACTTAGATATCCCTGACTCAGGGTTGGAAGTGGCTTTTCCACTTCCAACATCAAAACACGGTACTTTTGCAGTCTTACACAAATGAACAGAAAGATTGAACCTGTTTGGGGAAGAGGCTTCTCCCCTCTGTAGTTCAGCAGCCTTCCAGCCTCCTGGCTCTTGTGGGGAGACCAGAGCAAACAGGAAATCAGTCTTTCATACCTGATTCCTAATTAGCATGACAGGTGACAGAAATCAGGCAGCAGACAAACTCTGGCCTGGATCTCTCATCCCTCAGTTCCAGCGCTTGCCAAACTGTGGGATGGAGTGTATGTATTATAAGGCTGCACTCCCAGGCCAAACAGGATAGAAACTGTCTAGTATCCTGGGAGCCCTATATACGGAATTTATTACCATCCCCTGGTTTCTGTCACATATCCTCCCCCCCAGCTCAGACCTCGAGGGATGAGCGACCATGGATATTAGGGAGTGCATCCTTGACAACCCGTCAGCATTGCCATGTTTGTGCCCTGACCTGTGTTCCACAGAAAATTTAAAGGGTTGTAGGCTTAGGAACCACCTGGTCACTCTAGCATTCTTTTCCCTGTTTTGACACATCCAGGTAAGGGGTGCATGATCTGTGACCAACCGGAATTTTCTCCCCAACAGGTAGTATTTGAGCGTCTCTACAGCCCACTTTATTGCGAGACACTCTTTCTCTACTATGGAGTAATTTTTCTCCTGGGGATTTAGTTTCCTACTTAAATAAAGGATGGGGTGCTCCTCACCTTGAGACTCCTGGGAGAGTACCGCCCCCAGCCCTACCTCAGATGCGTCGGTTTGGACTACGAACTCTTTGGAGAAGTCAGGTGTGACCAACACTGGTTGGGCACAGAGAGCTTCTTTCAGGCTTCTAAAGGCCTGTTCAGTTTCGGGGGACCACTTTACCATTAGCGGTCCTCTTGCTTTTGTGAGGTCAGTTAGTGGGGTTGCCTTAGTTGCAAAATTGGGAATAAACCTTCTATAGTACCCAATTAACCCCAAAAAGGTCCTTACTTGTTTTTTTGTAACTGGCCTTGGCCAATTTTGTATGGCCTCCACTTTGAGTGTTTGGGGTTTGAGTAAACCTCTGCCAATAGAATATCCCAGATACTTGGCCTCCTCCAGACCAATAGTGCATTTAGCGGGGTTAGCAGTTAGTCCAGCAGACCGGACTGCGTCAAGCACAGCTTGGACCTTTGGAAGGTGGGATTGCCAATCTTCACTATGGATTACCACATCATCCAGGTAGGCGGCAGCATACCGAGCATGTGGTTTTAAAATTTTATCCATCATTCTTTGGAATGTGGCGGGAGCTCCATGTAAGCCAAAAGGCAACACCTTATACTGAAAGAGGCCGTCTGGGGTTGAGAAGGCTGTCTTTTCTTTTGCCCTTTCTGTGAGGGGAACCTGCCAGTACCCTTTTGTTAGGTCTAGGGTTGTGAGATATTGGGCTTTGCCCAGTCTCTCTACAAGTTCATCTACCCTGGGCATAGGATAAGTATCAAATTTTGACACCGCGTTTAGTTTCCGGTAGTCATTACAAAACCTTGTTGTACCATCTGGCTTTGGGACTAAGACTATAGGGCTGTTCCACCCACTTTGGGATTCCTCAATTACACCTAGTTTTAGCATTTTTTTAACCTCTATACTTATAGCCTTTCTTTTGGCCTCTGGGATTCGGTACGGTTTAAGGTTAACTCGGACCCCCGGTTCAGAGACTAGGTCATGTTCAATTACGCTAGTTCTACCTGGCCGTATAGAGAAGATTTCTTTGTTTCTTTTCACTAAATTCTGAACCTCTCGTTTCTGATAAACAGACAGGGTTTCAGCTATGCTAACCTCTGGGTCAGTTTCTTGATTCTCTGACGGACCTGGGGGTACTAGGTTTAACAAGACTTCTCTATCTTTCCAGGGCTTGAGTAGATTTATATGGTAAATTTGCTCAGGTTTCCTCCTACCTGGCTGTCTTACCTTATAATTTACTTCTCCCACTCTTTCCAAGACCTCATATGGCCCATGCCATTTAGCAAGGAATTTACTCTCCACGGTGGGAACCAGAACTAGTACCCTATCACCTGGAGAAAAAATTCTGACCCTAGCACCCTTATTATATGTATTCCTCTGTGCTTCTTGAGCTTTCTCCATGTGTTCCTCACTATGGGTAGGACTGCAGCAATGCGGTCCTGCATCTGGGCAACATGCTCTATTACACTTCTGTAAGGGGTAACCTCGTGTTCCAAGTCTCTTTGGCTATATCCAGTAAGCCCCTTGGGTGTCGGCCATACAATAGTTCAAACGGGGAGAAGCCTGTGGATGATTGGGGAACTTCCCTAATGGCAAATAACAGGTACGGTAACAAACAATCCCAGTTTTTCCCATCTTTATCAACCGCCCGCCGTAACATGCTCTTTAAGGTTTTATTGAACCTTTCCACTAAACCATCTGTTTGTGGATGATAGACTGAGGTTCTGAGATGCTTGATTTTTAGGAGTTTACATAGCTCTTTCGTTACTTGGGACATAAATGTTGTTCCCTGGTCAGATAGAATCTCTTTAGGAATCCCGACCCGGGAAAACAGAACTACTAACTCTTTTGCTATGTTTTTAGCTGAGGTGCTACGTAGGGGAACTGCCTCCGGATATCGGGTAGCATAATCTAATATTACCAATATATGCTGATGGTCCCCTAGCAGACTTTATTAGGGGTCCTACTAGATCCATAGCAATACGGTCAAATGGTACCTCTATTATGGGAAGGGGTACCAATGGGCTGCGGTACGCCTTGAACGGGGCGGTGATCTGACGTTCTGGGCATGAGGAACAATAATTCGTAATTTCTGCCAGAACCCCAGGCCAATAGAAGCTTCAGAGAACCTTTTCTTTTGTCTTTTCCACCCCTAGGTGTCCCCCCAATGGATGACTATGTGCTAGGTGTAATACTACGTTACGGAATGTCCGTGGTACCAACAATTGTTTAGTTGTAACTGATTTCCTTTTATCAACCCGATATACAGCAGCGGCAGCTCTTATTCGAGCAAATGCCGCTGGCCTGAATGAGGCTGGGAAGCGGGTAGCCGCGGCGCGTGGCGGCGCACTGTGACGTCACGGTCAAAAGCGCGCCCGGCTTCCCCGTCTTCCCCGGCTTCCCCAGGCTTCCCCGACACCCCTGGAGTTCAAATCTAGGTAAGCGGGGGTGCGGGGAAGCAGAGGGGCAGAGTAGAAGCCGGGTTCGGGGTGTCTTTGGGGGGGTAATTGCGCGCGATGTGGAGGGGGGGTGCGTGGGGGAAACGCCGGCGGCGCGCGTTTCTGACTGGCGGCAGCTGGGGTAGATCCCGGCATGCCGCCGGCATTTACTCGAATAAAAGATGTCAGCTACTGTACTAGGTCGTTCTCTACCGCGAAGTAGGGGTAAGCAAGTGACCTATCTGGTTGGCCAGGAGTACTATTCTGGTCCCGTATATTTCCCCTTGCTACCGCTAATGTGGGGTCCTCCCACTGGGCCTTCTTAAAACTCCCAGGACTGACCTCTAGGTCAGCGAGGGTCTTATCCGGTTCTGGGGTGGTAAGTGTCTGCTCAACATC